>NW_006159500.1:1535394-1553699 GCF_000334495.1 Tupaia belangeri chinensis | reverse complement strand
TGTCACGCTGCAATCCCTTCTCCTCCATTCTCCTCTCGGGATCTTGGGCATGTATGCACACGCGCCCGGCGTGAGTTCTAAGCCACCGGGTCCGGGACGCGAACCACGGTCGGCTACGTGGGAGTCCAGCAACATAGCCATTACGCTAACTACTGGTTCCCTTATAAGGATTTTTTAACTGTTATTACTTAGCCTTACTTATCCTTCATTAAAAAATAACTTGTATGCCAACCAAACATAATTTATGAAATCTTTTTTCTTTTCTTGTAGTTGATCACAGCCGAGTGAAGTTGACTTTAAAGACACCTTCTCAAGATTCAGACTACATCAATGCAAATTTTATTAAGGTTTGTGTTAACTTCAGATAATATATTATATTTTTAAGAGAAATTTTTGCCATAGGGTGCATGTGCTCACTGGAAAGACAGAGAGAGACAGAAAGTGAGAAATCAACCCCTAGGACCATGGCCATACCACAATCTCTCCTCCATTCTCCATGTGCCTGGTGTGAGTTTTAAGCCACTGGGTCCAGGACTTGAACCACGATCGACTATGTGGGAGTCCAGTGGTGTAACCATTATGACATCTGCTAGTCACCGAATGCTGTTATTTTTCTGCCGTGCTAATGTGTTCTACACACTAGCTAATTAATTTTTTTTTTTTATAGACCACAGATTAGTTTATTTTTAACACCCATCATGCCATAAATTCATAGGGAATAGGTTCCAGTAGCCCAGGCTCCTTTCCACTGGTTCTCACAAAGCGTGTTTCTCTGGGTGGAGCAGGCTGGCGCTTTAGTTGAACCCAGGTACCTTTCTCTTTGGCTTCTTTCTTTTTCTATTCATTTTCCTTCACAGGTTTTAGGAAGCTATCTCTGCTCTTAGAATGTTTAATATGCTCAACACGCACATTGATTCTCTTGGCAAGAATCTTGCCCTTAACTTGTTCACAACAATGCCAACAGCATCCTGGGTAACATTGTAGACTCTTCCAGTTTTGCCATGATAACATTTGTGGGGCATTCCTTTTTGAATAGTACCCATTCCCTTAATGTCTACACTATCACCTTTCTTGTAGATTCGCATATATGTTGCTAAAGGAACAGCTCCATGTTTTTTAAAAGGCCTAGAGAACATATATCGGGTGCCTCTACTCTTTCACTTTGTGTTCATCATTTTGGTTAATTACTACTGGAAGATGGCGTTTCCGGCCAAAAGACGCTAATTAAAATTTTTAAGGATGGACTTGTGACCTGTAGTTAAGGGAACTAGACCTGTCCACCTGTATGGTCGGAATCCCAGCCCCAGCAGCTCTAAGACATACTAGATGTTTGCGTATGTGTCCAAGATCCTGACAGCATGTAGAAATGTAAAAGAAGAGATTGCAGCATGACCATGCCCTATGGGGGAGTGTGTTCTCCTTCTTTATGTGTCTCTTTGGTAAGCTTATACATCCTCTGGCAAATTAAAATAAAAAGATTTTTAATTACTCAAATCTGTTATTAACTCCAAAAGAAATACAAATAAAATCACTGTCCTAGTACACTTTTTTTAAATAATTATTTTATTTAACTTTATTTATTTTAATTTGACCAGAGAGGGACAGAGAGAGAGAGAGAGGAAGTGAGAAAGCAAGCCACCAGGTCCGAGACTTGATTTGTGGTTGGCCATGTGGGAGTCCAGCACCCTTATCCACCATGCCACCTACCGGCCCCATAGTATTTTTTTTTAAAAAAGGTTTTTGATATTATAAGGTACATGTGCTTGCCAGGCACCTTAACCACCATACACCTCCTGGCCCTGGCCTGGCATATTTTTCTATGTGTTTTTCTTTTAGCCTCCTTATTTATATAGGTGAAGAGTTGTTGCTTAGTTTTATGATAGCAGAGATAAAGGTGTTTTTTTTTCTTTTTTTTTTAAACATTGAAGGCTTATTGCCAAGTCATCAACTCAGTTTTTCCTTTGAGTTTATGTACACAGATGTACATGGTTGTTCCTTCTCGTTGAACCAAAAGGTTGTTTCTGTTTTTCTTGATAATAATATTGTAGTAAACAGTTTTGTTCTTTTGATTAATTCCTTAGCACATATTACTTTAGTTGCAATTACTAGATAATACTAGATAATACTTATTTAAAATTATAGAACATAAACTTTAAAACATTTGGAATTTATCACTGTTTCAAGTAGCAACTCAAATCCAAGATTAGATAACCTTTGTTTGGATACCCTTGAAAAAGCAGTCAATTCTTACTTGGTTCTCAGTAGAGAAATAAATGCAAACTGCTACCTGATTTAATTTAAATAAGAGACTTCCATTTGTTCTGTAAGTTTTACTCTGTTTTTGGATCTTCCTAGTTGTATGATATATATTTATATATAAGTTATATATATTGATAAGTCTTATAGATAAAAATGGTAAGTGGTAAGAGTTGATGTGATTAAATCAGTATCTATGTTAACATTGAATAGTCATGGCTTTAAATAAAAATGTTTTAGACAAAATTTTATTACAATTATATTAAAAAACAAAATGAAGGGATCAGCAGATGGCGTAGCGGTTACATCGCTGAATTCCTACATGGCTGACAGTGGTTTGAGTCCCAGACCTGGTGGTTTGAAATTCATGCTGGGTGTGTGAAGATCTGAGGAAGAGATTGGAGAAGTGATTATGGCCATGCCGTCAGCCTTGGGGGATGATTTCTCATTTTCCCTCTCACTATGTCTCTCTCTCTCTCTGGGGAGCACACACACCCTAAGGCAAAAAAACCTCTTTAAAAAAACCCCAACAAGATGAATATGTTAAATAAAAACTGGTAAGTACATGGTTTGCTGTTTTAGATGTTTCAATGTTCATCTTTTTATTTTCTTTTTTTAAATAATTATTTTATTTAACTGTATTTATTTATTTTGACCAGAGAGGGACAGATTGAGAGAGAGAAAGGGAAAGTGAGAAAGCAAGCCACCAGGTCTGGGACTTAAACCATGGTTGGCCATGTGAGAATCCAATGCTCTTGACCACCATGCCACCTGCTGGTCCCAATGTTCATCTTTATTAAGTCCGAGTTTTTTATTTGTTCTTAATGACACTGATTTATAATATGATTAATTTATGTGCCATTTTAGTATTTTAGTCAGCCATCTTGTTTGGTATTTTGGACCTGTAGTTAAGGGAACTAGACCTGTCCACCTGTATGGTCGGAATCCCAGCCCCAGCAGCTCTAAGACATACTAGATGTTTGCGTATGTGTCCAAGATCCTGACAGCATGTAGAAATGTAAAAGAAGAGATTGCAGCATGACCATGCCCTATGGGGGAGTGTGTTCTCCTTCTTTATGTGTCTCTTTGGTAAGCTTATACATCCTCTGGCAAATTAAAATAAAAAGATTTTTAATTACTCAAATCTGTTATTAACTCCAAAAGAAATACAAATAAAATCACTGTCCTAGTACTTTTTTTTTAAATAATTATTTTATTTAACTTTATTTATTATTATCATTATTATAATTATTATTTTCCAGTTTGATCAGAGAGAGACAGAGAGAGAGAGAGAGGAAGTGAGAAAGCAAGCCACCAGGTCCGAGACTTGATTTGTGGTTGGCCATGTGGGAGTCCAGCACCCTTATCCACCATGCCACCTACCGGCCCCATAGTATTTTTTTTTAAAAAAGGTTTTTGATATTATAAGGTACATGTGCTTGCCAGGCACCTTAACCACCATACACCTCCTGGCCCTGGCCTGGCATATTTTTCTATGTGTTTTTCTTTTAGCCTCCTTATTTATATAGGTGAAGAGTTGTTGCTTAGTTTTATGATAGCAGAGATAAAGGTGTTTTTTTTTCTTTTTTTTTTAAACATTGAAGGCTTATTGCCAAGTCATCAACTCAGTTTTTCCTTTGAGTTTATGTACACAGATGTACATGGTTGTTCCTTCTCGTTGAACCAAAAGGTTGTTTCTGTTTTTCTTGATAATAATATTGTAGTAAACAGTTTTGTTCTTTTGATTAATTCCTTAGCACATATTACTTTAGTTGCAATTACTAGATAATACTAGATAATACTTATTTAAAATTATAGAACATAAACTTTAAAACATTTGGAATTTATCACTGTTTCAAGTAGCAACTCAAATCCAAGATTAGATAACCTTTGTTTGGATACCCTTGAAAAAGCAGTCAATTCTTACTTGGTTCTCAGTAGAGAAATAAATGCAAACTGCTACCTGATTTAATTTAAATAAAAGACTTCCATTTGTTCTGTAAGTTTTACTCTGTTTTTGGATCTTCCTAGTTGTATGATATATATTTATATATAAGTTATATATATTGATAAGTCTTATAGATAAAAATGGTAAGTGGTAAGAGTTGATGTGATTAAATCAGTATCTATGTTAACATTGAATAGTCATGGCTTTAAATAAAAATGTTTTAGACAAAATTTTATTACAATTATATTAAAAAACAAAATGAAGGGATCAGCAGATGGCGTAGCGGTTACATCGCTGAATTCCTACATGGCTGACAGTGGTTTGAGTCCCAGACCTGGTGGTTTGAAATTCATGCTGGGTGTGTGTGTGCATGTGTGCCAAAGATCTCAGGAAGAGATTGGAGAAGGGATTATGGCCATGCCGTCAGCCTTGGGGGATGATTTCTCATTTTCCCTCTCACTATGTCTCTCTCTCTCTCTGGGGAGCACACACACCCTAAGGCAAAAAAACCTCTTTAAAAAAACCCCAACAAGATGAATATGTTAAATAAAAACTGGTAAGTACATGGTTTGCTGTTTTAGATGTTTCAATGTTCATCTTTTTATTTTCTTTTTTTAAATAATTATTTTATTTAACTGTATTTATTTATTTTGACCAGAGAGGGACAGATTGAGAGAGAGAAAGGGAAAGTGAGAAAGCAAGCCACCAGGTCTGGGACTTAAACCATGGTTGGCCATGTGAGAATCCAATGCTCTTGACCACCATGCCACCTGCTGGTCCCAATGTTCATCTTTATTAAGTCCGAGTTTTTTATTTGTTCTTAATGACACTGATTTATAATATGATTAATTTATGTGCCATTTTAGTATTTTAGTCAGCCATCTTGTTTGGTATTTTGGGGTTCCTTATTAAAAACCTAGGCAGGGGACCAGCAGGTAGCATAATGGCATGATGGTTAAGGCTCTGGATCCCATGTGGTCAATTGTGTTGATTGAGTCCCAGACTCAGAGGCATGAAAAGATGCCATGCACATGTGTGCCTAAAATCCCAAGAGGAAAATGGAAGCGAAGAGAATGTGATGTGTCCATCCCCCTGGGCGACGGTATTTCACTTTCCCACTCTCTTTGCAGTTAACATGGCAATAAAATGAAATAAAAACTAAAAAACCTGGGGCAGTCCATTGGTGATTAAAGCGGCTAGATCTCAGGTGGCTGACTGTGCAGTTTGAATATGAGACCCAGAGGCTTGAGAAACGGTCTACTGTGGGTATGATCATGACCAAAATCCTGAAAAGTGGTAATGGACGAAAAGGGAATACAGCTTGACTGTTCCCCGTAGGGAGTGCTTTCTCACTGTCCTTGTTTTCCTTCTCCATTGAGTGCATGGACCCTCTGACAAATTAAAAAAAAAAAAAAAAAATCTGTGGCCCAGCCATTGTGGTATATAGATACTGTACCACCACTTGGGTGGCTGGAAGCCAAATGAGAGACCCAGGTTTGGTTCCTGGGCCAAGCAAATGTGCCTGGCTCACTTGCTCATGCTTGTGGTCCCAGTTAATTGACCAGCTGGGGCAGGAGGATCAAAACACAGTGAGGCCATGTTAAATATACTTACTTCTGTCTCCCTTTCTCTCTTTTACCTCCTCTGCCTTCTCCATTCTCTCTCAGAAAGGAGGGGAAAAGCCTATATAGCAGGGGCTCAATAAACTTTAAGTTGGAAAGGTAATTGAAGGTAGCTGTTCAAGAAACTGGTCAAGAAAGGACTGTTAACTAGCTTTTAGAATCAGCATACACTAATATTTCTATTACAGTTAGCTTTGTTGTATTGGAACATTTTTTTAATTGCTAGGTAAATCATTTTAATTAGCATAAGGCAGTTCATAATTATCAATTCAGTGTATTGTGTCTAAGAAACACACAAAAGTAATAATAGTCACCAAAAGCTAAAGTGCACTAAAATGTATTTTGCTTAAAAAACAAAATATGTTTTGCTATCCATTTATGGAATATTAAGGACAAATGATTTAGAAACGCTTTAGGTAAAAGCAACAGTATTAGTAATAAAATTTGAAATCTTAAAAATTAGGTAATGAAATGTTTTTGGTAATCATAATAAATGTGAAATTTCCTTTTAACCATTTTAGGGTGTTTATGGGCCCAAAGCATATGTGGCAACCCAAGGACCTTTAGCAAATACGGTAATCGATTTTTGGAGGATGATATGGGAGTACAATGTTGTCGTAAGTAATTTACTTTTCATAATATGTTCTAAAGAATATTACATGTAATGTTTTACTGAATAAGGAGTGAGAAAACTTTTTAGACATGATATGTTTATGGCTATTTGCTAATAAGACAGAAACTAAATTGTAACCTGCCTTATTAATTCTCACAAACTTATTTATATATTTTAAGAAGAGTATGTGGTGGTTTAAACCTTGTCCAAAATCAGTAACTAATAAGACAGCTATCAAATAACTTACAGAAAACAGTAAATAGTGTTTTAATGTGTCAGTGAAATGCTTGATAATGCAGTCTAACCAGTTTCTAGTCATAGACCTTTCAGTCCCTTATCCCGTGAAATTATGCTACATAAAACTAAATCGTCACGTGAAGTATAAGAAAATTTGCGTTCCCCTTTCCTGGAGCTTATTTAGTTAGAGTTGTATCAAGCCATTGTCATTTTAGTTTTCTGTTGATCTTCTGGGTGAAGAGAAATATGGGAACTTAAAAAGTTTGTGGAAAATTATTATTACCAAAAGTGCATGGATTAGAAAAGTGCACCAAAATAAACTTGTGCTTTTATTTTCCTTGTTCACAAACTTACTGAAGTCTCCTCATAGAGTGTCTGTAGGCGCAGAAGCAGAGAAATAAGTGACAGGATACTTCAGAGAGCTCCCTGTGTGTATCAATCTCCCTTTGGAATCTCAGCATTTATTGTGGCAGTGGTTTTGGTTGGGTGGATGCAGAAATTCAGTGATTTGGAGTACTCATTCCTCTCTCATAACCATTGTTAATAGACCTTTTCAACAGAATTATGATGATTATAAATCATCTCCATCCTCTGTTAGTCTTTGGAGACTAGTAGAGGGGAAATCCAGTCTTTTGTCTTTGCCATTGTTTTAATTTATAACTGGATGCAGTTGGGAAATGCCTGGGAAAGGTCATGTAGAAACTTTCTGGATGAGGGGGCACACCTACATCTTGAGAGGAGTTTGGGTTGCACTGAAACATGCATTAGTCAAAACTTTGAGAATGTTCACTTAAGATTTGTGTATCTTGGGACCAGCAGTTGGGGTAATGCCTATATCACTGGACTCCCATGTAGCTGACTGCTGTTAGAGTCCTGGACCCGGTGGCTTAAACTCACGCCGGGCATGTGTGCATGCGTGCCCAAGATCCCGAGAGGCGAATGGAGAAGGGATTGCGGTGTGGCCATCCCCTCTGGGGGGTGATTTCTCACGTTCTGTCTCTCTGTCTCTGTCTCTCTGGAGAATGCACGTGCCCTATAGCAAAAACCTCTCCAAAAACTTTTCAAAAAAGATTTTAAAATCTTGTTGAATGTGAAATTTAGTGTAAACAATTAAAAAATTGTTGCATTCTAGATAATGATGTGCATGATGAAGAATTGAGTTGATTATCTGTAACTTACTTCGAAATATGTTTAAAATAAATTGAACTGATAGGAATAGATACATGATAAAATAAATATGGTGAAATGTTAACAGAATATTGATGATGGCTGTACAGTGTTTAAAATTCTTTTAGCTTTGATACAAACTTGAAAGTTTATAAAATGTTAGGAAAAGAAGCAGATGTTAATACGTTTAAAGTCAGACTAAATGCAGCCAACTTGGATAACTTTATTGAATGTGTCTTTTTAAATGTATTTTAAGTAATGTGATATTCTTTAATTCAAACCAAATAAATAATTTTAACTAGAACCAATTTAATTCATTGCTCTATAGTTAGTCCTTGTTTGCAGGGTATAATTTTATAATTTCTTTATCTTATATTTTTAATATTAAACCTGCTTTTTTAGACAAGCCAAGTAGACTTTTCAACAGGGTAAAAATTAACACTTGAAATTTGTATTTTATTTAAAAAGTAAAATTGTATTTAACTGATATGTCATTCACTCTATATCATTTTAGATCATTGTAATGGCCTGTCGGGAATTTGAAATGGGAAGGGTATGTATACCTATTAATTGCGTACTATTCTTTTTATTATTTTATTTCTAAGGGTAGAAATTTTTTGGTCTTTCATTATTATGGTGTGAGCCCAAGTAATTTAAGTATAGTTTTTTCCTTTTTGTGTGTTATGCTATTGCTTTAATTTGATGTTAGAAACAAAGTAATCTCTAAAGCACATAAACCTTTTTACACATTTTATAACTATATTAAGGTAATTAGTTATATACTGTTACTTAGTAAACTTCAGATATTTAATGGTGCTGTAAGTAGAACATCATGTATGTACTGAAGTAGAGAGGTATTTTATTTTGTTTAATTTTAGAGACATTTTTGCTATAGGTACTGCATTTGCCAGAGACACACACACGAAAAAACAGAAAGTGAGAAATCACTCCTCCCTCCCCATTGGTGATGGCCATGTGACAATCTTTTCTCATTTTCCTCCTGGGAGTTTGAGCATGCATGTGTACACAAAATGGCATGAGTTTCAAGCCTCTGGGTCAGGGACTTGAACCACAGTTGGACATGTGGGGTTCCAGCGCCCCAACCTCTATGCCACCTCCTGGCCTTTAAAGAGGTATTTTAAAATAGGAATAAAACTGAGCAAATGAAAATGTGTTAAATAGTGGATTCTCAGAAAGTCATGACATATTTTTTCTATGTAAAAATGCATTTTTTTGACAACCCAATAATTCTCATAAATCATCAGTTTATAGTTTGAATATTCTGATTAATCTGTCTGCAGTTGCTACTTTGTTTTTCATTTGACTCTTTATACTGTTTTCAAAGCTCAGAAAAGAAAATATCTTACTCTGATTTCCCTCTCCACACCCGGTATAAGAAGGCAGGAAGGGGACCAGTGGATGGCATGGTGGTTAGGACATTAGAATCCCATGTGGCCAACCACAGTTCAAGTCCTGGACCTGCTGGCTTGTTTTCTCACTTTCCCTTTCTCTCTTTCTCTCTCTCTAGTCAAATTTAAGAAAAAGTAAGAGTAACAAAAAAAGTTAAATAATTAATTCTTTTTTTTAAAAAAAAAAATAAAAGGGAAGAAGTCTTAGGAGGTGACAAATAGGTATTATTGACAGGACCCTGCCATGCTGCAACCCTCCCACCCCAGCCTCCTAGCCAGTCAGGACAGGTGTGCTTCACAGCACCCATCATGCCCAGGCTGGTCCAGGATCATGGAGGCCCTCCATATATAGCTCAGCATTGTGTAGTAGTTCCCCACTACCCATGCCACTGTGGTTAAGCCCAGTTTTTGTTTTTATTATTTTGAAGGTTTTTGCCATAGGGTGCTAGAGCTTGCCAGAGAGAGGGAAAGAAAGAGGTCATCCCCTGATGGGAATGGCCACACCATAATCCCCTCTTTTCTATTTTCTTGCTAGGATGTTGGACACACACACATACAGATGTGCCAAAGTGATCCTTAAGCCTTGATGTCTGGGACTCACCACGTTCAGCCATGTGGGAATCCAGCACCTTTTTTTATTTTATTTATTTTTTTAAGAGGTTTTAGCTATAGGGCGTGTGCGCTTGCCAGACAGAGAGAGAGACAGAGAGACAGAAAGTGAGAAATCACCCTCCCCACCAGGGACATGGCCATGAAGTAATCCTTTCTTCTCTATTCTCCTCTTGGGATCTTGGGTATGTACACTCACATGCCCAGCATGAGTTTTAAACCACCATGTCCTGGACTCAAACACGAACCGCAGTCAACCACGTGGGAGTCCAGCAACATGCCATTATGCTAACTGCTGGGAATCCAGCACCTTAACTGCCACACCACCCACTGGCTCCAGGCCCTGATTTCTTTCTTTTTTTTTTTTTTTAATTTTTTAATTGTTTTTTTTTTATCATCATAATCTTCTTTATATTACATTGGATTACATATAACTTTACAGTGTATTACATTGTTTTTTCAAAAGGGAATGCCATGCATGTCAGTCAGTACAGAGACATTAATCTCCCCACTTCAACATTCAATATCTTTTCTATGTTTTCCCCAATCATTATTTTTATTATTCTAATTATTTTTTAAAACAGTCAATTGCTATTTCTCATTTTGCTTGTAAAAATACTTTGCCCATCATGAAATACTTCTCAGACCAATCCAGTTGAGAATACTATACATGTCATCATCAACAGTTAATAAGCCATATCTGTTTCTCACTAACGTGCTGCCTCTCTATTGTTCACTTGCTATCTTTCTCTATCCTCTTCTCTTCACTTCCTCCACAGGCCCTGATTTCTTAACACTGGTATTTTTATGCCACATATAAGTTAAATCAGTTTGAAAACTATTATGTCCAGGAGCATTGATTCTTATCTTAAAGCTAATTTTTAATTTTATTATTTTCTCATTACTTTTTAATGGGAGAAAGAAGCAGGGGTAGGGTGAAGATAGTTGTTTTTGATGGTTTCTCTCTATGTTGTGATTCTCTTGCCCCAGCCTCCCATTTAGCTAGGACTGTGGGGCCATGCCACCATACCAGCCCTGTTTAGGCTGGGGAAGGATTCAAACCCAGGTCTCTTGTGCAGCCTCAGCCACTGCACAGGAGTGTGCTCCCATGTGTACCATCTCAGCTGGGCCATCTTGAGCTCTAAGGATTACTTAGTAAATAGGTGTTTATATAAAACTTAGAAATGCGGAATTTGATAAACATGATACTGAAATCAAACTTTAAAAACAAATTACACAGGGACCAGCAGTTGGCATAATGTTTACATTGCTGGACTCCCATGTCCTAGTCCTGGACCCAGTGGCTTAAAGTCACACTGGGCACATGTGCGTGCATGCCCAAGATCCTGAGAGGAGAATGGAGGAGAAGGGATTGCGGCGTGACCGTCCCCTCTGGGGGGTGATTTCTCACTTTCTGTCTCTCTGGTGAGCACACATGCCCTATAGCAAAAACCTCTCTCTCTTCCCCTCCTCCCCCCAAAAAAGTCATGCAGAATGCATATGCATGCATGCCCAAAATTCCAAGAGGAGAATAGAGGAGAACAGATTGTCACATGGCTATCCCTCTGGGTGTCGAGGAGAACAGATTGTCACAAGGCCATCCCCCCGGGTGGTGATTTCTCATTGTCTGTCTCTCCGGTGAGTGCCCATGCCTGTCGCAAAAATTTCTCACTAAATTACATGCATACATATATGTGTGTGTGTGTGTATTCATTTATATATATCTATATATATATTTTTACTTGGTGATTTTATTAGAGGTTCCCCTATACTAATGTGCTTCACTAATAAACTAAAACTCATTTTAAGTTATAAAACAAAAAATTCTTTTAAAGAGAGATTTTTGCTATAAGGCATGTGTGCTCGATGAAGAGACAGGAAAAGGCAGGAATAGAAAGCAAGAAATCACCCCCCATAGGGAATGGCCATGCTGCAAAGTAGAGTATTCAACTGTATCTATACTTTAGTTTAAAAGAAGAAGGGAAGAAGAACAAATTGATTACATTTCCTATAATCTTAAGGAGTTGGATAGTTTACAAATAATACATCAGGGTTAGCAGGTGGCTTGATGGTTAAGGTGCTGGATCCTACATGGCTGACTGCTGTTTGAGTCCTGAAATTGATGGCTTAAAAATCACACGAGGCGTGTGTGTGTGTGTGTGTGTGTGCGTGCGCGTGCATGCGCGCATGCTTGTGTGTGTGTGCCCAAAATCCCAGGAAGAGAATGGAGAAAGGATTGTGGGTGACCAACCCTCCCTTAGGAGTGATTTCTCACTTTTCCTCTCTCTGTCTCTCTGGCACATGCAGTTTCCTATTGCAAAAAAAAAAAAAAAAATTAAAGCTCTTCTTATTTAGTATAACTCTTTAAGATAAGTATTATTATTACTATTTTTTATAGCTAGGAAAGCCAAAGGTCAATAAAACAGTAAAATTAGTACTAGTAAAATTTTTCTGATACAAGTAGAATGTTCATTCCACCAAGTCCCACATTTTACACTTAATGAGAATTCTTTCACATACCATAGAGATTGCCGTGTTATGTTATCAGCATTAAAACTTGCTTGTCAACCCTTTATACTAAGTGGCCTTTCTTCAGCCAGGCATTTTACTAAAGCAGTTTTTGTTTTCTAGATCAGTATCTTTGGTCTACTCTGTAGACAAGATGGGTAGCAATGAAGAATTTCTATCTCTTTTCTTTTTTTACTTTTGTTTTTGTGAGAGGTTTTGCTACAGGGCGCGTGCGCTTGCCAGAGAGACAGAGAGATAGAAAGTGAGAAATCATCCCCTGGGGGGATGGCCATGCCACAATCCCTTCTCCTCCATTCTTCTCTCAGGATCTTGGCATACATGCACACACGCCCGAAGTGAGTTTAAGCCACCAGGTCCGGGACTCAAACTATAGTTGACTACATGGGAGTCCAGCAACATAGCCATTATGCTAACTGCTGGCCCCAAGAATTTATACATTTATGTTAATAAGCTTTTTTTTTTTTTGGAGAGGTTTTTTTGCTATAGGTTGCGTGCGCTCGCCAGACAGACAGAGACAGAGAGACAGAAAGCGAGAAGTCACCCCCCAGGGGTGATGGTCACGCCGCAATCCCTTCTCCATTCTCCGCTTGGGATCTTGGGCATGCACACACACACGCCCGGCGTGAGTTTTAAGCCACCAGGTCCAGGACGCGAACCGTGGTCGACTATGTGGGAGTTCAGCGACATAGCCATTATGCTAACTGCTGGTTCCCATGTTAATAAGCTTCTTAAACTCTCTCTCTCTCTCAGCATCTTGCATGCTGTTGTCAGTTTTTCCATTTTGGAGAAGGAGTGGCAAGCTAAAACACAGGACAAATATTTGTAAAATTTTAAGAAAAACTACCATGTAATTATTTACTTTATTTATTTATTTTTGATCAACAGAAAAAATGTGAGCGCTATTGGCCCTTGTATGGAGAAGACCCTATAACATTTGCACCATTTAAAATTTCTTGTGTAAGTACCTGTTTTTTTAATATATCATTCAATCACAAAATTGACATGATAAAGGATTAAACTGTAATATAGGCTTATATAAGCCCAGATGTCAATGATTTCTTAAATAAATATTCATAGTGTTTGTTTTTATACCACTTTTAAAATTAGAACTTTAGGAATGAGTTTTCATAAATACATAATTTCCTTTTATCTTGAAATGTTAATTCTGGGTCAGCCAGTAGCATGGTGATTTAAGGTGACTGGATCCCCTGTGGCTAATTGTGCAGTTTTAGTCCTAGACATGAAAAACACTTTGAGCACATGTGGATGCATTCCTAAAATCCTGAAAGGATCATGAAGAAGGGATTGCTGTGTGGCCATTCTTCCTGGGTGGTGCTTTCTCACTTTTCCTCTCTCTGTCTCTTTTTGTCTTTGGTGAGCACTCGCACCCTGGAGCAAAAAAAAAAAAAAAAAAAAATTAATTTAAAGGATTATTTATTTAAATTTATTTATTATTATTTTAAAATTTGCTGTAGGGTACATGCACTCACCAGAGAGAGAGAGTGAGAAAGCAAGCCGCCAGGTCTGGGACAAGCTGTGGTTAGTCATGTGGGAGTCCAGTGCCTTAACCACCATCTACCTGTTGGCCCTCCTAGAGCAAATTAAAAAAAAATTTTAATTCTGCATTAACTTTCAAATATCAATTGACTAAATGTTTGTATATATGGATAAATATAGTAATGTTGTGTTTTGGGTGATCTATTTAGAAATTTATGTGAAATATTCATGTCAGATTGAATGGAAAACACCCTTTATATCTAAAGTATCATATATCATCTTAACCTTTCATATCTGTGTTGTAATCTCTAAAATTGTTACGATTATTAAAAAAGAGAGTTTGAGAACTGCCATCCTGGAAGGAAAGATTGATGCTTCATGCAGATAACTTGATATGAAACTTGAAGTGTATGTACCCTTATTATTTAATGACCTCTGGAAATAATTAAATTGAAGCTCACGAAACTGAGGAAATGAATTTAAAAGCAAAAACAGCGAAGAAAGGAGGGTAAGACAAACAAGACTGTACAAAAAGAAGTAAAATGTTGGTACAGCCTCAGTAGCGCAAGCTGGACACTGCAGCTTGTCAGGATGAGGTCACATGAAGTCTTTGCGTTCAATTTTCAGCTGACCCTAAAACCAAAACAAAACAGCAACATCTTAGAACCAAGTATAGGGTGCACTTACAGTCCCAGCTACTTAGATGCTGAGGCAATAGGATGGCAACATAATAAGACTCTATCTAAAAACACCAGCAAAAAAAAAAAAAATAATTAAACAGAACCAAGTAAAATGTAGGAAAGCTTTAAAATAGAACCAGTGATTTTCTTTTGGTGCCATGTATCATTTTTCTTACTCATTAAAAGAAATAATGTCTTAAATATACAACTGAAAAGACCATGATTGATTATATATGAAAGTTAGGTAATTTCCATATATGACTCAGGGTTCTCCAGGGAAACAGAACCAATAGGATATTTGTGTGTGTGTGTGTGTGTGTGTGTGTGTATTACAGGTTTATTTTAAGGAATCAGCTTAAAGAATTATGGATACTGGCAAGTTAAAAATCTGCAGGGTAGGCTGGAGACCCAGGAGAGGCAATGTTGCAGTACAGTCCAAAGACCAGCTGACTAGAGATGGAAAAGAGCTGACGTTCTAGTCCAAAGTCATACTACTGTAAAATCAGGAAGAGCGAGTGTTGTAGATGATGGTTGTGTGCTGGAAAATTCTGTCTTGCTTGGGGGCCTTCATTTCATTCAGAGCTTCAGCTGATTGGATGAGGCCCATCAACATTGTGGTGGACATTCTACTTTTCTCAAAGTCCACCAATTTAAATGTTAATTTCATTCAAGAACACCCTCACAGAAACATTCAAAATAATGTTTGACCCATATAATCTGGGCACTCAGTGGCCCAACCATGTTGACATTAAGAAATTAACTATCATGTTATCTATCTCAGTCAGAATTGTTTTTCACTTTAATGTTTTCCTTGGTTAAATAAATTTCTTCTATCATGATTTTACTAGTCATTCTTAAGTTCAAGAACTCCATAATTTTAAGACATTTTAGTACTCATTCCTCTAATACATATCCAAAGTTTAGTGCTTTCTAGGTTGATGGACAAAGCTATTTTATGCTTTCTATTTTATAAATGTAATGCGATTTTTGTAAATGATAACTGTAACTCATGTTGAACTTTCTGGAATTATTATGCCGTCAATACTCAAAGATCTTATTTAGAATTAAGTGTTCATGGGTTAAGTATACAATGTTTTTAAAATCCTGCTGTATTTCATATTATTTGCAATAAATGATAACCAATACACACCATACTATCAACTTCAGTGGGGCAACATCCCCACCACCACCACCACACTAATCCGGAGAACTTTCTACAACATGAGGTGTCGAGATAGCCCAGGAAACCTAGTTCTGTACAATGCAATTGTATTGGATGTTAGTAAAATTAAATGCATTAAATGCAACTGTAGTGAATGTCATAATTCACATAAAAACGTGATACTCAATATTTTTAACATTAAAACTACTTGAAATTTTAGAACATTTAGGATTTCAGAAAGAGCAAACAACATACAATGAAGAGAAGAGAATGAAATAGTGTATAATTTGGAAGAGGAATTGATTTTTGGGTTTTCAATGGAACTAAAAGATTTAAAAAGTCCT
Organism: Tupaia belangeri chinensis; assembly: GCF_000334495.1. Lineage (NCBI taxonomy): Eukaryota > Metazoa > Chordata > Mammalia > Scandentia > Tupaiidae > Tupaia > Tupaia belangeri. Next base: position 1,537,626 of record NW_006159500.1, on the reverse strand, counting down.
TCATGATAAGAGGCTTGATTTGATTAGTAACAGCTGGTTTATTTGTTAATGTAAGGATGATCTATGCTGAGGAAGCAAACTTTTTTTTGGAAGATTTCAAAATGGGAAGCAATTTGTATGTCTTGTTGTCTCAGACAACTCAGAATTTGTTGCCACTGATTTAACTTCAAACACGAACCAAGTTTATAAATAGAAAGCATGTTGGTGAAAACAATCATAGTAAGTGATTTTACTAACTTGCCAAACAAGAGTATTCGAGTGTGAAAAAGAACATTCTTTTCTAGAGTTGCTGTAAAGATGAGAAGGAAGATAAGATAGTGTCCAAAGGGGAAGCTCGATGGAGCTCAATTCTATGTTACTTCATGTAAACACATGTACTAAATGTTGGTACACTACAAATGGGTCACACCTTGACTATTGCCTGTTTTGTAAATAAAGTTTTACTGGGACACAGCTGTGGCCATTAATTTACATATTTATCACAACAGCAAAGTTGAGTACAGAAAGACTTTATGGCCTTAAAAGCCAAAAAATAATTACTATTTGGCCCTCTAAAAAAAAAAATTTAGTCTTGGAGTGCTCTTATTCATACTCTACCCCCTCTTTTTTCCCTCCAATGCCAGAGGGTACATGAGAGAGATAATAACTCCCAAAGGGCCTGGTCATGCATTTATCTTTCAGTTCTCCATCTCATCAGTATCTTTGCACATGTGTGTGCACCTGTCATCATGTTTTCTCAAGCTGCTGGGGCCAACACACTAAACTCTGGTCATCTGTTTGGGATCTGGATTCCTCTACACAGTGCGTAACTACTGTGCTATGAGGCAGCCCCCCCATACTTTTTTTTCCCCCTTTATTCATGATAGAGTGTGTGTGAGTGCACTTAAGACAGAGGGAAAGGAAAGAGAGAGAACAGCACACTACAGGGACTGGTCTTGCCACGACCCCCTTCCAGGTTTTTACCCTGTCAGATCCTGGGCACTTGTGTACATGCCTGGCTGGCATGTTTCAGGCTGAGCAGGCTGAGGATTTGAACCGTAGTCACCATGTAAAATCGAGTTTCTCTTGAGCACCACAGAGCTGGCCCTCATATTCTTTTTTGATAAGAATTAAAAACATACCTTTTTAATTTTTTGGAAAATTCAAAATAAATTACCATAATTTTTTTAAAGCAAGAATCATAATGAATTTTTTTTTTTTTAGTTAATTCAGTAGCATACATTGTTGCTATTGAAAATCACCATCTTAAACTATCTGGTTTTAACTAATGAATAAAAAAGAATAATTTGCTTAGTAACAAATTGATATAAAGGCTTCAGCTTCATCCTAGTACTTTTTTTTTGGAAAGGTTTTTATTTTTTGCTATAGGGCGCCTGTGCTCGCCAGACAGATAGAGACAGACAGAGAGACAGAAAGTGAGAAATCATCCCCCGGGGGGGATGGCCACGCTGCAGTCCCCTCTCCTTTATTCTCCTCTTGGGATCTTGAGCACGCATGCACACACACCCAGCGTGAGTTTTAAGCCACTGGATCAGGGACTCGAACCATGGTCGACTACATGGGAGTTCAGCGACATAGCCATTATGCTAACTGCTGGTCCCCATCCTAGTACTTTGACTAACAGAAACTGTGTGCATGTTGGTATTTTTGTATTTTCAAGAGAGTCTTAGAATGTTGTGATCTTCCTGACTCAGCCTCCCTAATTTGACCAACAGACTCATGCCACCTCATCTGAGTCATTCAGATTGGATCTCACTGTGCTTTCCTGGCTGGCAAGGAACTAGAGTTCCTCCTGCTTTGGCCTCCTGAGTAGTTGGTACTTTCTTTTTTTTAAATTTATTTCATTTTATTTATTCATGAATAAGAGAGACAGTACCTCCAATGGGGTCTTGATTCCACAATCCATTCCCAGCTTCAGCTAGCTCCAGATCATAGGTACATATGTGCCTGGTATGCTCAAGAAGATTTCTAGATACAAACCCAGAACCTTCCACGTGGATCAGCATTACAGAGCATGATGTTTTACCATGTGTTGTTGTCCAGCCCCTACATCAGGCTTTGAGGGTGTCAGAAATCTAACCCAGACCTCTGTACCCCATTTGGGAAAATGTAAGGGACTTTTTTTATTTCAGAGAGATTTTTATTCTAGGATGCATGCACTCGCCAGAGAGACAGAGAGAAAGTGAGGAATTATCCCAAGGGGGGGGGGGGTTGGCACGAACGCAATCCCTC
>NW_006159500.1:1513509-1535384 GCF_000334495.1 Tupaia belangeri chinensis | reverse complement strand
GTTGGCCATGACGCAATCCCTTCTTTTCCATTTTCCTTTTGGGATTTTGGCCATACACACACACACACACACGTGTATGTCTGGCATGAGTTTTAAGCTGCTAGGTCTGGGACTCGAACTACAGTCAGCCATGTGGGAGTTCATCACCTTACCTACTACACCAACTGCTGGCCCACAGTAAGAGACTTAAAATGGTTATGTTGTTGTCAACCATAATAATAATTTATTTGGGATTTTATTCCCCTCCCTCTTCTAGTTACCATTTATTTAATTAAGAGTTGGGTGTTAGGTAGGGAAAAATCAAGCCTTGTAGAAAGATAAAATGGTTGAAAACGGGATATTGTGCTAAGTACAAAAGTATGCCATTCTGTCCGTATACTATTCCTCTTAGATTATTCTGATGTTTACTACTTTGCAAATATTTTATTAGATGAAAGACTCCTGACTAAGTAATTAACAGATACTTCAGTATCTGTACAGAACTTAAGTCTTGTAAATAAAACTCAGACAAATTGATGATTATAAGAAGGTTGTTTTTTATAATTTTCAGATACATTTGGAATTATAAAAGTTAATATTGCAGATTCTAAATAGAAATTTGTTTTGGAATGTAAATGTTTTTATTTTAATGTTTTTACTGAATCAGAAATGTTTTTCTATTTAGGAAGATGAACAAGCAAGACCAGACTACTTCATTAGGACACTCTTACTTGAATTTCAAAATGTAAGTACTTTACATTTTGAGACCATTGACTTCACTGTTTCACAGTTATATACCACAATAATTTTTGTAGAAAGAAATCAAAGAAAAATCTGATGGACAGTAAAAAATGTCAACTTCTTTCTCACCTCTTATTTATCTATTTCTGAAATAATAATTATTATTTTAATTTGCTATAGGACATATGAAGTCACCAGAGATAAAGATGAAGAGACAGAGGTTTTTAGAAGTTAAAAATAGCTTACCTAAAGTACTCAGTGAATGGCCAAAATAGAAGTTGATACAGTTTTGCTTATATTCCAAGTAATGCTTTTTGTTCAATACTTACAATAATTATTCTAAAAATATTTCAACATCAGGACTCTTTTACATTCTTAAAAATTATTGAGGATCCCAAAGACTTATTTATGTGGATTATATCTTTTTTTTTTTTTTTTTTTTGTAGAGAGGTTTAGGGTGCGTGTGCTTACCAGAGAGACAAAAAGCGAGAAATAACCCCCCAGAGGGGATGGCCACACTGCAATCTCTTCTCCATTCTCTTCTCAGGATTTTAGGCACATGTGCACACACACCTGGCATGAGTTTTAAACTGCCAGATCTAGGACTTGAACTGCATTGACTCTGTGGGAGTTCAGTTATGTAACTATTACACCATCTGCTGGTCCCAGTTGACTATATCTTTTAATATTTACTATATTTGAAGTTAAAAATGAGAAAAATTTTAAAAACATGAATATGCGAGAATGCATTACATTGGTAGTTTTAAAAAGGCAAATAAGGGCCGGCCAGTAGTACAGTAGTTAAGGTAACTGGATCCTATATGGTTGACTGTGTTGTTGGAGTGTCAGAGCCATAGGCTTGGAAAACATGCTAAGTGCACATGTGTGCATTCTTCATATCTCTAGAGGAGAATGGAGGAGGAGGGTTGATGAGGTCATTTCTCCTGGGAGGTGCTTTTCTTTTCTTTTCTTTTCTTTCTTTTTTTTAAGAGATATTTGCTATAAGGCAAAGACAGAGAGAAAGCAAAAGAAATCACCCCCCACCCGCCCCAGGGAGGATGGCTACACTGCAGTCCCTTCTCCTCTTGGGATTTTGGGCATGCATCCACAAGCACCTGGCATGAGTTTTAGGCCGCAGGTTCTGGAACTCAAACCACAGTCAACTATGTGGGAGACAGCAATGTAACCATTATACCATCTCTGGTCCTGGGAGGTACTTTCTTACCTACTTTCTTTTTTCTGTCTCTTGTCTCTGTCCAGTGTGTGCATGTGCCCTATAGCAAAAAAAAAAAAAAAAAAGCCAGCAAATAATACCTCAGTATTATTCTGAAAACAGTTTAATACTCATATACCCTCTTTTCCCTGCAAAAGGTGCGGGGAGGAGGTACCCAGACTGTACTTTGAAAATCACTGACATAAGACAAGTGGATTTAGGGTTAGACCAGTCGTTTTCTCAGTTTCTTTCATTTTAATAGATTTTTAAAAAGATTTATCGAATTTATTATTATTTTTAAAATTTTTCTACAGGGTACCATGTGAGCGAGAGAGAGAGAGAGAGAGAGAGAGAGAGAAAGCAAGCCACCATGCCCATGACTCAAACCACAGTCAGCCATGTGAGAATCCAGTGCCTTAATTACCATGCCACCTGCTGGCCCTCATTTAATGTTCTATTAGCCTTCTAATTGCAATAGACTCTTAACACAATGCTTGTGATATATTGTTAATCCATTTAATAGTGTGCATTAGTTAAATAGTATATATGGTATAATAAAGCACACATTTTGGAGGTAAGACAGCCTGGGGTTAGTTCCTACATTTATCACTTGCTGTGAAATTTTACTTATTTAATCTTTCTGTCCCAGTTTCCTTACCTATAAAATGAAGGTGATGTATTAACTAGTGACATGGTGGTTAAAGAAGCTGGATCTCACATGGCCGACTGTGTGGACTTGGACCTAGTGGCTTGAAAAAGCATGCCAGCCATATGTGTGTGCATGCATGCCCATAATTCTGGGAAGAGAATAGAGGAGAAAGGATTGTGGCATGTTCGTCCTCCCTGGGGGACGATTTCTCCCTTTCCCTCTCTCTTTCTCTCTCCCGTGAGTGTGTGTGCCCTATAGCTAAAACAAATGAAAAAGATTAACAATGCTTTTCTCTTGAGGAATAGTTACATATGAAGCCCTTACTTAGATCAATACTTCGCATGGGGTAAATAGTCAATAAATATAGGCTATTATTTATTTGGGACTTTTTAAATGAATTTTAAAAAATAATTATTTTATTTTTTAAATTAACTTTATTTACTTATTTTAATTTGACTAGAGAAGGACAGAGCAAGGAGGTGAGGGGGAGTGAGAAAGCAAACTGCCAGGTCTGGGACTTGAACCACAGCTGGCCATGTGGGAGTCCAATGCCTTTAGCCACCATGCCACCTGCTAACCCCATTTATCTGGACATTTGAAAAAATATCTTAGAAATGGCATTTAAATGATATTTTCAGCTTTGAATTTTGCGAATGTGTTTTCATAATTGTTGAATTTCTGTTTTCTTGAAGGAATCTCGTAGGTTGTATCAGTTTCATTATGTGAACTGGCCTGACCATGATGTTCCTTCATCATTTGATTCTATTCTGGACATGATAAGCTTAATGAGAAAATACCAAGAACATGAAGATGTGCCTATTTGTATTCATTGCAGGTACAAATGAAATTCTCTAGCTATATAATACAGTGTTTTTCTTTAAATTAGGTGTTAAATAAGTTTTTATTTCTACATTAATATGATCATTAAAATCGTGAATCTTTCTAGCCTTGATAGAATATCTTTGAGCCTGAGGTATTGTAAATTCATGTAATGTCATGTGGTTGACAGATTACTTAGAGTAATGTTACATTAAAACATATGATCTTCTGTTTAAAAATGGTATTCATGTAATAGAAAGGTAAAGAATATACTCTTCACTATTCAACACTTAGGGCATATAGTCACAAAGATGTCCCTTAGTATAACTTTTTTTTTCGATAGAGAGATTTTTGCTATAGAACACGTGTACTTACCAGAGAGATGGAGAGATAGAAAGCGAGAAATTGCCCCCCCCCCGGGGGGGGGGTGATGACCATGCCTCAGCCTCCTCTCCTCCATTCCTCTTTCTGAAATCTGGGCATACATGCACATGTGCCTGGTATGAGTTTCAAGGCACTAGGTCTGGGACTCAAACTAAGGTTGACCACGTTGGAGTCCAGTAACACAACCATTACACTATCTGCTGGTCCCTATGCTGTTACTTTTAAAGTTAATATCATAATATTGACTTTATAGTAAATAAAAAGAAAAAGTATAGGGCTGGCCTTGTAGCATGGCAATTAAGGGAATCCAGATCCCATGTGGCTAACTAGGGTTCAAATCCCAACGGGTGGTTTAAAAAACATGGTAGGCTTGTATGCATATGCATGCTCCAAAACCTGAGGGGATGGAAAAATGGAGGAAAAAGGATTATGGCGTGATCATACTCCATTAGGGTATCCTTTCAAAAAGTTCGTAGAGGGACCAGCAGTTTGCATAATGGCTATGTTGCTGGACTCCCGTGTAGTTGACTGCAGTTCGCGTCCCGAACCTGGTGGCTTAAAACTCACGCTGGGTGCGTGTGCTTGCGTGCCCAAGATCCCGAGAGGAGAATGGAGGAAAAGGGATTGTGACATGGCCATCCCCCCTGAGGGGTGATTGCTCACTTTCTGTCTCTCTGTCTCTCTCTGTGTGTCTGGCAAGCGCACTCACTCTATAGCAAAAACTTCTCAAAAAAAAGTTCGTGGAAAAAATGAAATTAAAGTACAGGTTATTTTGATGCTAAGAAATTTTGAAATCCATGATAGTATTTTCATAATACGTCTTTTCATAAACATTGACATGAGATTTAAAACATTTTTTATAGATGAACATACTTCGGGTCTTATCTAAGACATTGTTAAGTCTAAGACGTTATTTTATATACCCTAGAATGAAAAATCACTATCAATTATAAGGTAAAGAGGTTCTTTGTAAGAAGCTGTTGATGATTAACTGTATACTAGTTTTATAGTTCTTAACGTAGACTAAAAAGTGGGTTGTGGGGGAGACTAGCAGGTGGTGTAGTAGTTACAGCACTGGACTTCTACATGGCCAGCCAAAGTTTGAGTCCCAGACCTGGTGGCTTGAAAATCATGCCAGTCACTTGTGCTTGTGTACCCAAAATCCCAGGAGGAGAATGGAAGAGAAGGGATTGTGGCATGGCTGTTCCCCTTGGGAGGTGATTTCTCACCTTCTGTGTCACTGTCTCTCTCCTGGGAACACTTCACACCTCATGGCAAAACCTTAAAAAAGAAAAAAAGTTCGCGTCAGTTGGTGAAATTAAGGTGTCTGGATCCCACATAGCTGATTGTGTATTTTGTCCCAGACCTGGAAGTTTAGAAGTACTCTGGGCGCTTGTGTGCGCATACCCAAAATTCCAAAAAGGGAGAAATGGAGAAGGGATTATTGTGTGACCATTTCCCATGGGGGGTAGGGAGGAGAGATGTGTTCTCTGTCTCTCTCCAGGGGGTACATGTACCAAATTTAAGTAAGTAAATAATGGTGTTTAGAATTAATGGCAAACTCAGTGTTATTTCTGTTCCTGAGGAACATCAGTTTTCATGTTGCATCACCAGCTGTCATACCATGAAGGTGCGAAGTGTTCCCAGGAGAGAGACAGTGACACAGAAAGTGATAAATCACCTCCCGAGGGGAACAGCCATGCCACAATCCTTTTTCTTCCATTCTCCTCCTGGGATTTTGGGCACACATGCACATGTGACTGGCATGAAATTAGGTCATTTAAAGCTACTGAAATCTAAGTAGGGCTGGAAGTTAGTATTCTTACATTGAGGTAATATAAACTTGACACACTTTTACTAGAGATTTTTATTAAATTCTGTTTTAAACAGATTAGTTCATTGTAAGCATTTTAGAGACTAAGTTATTATTGTCCAATCTCTGATCATGAAACTACTAAGAATAGATATATCTTCTTTACATTGCTGTACATAAATCTTTTCATTTATTTAAATAATTTTTGTACTTCAGTTAGTCATTGCAAAATTAGTGTTTGTATTTGTAAGAAATTATAAACCCTGCCTTGGACCTTTTATTTATTTTAAGGGTTTTTTTTTGCTATAGGGTGCATGTGCTCATTAGAGAAAGAGAGAGAGAGAGGGAAAGTGAGAAATCACCCTCCAGGGAGGATGGTCACATGACATATTTTTTTCCTCCATCCTCCTCACAGGATCTTGGGCACACATGCATACACACGTGACTAGTGTTTCAAGCTTCTGAGTCCGAGACACAAACTGCAGTCGGCCATGTGGGAGTCCAGCACCTTAACCACAATACCAACTGCTGGTCTCTGCCTTTGACTTTGATGGAATGAATATGAGATTGTCTATTTTTGATTTGGGATAGTTAATTGTATATTCCTGGAGAGGAGTTAATTCTGTAATACATTTTATATAAAATAAACCAATTCTTTGATTTAAGATAACCAACTATTTTAAATTGAACTTTTGAGTTATTTCTGTTATCTGATTATTTCCTACTCAAAAGCCATGCAGTCTTATTTATAGTGAAAAGCAAGAAAACATTCCAGTTGGTAGGAAGAAGTCCTTAAATATTTTTGGTCTGATCAGAGAATTTAAGAATGCCTGTTTTAGTCCATAGATCACAAGCATCTGTCTGATTCTTGGATCCTTACATATTGACAGTCCTTTGTTCCCATCCTTATAACATCTCTACTTAAGATGACTTCCAAATTACAACCTGTGACTCTCCTCATAGAACATAGAATTCATTGTTATTCTCTCTCTTTCTTTTCTCTCTCTCTCTCTCTCTTTTTTTTTTTTGCTATAGGGTACATGTGCTTGTCAGAGAGACGAAGAGACAGAAGGTGAAAAATCACTCCCCAGGGGGGATGGCCACACCACAATCCCTTCTTCATTCTCCTCCTGGGATCTTGGGCACGCACACACACGTGTCTGGTGTTAGTTTCAAGCCTTTGGGTCCAGGCCTTGACCTCATTTGGCCGTGTGGGAGTCCAGCACACAACCATTACACCATCTGCTGGTCCCTCTCTTTTTAGAAAACTTTAGAAAGAAGGATTTTTGGCTGCACCAGATGGGTTTCTTTCTTTCTATTTTTTCTTAATAGAGAACATTAAAAAAAAAACTCAGTAAGACACTGAATTAGTGAAAGATACGAAGAATTGTACTAAGCAAAAGAAGAATGTAGTATCCACTTTGGCTTTCCTCTTTTTAAGCTAAATTGTATAAATGGCTTTAGGAATGTTATGGAAAATACCCTTTTAAAAGGAAAACTGCAGTGCGCCAGTTTCACATCTTGGTGGTTAAAACAGCCAGATCCCAAATGGCAGATATGTGGTTTCAGTTCTGGACCTGGGGGCCTGAGAAAAACTCGGGCATCTGTGTGTGCCTGTAGAGAAGAGGTGGTAGTGTGACCATGCTCCATAGGGCATGCTTTCTCTTGTCCCTCTCCCTGTCTTTGGCAAGAGTGCATGAGTCTTATAGCAAAAACAAACAAAAATAAAAAGAAAAACATGGGTCAGCTCCATGGAGTAGCAGTAATGCACTACTCAGGAGCAGCCAAATGACACATAATGACTATGATTTGAATCCCCAGCCTTATCAGCCTCAAGTATGTTGGTACACACAATGCCCAAGATCTGATGAACCAGAGAACTAGAGGGAGGGGATCATGGTGTGGTCAGACCTTTTGGTAGCTGCTTCTGTCCTTCTCTCTCTGTCTCTCATGCACATGATATACCATGAATCAAAATAAAGAATAAAAGGAAAAACACAGTACTTGATGATTCAACAAAATGTGAAATGTTTATAGTAGCTTTGGAATATAGGTATCATTATGAGTGGTACAGGATATTTTGAAACGTTATGTTTGGTATTTTATTAGATAGGTTGATATATATGAATTCCCTAATAGTAAAAGCTACCTGATTTCTGAGGCAACTTTTCTAATTTTATTTTGTAATTTATATTAGATTTTTTATTTTTTTGAGAATTTTTTGCTATAGGGAATGTGTACTCACTGAAGAGACAGAGAGACAGAAAGCAAGAAATCACCCTCCAGGGGGATGGCCTCGCCACAACCCCTTCTCCTCCATTTTCCTCTCCAGGTCTGGGATTTGAACTGTGGTCGATTACATGAGAGTCCAACAACATAACCATTATGCCATCTGTTGGTCCCTACATTAGATTTTTCTAAAGACCTTATAGGCATTACTTACTTCATAAAGTTGCTTTCAGTTGATCCCTCCAAGTTACTTGCGTGGTCAGTAAATGCCGGAGACACACACACTTGCCAGAGAGAGAGAGCGTGCGAGCAAGCAAGCGTGAGAGTGAGTGCAACGCCCAGTGGGGAGCAGTTATGCTCTTACCCTCTTTCCTTCTTTTCTCTATTCCATCAGATTTGGGGTATGTACACACACATGCCTGGCTTGTTTTTTAGGGCTGGTTCTCAAACCATCATTGGCCATCCAGCTCCTTTAACCTCTGTGTATGGTTTGTTTGTTTGTTTAAATATTTCCCCATTTAATATATCATGTACATCTTTGTAGAGCATATAAATATTCTACAATATATTATGACTGGTTATATTTTATATATTTAACTTTCATTATTATCATTTAACTTATTACTACTCTTCCCCATCCTTTTCCAGCTGTTTTAAAAACATTTTAAGTCGTGATAGCACATGGGCACGCATGAGTCAGAGAAGAAGAGAAAGAAAGAGAACTCATAGAACTAATTGTTACTCTCTCCCTTTTCTTTTCTTTTTTTTTTTTTTGGAGAGGTTTTTGCCATAGGGTATGTGCACTCACCAGAGAAACAGACAGTGAGACAGAAAGCATGAAATCACACCCCCCCACCCCCCGATGGGATGGTCACACCGCAATCCCTTCTCCTTCATACTCCTCTTGGGATCTTGGGCACACACGCACATGCGCCCGGCGTGAGTTTTAAGCCACCAGGTTAGGGACGCGAACCGCAGTCGATCACGTGAGAGTTTAGCGACATAGCCATTACGCCAATTGCTGGTTCCTCTCCCTTTTTTTTAAAGAGAGATTTTTGCTGTAGGGCATGTGCACTTGCCAGAGAGACAAAGTGAGAAATTACTCCCCTCCCCGGGGATGACCGTGATACAATCCCTTCCTCATTTCCCTCTCAGGATCTTGGGCATGAGCACCCAGTGTGAGTTTTAAGCCACTGGGTCCAGGACTCGAACCACAGTCAGCTATGTGGGAGTCCAGTGACATAACTGTTACGCCTCTGTTGTTCTCTTGTTATTCTTTTTTTAGAAAGCTTTAGAAAGATTATTGTCTCCATTGGGTGGCTTACTTTCTTTCTTCCATTTTTTTTTTCTTTTTTTAGAGAGGTTTTTGCTATAGGGCATGTGCGCTCACCAGACAGAGAGAGATAGAGAGACAGAAAGTGAGAAATCACCCCCCAGGGGAGATGGCCACGCCACAGTCCCTTCTCCATTCTCCTCTTGGGATCTTGGGCACGCACGCACACGCTCCCGGCATGTGTTTAAGCCACCGGGTCTAGGACTCGAACCGCGGTCGACTACTTGGGAGTCCAGTGACATAGCCATTATGCTAACTGCTGGTCCCTCTTTTTTTTTTTTTTTTTTTTTTTTTTTTAAAAAAAAATAATAAAAAAAAAACTTTTTTTTTTTTTTTTTTTTTAAGAAAGACTATGAAAAACTAATCGAGAAAGTGTAATCAAGGAACTATATTAAGCATTGCACTAAACAGAAGAGTATTGTATCTACTTCAGTTTTCCTCTTTTAAGCTTTAAATCCCATAAAGAGAGAGAGAGATGAGCACCTTCCACAAGGTCCAAATCATTCCATGATCTCCACTTCTAGTCTTCCAGACCATTAAGAAGTTCATGTTCCCCGTATGTTTTCAGGCTGATTGGGCCAGGTTTTTCTTCATTTATTTGAAACAACAATTTAAATGCTAGTGGCTATTCTTCATTATTTTTTAAAGCTGATTTCTGAGGCTAGTATTGATGAAATCTTTGAACACTAAGTAGGATTTCTAGGTTGAAGGACATAAATATTTTCGTACTTTTAATGCATATTTAAATTTTGTTATCCGGAAAATTGATGCCAGTCAATCCTACCACTTTCAGTATTTGAGTGTGCCTGTATCTGCATACCTTTCCCAACACCATGCTTCTTTTTCTTGTTGTTTGTTTCAATTTCCATGTGAGAGGCAAGCTTTATTTCCTTAGTAATTTATTTTCTTTTGTGAATTATTTGTACATTTTGCCAATTACTTTATACCAGGCAATCATATGATATATATGGTTTTATATATTTTTTATATTCTTTACATGTATGTATATACTCATGATACCTTTTGTCAGGCTTAAGTACTGTGGTTTTTCATGTCTTAATTCTGTCAATGTTTTGACTTATGTACATTTTAAATTGTCATGTAGTCAGGGACCAGCAGTTGGCGTAATGGCTATGTCGCTGGACTCCCATGTAGTTGACTGTGGTTTGAGTCCCAGACCTGGTGGCTTAAGCTCATACCAGGTGCGTGTGCCTGCATGCCCAAGATCCCGAGAGGGGAATGGAGGAGAAGGGATTGTGACGTGGCCATCCCCCCAGGGGGTGATTTCTTGTTTTCTGTTTCTCTCTGTCTTTCTGGTGAGTGCACATGCCCTATAGCAACCCCCCCCCCAAAAAAAAATTGCCATGTAGTCAGATTTGTAAGTGTCTTTATTTATGACTTCCATCTATTGAGATAAGCTTAAAATTAAAATCCTTCCCCAACACAACAGTGTGTCAGTTTTACCCATTTTTTTAAAAACACTTGTAGATTTATCATCTAAAATACATTTTAATCCATCTGAAATTTTGTGCATTTGTGTGGTTAAAGTAGGAAGTAAAAATCTGGTTTTGCTCTTTATTGATAGCTGACTTTCCCTGTACCAATCAGTTATTGAATGGTGTAATTGTCCCCCTTTGGAGAATCCAGCATTATGTAATAATACTTAACATATATTCAGATCTTTTCTGCTGTGTTTGGTTGTTGATCTGGTTTGCTATATCTTTATGATATTATATTTTGAACTATCAAATTTTAAATATCTAGCCTTAACTTTTCTTTTTTTTTTCTTGAGAGCGAGAGAGAGATTTTTTTGCTATAGGGTGCATGTGCTGGTCAAAGAGGCAGAAAGCAAAACATCACCCCCTACTCCCAGGGGGCATGACCATGCCGCAATCCCTTCTCCTCTATTCTCCTCTCGAGATTTTGGGCATGCACGTACATGTGCCTTGCATGAGTTTTAAGCTGCTGGGTCTGGGACTCAAACCATAGTCAGCTATGTCAGAGTTAGCTTTAGCAATTCTTAACTAAAATTCTAGAAAAAAATTAAAATTTTTTTTACATTTTCGCCATATGTGTGTATGTGAGAGACACAGAGGGAAAATGAGAAATCATCCTCAATAGGGATGGCCACATCATAATCCCTTCTCCATTCTCCTCTCAGGATTTTGGGCATGCATGCACATGTACCCAGTGTGTTTTAATCCACTGGGTCTAGGACTTGAACCTCAGTTGGCCATGTTGGAGTCCAGTGCCTTAACCACCACACCACCTGCTGGCCCTAATCTAGAAATATTCTGATATATCAAATTCACAAATATCTTATTAAAAATTAATAATACTGATTTTTCTTATTAAGAGCTTTTTAAAAATTAGCTTGTGTATAGTGTTTTTTTCTTTTAATTTTGTCAAAGTGTATGTGCACTGTATCAGAGAGAGACAGAGAGAAAGAGACAAAGTAAGAAAGCACCTCCTGTGGAGTATGGGCACAGATGTACATATACCCACTATGTTTTTCAAGCCCCCCTCTCTGGGACTCCCAACTACCCATTTCTCCATGTGGGGTCCAGCTGCCTTAAACACTGTGTCACCAGCTGGTCCTCTTTCATCAAGAGTGTTTAGGTTACATGTTTAATGAACTACCAATACTATGTAAACATTTTAAAACAAACTGCAACTATTTTTCTGCCTACAAATTATCCTAGTGATGTCAGTAACAGTTTAACTACTCAGTGATTTTTCAATGCCAATAGTTAAGAATCAGTCACTTTTAAAATATGGACATCCCTTAGTATTTATAGGAGATTGGTTCCAGGGTGCCCCAGTTTATGAATGCTGAAGTCCCTCACATAAAAGAGTATTGAACAGTCAGAACTCTGGATCTGCAGAACCCATGGGTACGAGGCTGGACCTATTTGTCATGTTTTAATACAGTACTGGGTCTGTAGATGGCGTAGCAGTTACGTTGTTGGACTCTCACATGACCAACCATGGTTTAAGTTCTAGATCTGGTGGCTTTAAAATCACACGGGGTGCATGTGTGTGTGTGCCCAAGATCCTGGGAGGAGAATGGAGAAGGGAGTGCTGCCCAGCCATTTCCCCTGAGGGTGATTTCTTGCTTTCCCTCTCACTCTCTCTCATTCTCTTTGGCAAGTGCATGTGCCCTAAGGTAAAACCTCTTAAAAATAATATATATTTATATGCAGTACCTTTGGTAATTTACTTTACATTCTCCAGCTCCAATTCGTTTTGCAGGAGATGAGAGCACATCTATTATTTTCTTTTGGTAAAATCACTGGTGTTCAAACCAGTTTCTAGGACTTACAAGATTCTTCATCTTTCCTGTACCTTTCAGTCCTGTAGATTGAAATATTGTATGGTTTCTTCCTCTAAAATGTAAGCACCATCTTGAACATGGAATAAATTTATCTCTGCAGGATATTGTTCGTTAGACAGGAATTTCTGAGATAGAATTAGATTTCCAAAGTGAGGCCTTGTTAAGTGTTCTGTGAGTTAATCATGGGTTTACTAAATAGGTAAAATTTTGTTGAGTTTCTTAAATGGCTTCTTGTTTCTGAATATTAATATGTCTATCTACATTTATGTTATAGTTTTTTTTTTAATTACAAAAATCAAACTGTTTTTCAAACTTTATATCCTTAGTGCAGGCTGTGGAAGAACAGGCGCCATTTGTGCCATAGATTATACGTGGAATTTACTAAAAGCTGGGGTAAGAATAATTTTTATGTAGCATTATTTCTGACTGATATATTATGATTTTCAAATTTAATGATTAATTGCAGTAATTCACCGCATATATTTTGTTACATTTTTTTCAGAAGTAGTTTTACTATGTAGGAAACAAAGGTAGTAAAAGGTATAAATAAATGCTGCATATTAACTTGAGATGATGCTTTGGGCAACAGGGTGTAGGACGAAAAGTTCCAGGTGTATGAATACCCACATTAGGGATGTAAACCATATGTTGACTTTTTCTTTTTACAAAATTCCCATTGCCTTTTATATTTATTCTAGGTATAAATGTATTCCGTTCAGTGAATAATTATAACTATTGGAGACATTACAGTGTAGTGGTTAAGAAGGTTGACTGGAGCTAAGCTACCCATATTAAAGTTCTGGCTCTGTCTTTTACTAGCTATGGATCTTGTGCAAAATACTAATCCCACCATGCCTCAATTTCTTCATCAGAAAAAATGGGGATCATAGGAACCAACAGTTATTGTAATGGCTATGTCGCGGGACTCCCATGTAGTCCACTGCAGTTCGAGTCCCGGACCTGGTAGCTTAAACTCATGCCAGGCACGTGTGCATGCATGCCCAAGATCTCGAGAGGAGAATGGAGGAGAAGGGATTGTGGCGTGGCCATCCCCCTGGGGGGTGATTTCTCGCTTTCTGTCTCTCTCTCTCTCTGTCTTTCTGGCGAGTGCACGTGCCCTAGCAAAAACCTCTTCAAAAAAAAAAAAAAGAAAGAAAGAAAATGGGGATCATAGTAGTAGTAATGCATAAAAGTAAAATAACTTACCCTTTGTTGAGTTCTTTAAAACTATGTGTGGCACATAGCAAAATATTCAATTGATTGTTTTTTATTACTGTACTGTTGTGATTGTTTGTACTGTTATTTCCATGAAATTGTGTTTTATACCTTGTGGGATACAAAGACAATTAAAAACACACAGCTGTTCACTGCAGTAAAAATTTGATTCTTTTGCTGGTTCCATGTATGTCTGTTTTCTGTGTATTAGAGAGCTTTATAATCTTTTATTGCTTTATTGTTTCTATAAATACATCAACATGTGTCTTGTATATGACAGGATTAAAAAAATCTGTTTTTATTTCTCTACTTCTTTCTCTTTTTTTTTCCCTCCTTGCCATCTTTTCTTTTTTAAATTTTTACTAGAGAATCATTAAATTTTTAACATTTTATTTAAAAAAGCCTTTGGGGGCCAGCAGATGATGAGGTGGTTAAGGCACTAGACTCCCACATGGCCAACTGGTTCGTGTCCCAGACCTGGTGGCTTGAAAATCATGCTAGACATGTGCGTGTGTGTGTGCCCAAAATCCTGAGAGGAAAATGAAGAATGGATTGTGACATGGCCATCCTCCCCCCATCTTGCCCCCAGGGGTTGATTTCTCACTTTCCCTCTCTCTGTGTCTCACCTTCTGGTGAGCGCACGTGCCCTGTGGCAAAAAATCTTAAAACAAAACAAGACAAAACTTTATGGAGTTAAATTTTGCTGTTGTTAAATTTCATATTTGTATAATCATTTTCTTTACTCATATGAAGAATTTTAAGTGAACAAAATTCGTCTGTGATTCAATTCCATTTTAATTGAAAGATTAACATTGAAATGTGAGGAGACACTTAAATGAATGCCAGCAAATGGATAAACATTTGGGCATTTTTAAAGTTTTGAATATAGTCCCCACTTGGTTGGCTTTGGCTACTTAGGCCTTGGGTTAAATCTTGATATTAAAATCCTTTGATGTATATAGGACTCCCAAACAGTAAACCTGGGAATCATTCTCAGCTCTTCCATCTTCATTACTCTGAAGTACTGTGATTACCAAGTACATATAGTTCTACTTCATTATACCTCTGTCAGTTTCTTCTTTCATGTTGTCATCTTCCCTTTTATATAAGTTGCCAGAATAACAGATCTGCTCCTGTAAGAATTATCTGTTGTAGTTAGAGTTATCTGTTGTAGTAATTCCAATTCTAAATGTACAAAAGAACTATCTAGGATATTTTACTGTCAGTCCCCAGACTCAAGTCTAGAGATCTGTATTTTTACCTGGCTCTTTTAGCTAGTCCTTATGTGGCCAATCCAGGAGACACTGGCCTGTAGAATAAATTTAAACTGTTTTGTTTATAATCTTATCTCAGCAGCCTTCTCTCATTTGAGTATCTTTTCTTCTCAGGCTTTTTCCACATCTAACTTCCAAATTGCTAAAATAGATTTTATATTAAATCTGCTATGCCTTTGAGTATTTCCTTCATATTTTTAAGGAATAACCTTTTCATATCCAGCCAAATTGTCATGGCATGCACCCATCAGTGTCAGTCACAGCCCATTTTCCCCACCACACTGCAGTCATATTTTGGCTGGATATATCTGTTCACATATCTGGCTCCCCAGCTTGACTGCTGCAGTGTTCGATAGGTGATAGGTAGTGCTCAGTAAAGGTTGCAAGTTATCCAGCATGTATAGAAGGGTTATATGAAAAGCTGAAGACTATTATAGTTTTCTGAATAGTTGTCCAAGGTTTATGTGTTAAATTCTTTGTTTTAGAAAATACCAGAGGAATTTAATGTATTTAATTTAATACAAGAAATGAGAACACAAAGACATTCTGCAGTACAAACAAAGGTACAGTTGTTTGTTTTGCTTTATAAACTGTATTTTCATAAATGCCTTCTTGATTTTCTTCTTTCTTTTTTGAATGTCTTTCCTCATTTATCCCTAATAGGAACAATACGAGCTTGTTCACAGAGCGATTGCCCAACTATTTGAAAAACAGCTACAGCTATATGAAATTCATGGAGCCCAGAAAATTGCTGATGGAGTGGTAGGTGTTTATGGCCTATTAATTTCAGTAAACTTTTATTTTTTTCCAAGATGTAATATTTAGCTGTCATCTTATGTTTTATCTAAAACAAAAATAGTATTATCATTTTTGCCTGTTTTAACCACCTCTTGTTTCCTTTCTAATTATAATTGCATTGTCCCTGAATGTACTGAGGGTTTTTTTGGGAGGGGGGGTAGAATTTTTTTTTACATCTTTATCATTATGTTGTAAAAAAATTATGATTATGATTTATGATTATCATATGATAAACCAAGCATGAGGAAATGAGTTGCAAAGCTTACAGCCTTTTTTTTTCCTTTTTTCTCTTTTAAATGGCTTTGTCAATTTTCTAGAAGTTTTTTTTGAAATTTTTCGGTTTTCTAGATGAGAGATTTGTTTCCAAATATTGATCTCAATGTGTTAAAATAATCTACTTTTGGTCTGTATTAAGAACTGTTTTATTTACTAGCCAAGTGACAATTTATGTTTTTATTTATATATATATGACTTCATCCTTATTTCTTTATTAATATAGGAATTATTTTTCAGTAGTCCTCATAAATTGCCATCTCTTTTTCCCTTTAGTTTAACTAAATCCTCTTACAGCCTGTTTATCTAGCCAAATATTTAATAGCATAGGATAGAATGTTTACATATTGTTTGTGTGATTTCATTTAATTTGAAACATTTACTGCTTCAAAATGCTGAGTAGGCTATATTCTTTAAACTTTGAAAAAAAATTTTCCCCCCATAAGCATAAGATTAGTTTCAGAGTTAAGGTTTTTATACTCTAGAAATATAGTTGTCTCATATTACTATTTCTCTAACATATAGAAGGTGAAAATACTTTAACCATTATGTTTTATGAAACTTTTCTAGGTTTTTTTGTTGTTGTTGTTCATTTTTGTTTGATTTTACTGTCAGAGGGCTCTAGCACTCACCAAAGATGGAGGTAAAGAAAGAAAGCACCCCCACCCCCATGGGGTATGGTCACAGTGCAATCCCCTTTCCTCCATCTCTCCATCCTGTCAGGATTTGGGTCACGTATGCACACACACCTGTTATGTTTCTCAAGTCACTAGGCGTGGGTTAGAATCATGGTTGGCCATATGAGATCCAATTCCCAGTGCACAGAGCCTAGCTGTTGTATCACAGGGCCAGTCCTTAAGCCATTACAATTTTTTAGTGTATAGAAAATTATTTTATTGCAGTAATTTTTTTTTTTTGAGAGATTTTTGCTATAGGATGCATGTGCTCACCAGAAAGCCAGAGAGAGACAGAAAGCGAGAAATCATTCCCTTTCAAGGGGAATGGCTATACCGCAAACCCTTCTTCTCCATTCTCCTCTTGGGATCTTGGGCACGCACACACACACACACGCCCAGCATGAGTTTAAGCCACTGGGTCCAGGACTTGAACCGTGGTTGACTATATGGGAGTCCAGCGACATAGCCATTATGCCAGCTGCTGGTCCCTTATTGCAGTAATTAATGTTGTATTTTTTAAAACTATATTTGAACAATATCCAAGAAATATTCCATTATATTGCCTCACTTTCTTATTTCCATTTTTCTATTACCTGGTCTTTTTTTTAGATTTCATTCCATTTCATTCAGTCCTTATTTATTAGCCTGAAATTTACAGTGGGATTATAATTCTTTTGTAGGCTGTTTCTGTTTAATGGGTCAGAAGTTTACAGATCACTGAAGAATATAAGAAAAAGAGCCATACATTGTATGAAATGAGATTAAATAATTTCCAATAGCAGATAATTGGTTTCTTCAAACCTTTCTTTTTAAACCACCAGACGTTAATGAGGTTTCTCCTCCACTCCCCTAATATCCCGTCCCCACTTCAAACAAGTCATTAAACAATAATTAATGTATTACTAGAGAATTAGGTAAACCTCAGATAATAGCTCCAAGGCCAAAATAATTTTGCAGAATTGCAATGTGTTCAAGAAACCAGTTATAGTTTAACTGGATTAGATTTCCAACATGTGGATAACTTTGTTTCTCCAAACAGCCTTCATTTAGGAAGAGGCCATTCTTCCAATATGTGAAGAATCATAAATACACTTCCTTCCCAGTCACCGAGGAAGAAATGTCCTCTCTTGATGGGCTGACACTATTTCTTTTTGTTGCTTTTTTCCCTTCTCCTTTCCATGGTTTCCCCCTTCCATGAAACTTCTTTAAACACATTTGATCATTCTTAAAATCTTGAAGCTCATCTCTGTAGAGGCCAAGAAAACAGAGTGTCCCCATGAGTGCAAAATAGGTGTGATTTGGATACCAATCATAAGTCTCCCTCATCTTGACCAAACGCTGTTCACTGAACAGTTTCACCACTTTCATGGATTTGGAATCAGTAGACCT
This sequence comes from Tupaia belangeri chinensis, assembly GCF_000334495.1. NCBI lineage: Eukaryota > Metazoa > Chordata > Mammalia > Scandentia > Tupaiidae > Tupaia > Tupaia belangeri. The sequence continues at coordinate 1,517,264 of NW_006159500.1, read as the reverse complement.
GGTGACTTCCCCAAACAACTGGGCATTGACACGATTCATGCTCAAGGCGTATTCCGAAAGTGAAGACATTTCTTGAGTGCCAAAGTGCAAGCATTCTTCTGGCCCCAACCTTCCTCACCTTCCTTCAAACGTATTTGCTTGGGCCAGTCTTGAAGCACAGTGCATAGAAAGCCGGATACTACATGATCAACCATGGTTTGAATCCTAACCTCAGCTACTTGGAAAATAAGCTTGGGCACTTGTGTATGAATGCCCCAAATCCTGAAGGGCTAGAGAAATGTAGAAAAAAGGAGTGGGGCATGACTATGTCCCACTCAGACATAGCACTTTCTTTCTCTTTCTCTCTATGCTGAGTGCATGCACCCTCTGTCAATTAAAAAGACAGCTGGATTCCCACATGGTCAACCCTGTGGTTCCAGTTCTGGACTCAGCAGATTGAAAAACATGCTGGGCACCTGTGCTCAAAGTCCCCAGAGCAGAATGGAGGAGAAGGGACTTTGGCATGGTTATCGTCCCTTGGGGGGTGCTTTCTCACTTCTATTTCCTACCACTAGCAGGTGCATGCACCCTACTACAAATTAAATAAATAAATAAGTGTGTGTGCGTGCCTACGCACATGTAAAACTGTTTTTGTAGGATTTCATGCCTGACTCAAGACCTTAAATCACAGTTAGGGAAAATGTAGAATCTAAAAATTTGGGAATAGATATTTTAGAATTATATGATTGAATAAAATGATTTGAAATAGATACTTCCACTCTGAAGTTATGCTGTGATAAATAACAGTAAGTCACCACTTACTATTTCTCTGATGTAATTCATAAGTAAAAGTTTTTATTTGCTAATTTTTTAGCTTTTGTTTTGTTTTGTTTTGCTGTAGGCTGTGTGCATTTGCCAGAGAGAGAAAGAGAAAGTGAAAGAGTAATCACCCATGATGCCTTCTTTCTTTTGTTACATGTAGTCATTTGCCTACAAATGTTTCTTTCTTTCTTTCTTTTTTTTTGAGAAGTTTTTGCTATAGGGCGCTCGCCAGAAAGAGAGAGAAAGAAAGAAAGCGAGATATCACCCCTATAGAGGGGATGGCAGCCACCAGGTCTGGGACTCAAACCGCAGACTACATGGGAGTCCAGCAACATAGACATTACACTAAATGCTGGTCCCCCCTACAAATGTTTCTTTTCTTTCTCTTCCCACTTGTTCCCACTCTTACAACATCCATTCCTTTTTTCTTTGCAAAACAGGGTTTTACCGTATTGTAATCCTTGACTCAACCACCAGCAGCTTTTAGGATAGGCAGAGAATTGAACCCCAAGGCTTTCCATGTAGTCCCAGCCTGTGGAGCACAGCATTATTGTAGCAAACAACATGTCAGCTGATCCTCCAATTCTTTTTATCGGGTGGGTGGGGGAGTAACCAAAATCTTACCTATTGCTCATTAACATTCTATGTTCTGCATTAATATTCCTCACTTCTTAACATTTCTCAGTTATATATTTTTTCTTCTATTTCTTCCCTAAGTGAGAGAGACAGATAAACACAGAGACAGCACTCACCACAAGGTCCTGTCACTGTTCCACCACCAGTTTTAGCTAGCCCTGGACCATGTGCACGTGCGCTCCTGGCACACTCAGGGCAACCTCTAGATGCAAATCTGGAGCCTTCCCATGTGGGTCAGCCTTACAGAGCATCATGTTCTTTCACTGTGCCACAGTCTGGCCCTAATAGTTTTCAATTACATTTTTTTTTTTTTGAGAGGTTTTTGCTATAGGGTGCGTGCACTCACCAGACAGACAGAGAGAGAGAGACAGAAAGCAGGAAATCACCCCCCAGCGTGGGTGGCCACGCCGAAATCCCTTCTCCATTCTCCTCTCGGGATCTTGGGCACGCCCGCACACGCGCCCGGAGCGAGTTTAAGCCGCCGGGTCTGGAACTAAAACCGTGGTCGGCTACATGGGAGTCCAGCAACATAGCCATTATACTAACTGCTGGTCCCCAGATTACATACTTCTTGAAGTTAAGTAGCATGTCTTTACATTTTTATATCCTCTCCATTGTTGACTTCATTCATGGATTTCACATATAGGTCCACAGTGCCTTACCTTCAGTTTTACAATCCAAAAATACTCTGAAAATTTAGGGTTTTTTTTTTTTTTTTCTTCCCTTTTTTGTGTTTGATGTCATACTCATTTGGCAGAAACACCAATGTTAACATCACTTGAAGCAATTTATGTGGTACTACAAAAAAATTGCTGTGTTTTATAAGTAGAAATACAGTCTTGTGTCACTTAGTAACAGGGATACATTCTGAGAAATGTTTCATTAGGTGATTTCATCATTGTACAAACATCATAGAACGTGCTTACACAAACCTAGATGGTACAACCTACTGTACACCTGGGCTATACGGGATAACGTTTTACAGTCTATGGGATCACCTCCACATATGCTATTTGATGTTCACATCTACATGTCATTATGCAGATATGATTGTAGTTCCTTTGAGGTAGTTTCAGGTAACTCACCATCAAGTTTTATTTTGCCTTCTTAATGCACATATTTACAGATACTGGTATAAAATGTTAATAAATATTGTGGGAATATAACTTTATTTAATGGAAATAATAAGCAAATAGTGCAGTATAATGTCAGCGATACCATTACAGTGCAGTGAGTCTCTAAATTCTGATAATGTTTGATGATATAAAACTGTGGTGACCAAAAGCTTTCATTTATCCAAGGTGATATTTTTGATCGAGGTATGATAATTAATAGTGCTACCTTTTCATTCTCAAAGAAGCCTGGATTTGTACCAAAAAAAAAAAAAAAAAAAAAAAGACCCCCTGCCTGTAGCCGATGATTTTTTTTAGAATGAATTTTTAAATTTAATGTATTATTTATTGTTATTATTCAATTCAACCAGAAAGAGAGAATGAGAAAGCAAGATCTCGGGTCCAGAATTTGAACCACAGTTGACCATGTGGAAATCCAGCACCTTAACTACCATACCACCTGCAACAGGTGCCTCCATTATGATAGGTGGCTTTTGTTAAGGATGAAAGTTTCAACTCTTGGGATGTAACTGTTGTTATGGTCAGGTAGATGTATAATACAAAACTTTTCTAAACAGATTATATAACAGGAAACAGAGCACACTAAAAATGCTGGGAAGTTGAGATATTTTAATTTTCCTTTAGTTGGAGTACTTGAAGCAACAGTTAAAAAGACAAGCTACCTTGACGGGCATGGTGGAAGTGCCTTTAGATAAAAACAAAAGCCAACTACAGTTTTGGAGTTTCTTAATTGATAGTAGAAGTTGAGTATCCTTTATGTAAACTGCCTAGGGCCATAGGTGTTTCATATTTTGGATTTTTTTTCAGATTTAGGAATATATGCATAAACTCTAAATATCTTAGAGATGGGACCTTAGTTAAAACATAAAATTCATTAATGTTTTATGTACACCTCGTACACATAGTGAGGTTATTTTAGATCTTTTTTTTTTTATTTATTGGAGAGATTTTTTTGCTATAAGGCACATGCACTCGCCAGAAATACAGAGAGAGACAGAGAGACAGAAAGCAAGAAATTAACCCCCGGGGGGATGGCCACACCGCAATCCCTTCTCCTCCATTTTCCCCTTGGGTTCTTGGGCACGCACGCACATGCGCCTGGCGTGAGTTTAAGCCACTGGGTCTGGGACTCAAACTGTGGTCGACTACATGGGAGTCCAGTGACATAGCCATTATGCCAGCTGC
>NW_006159500.1:1507180-1513309 GCF_000334495.1 Tupaia belangeri chinensis | reverse complement strand
AACGGTTTTTTTAAAAAAAAAAAAAAAAAAAAAAAGACACCCTGCCTGTAGCAGATAATTTTTTTTAGAATGAATTTTTAAATTTAATGTATTATTTATTGTTATTATTCAATTCAACCAGAAAGAGAGAATGAGAAAGCAAGATCTCGGGTCCAGAATTTGAACCACAGTTGACCATGTGGAAATCCAGCACCTTAACTACCATACCACCTGCAACAGGTGCCTCCATTATGATAGGTGGCTTTTGTTAAGGATGAAAGTTTCAACTCTTGGGATGTAACTGTTGTTATGGTCAGGTAGATGTATAATACAAAACTTTTCTAAACAGATTATATAACAGGAAACAGAGCACACTAAAAATGCTGGGAAGTTGAGATATTTTAATTTTCCTTTAGTTGGAGTACTTGAAGCAACAGTTAAAAAGACAAGCTACCTTGACGGGCATGGTGGAAGTGCCTTTAGATAAAAACAAAAGCCAACTACAGTTTTGGAGTTTCTTAATTGATAGTAGAAGTTGAGTATCCTTTATGTAAACTGCCTAGGGCCATTAGGTGTTTCATATTTTGGATTTTTTTCAGATTTAGGAATATATGCATAAACTCTAAATATCTTAGAGATGGGACCTTAGTTAAAACATAAAATTCATTAATGTTTTATGTACACCTCGTACACATAGTGAGGTTATTTTAGATCTTTTTTTTTTTATTTATTGGAGAGATTTTTTTGCTATAAGGCACATGCACTCGCCAGAAATACAGAGAGAGACAGAGAGACAGAAAGCAAGAAATTAACCCCCGGGGGGATGGCCACACCGCAATCCCTTCTCCTCCATTTTCCCCTTGGGTTCTTGGGCACGCACGCACATGCGCCTGGCGTGAGTTTAAGCCACTGGGTCTGGGACTCAAACTGTGGTCGACTACATGGGAGTCCAGTGACATAGCCATTATGCCAGCTGCTGGTCCTGTTTTCCTCTCTCTTTTTAAGAAAATTTATTCATTTTTTTTCTTACTTGAGCAGGATAGACAGAAAGATATGCACCCCACGCCATGATCTACCCTCAGCTTCAGCCAGCCCCAGGTTATGGGTATATGTGCACCCCACATATTCAAGGAGGTCTCTTGATGCAAACCCAGGACCTTCTCATGTAGGTCAGCCTCAGAGTGTTACATTATACTGCCATGCCATCTGGCCCTATACAGTATTTCATATTGCAGTGTTTCGACTGACTTGTCACATGAGGTCAGGTGTGGACTGTGTCCCTTGTGACATCATGTTAGTGCTCAGAAGATGTTAGATTTTGAAACATTCTGGATTTCAAATTAGGATGCACAACATTTTATATGCAAAAATGGCCTTTTTCCCTAAAATTATCTGTGATACAGGCAAAGATGAAAATTATTCTTGTCTTTTGGCCTGGATTTAACATAGTCTAGCCAGGTAAATATGAGGTGTACTACTGAGAATGAAACTATTTCAAGACAATCTTTTAAATATTGATTTGATTTTATAGTTTTCTTATCAATAATCCCAAGCCTAAGATCCTTTTTCTTTTAGAGAGAATATTGTTCTTGGGCACATGTGCTTGCTGGAGAGAAAGACAGTGAGAGAGACAGACAGAGACAGAAAGTGAGAAATCACCCCCTCCCTGTCAGGGGAGATGGCTATATTGCAATCTCTTTTCCTCTACTCTCCTCTTGGGATTTTGGGTATGCTCACACTCCTGCCTGGCATGAGTTTCAAGTCACCAGGTCTGGAGCTTGAACTTTAGTTAGCCATATGGGAGTCCAAGTGATGTAACCATTACATCATTTGCTGGTCCCAAGATTTTTTTTTTTAAGAGATGTTTGCTGTAGGGTGTATGTGCTTGCTAGAGAGACAGAGACAGAGAGAGAGATATCACCCTCTCAGGGGTTATGGCCACAATACAGTCCCTTCTTCACTCTCCTCTCAGGATCTTGGGCACACATACACACACACCCAATGTGAATTTCAAGCCTCCGGGTCTGGCCATGTGGGATTCCAATGACGTAACCATTGCGCCTTCTTGGTCCCCAAGATCCTTTTAAAAAATTATTTACTTTATTCATTTTTTAAAGAATTATTCTATCTAGTTTATTCATTCATTTATTTATGTATTTTAATTTGCTATAGGGCACGTGTGCTCACTAGAAAGAGACAGAGAGGGAAAATGAGAAAGCAAAGCACTAGGTCTGAAACTTAAATCATGGTTGGCCATGCAGGAGTCCAGCACCCTCATCACTATGCCATCTCTTGGCCCCTGAAACCCAATATTCTTATAACTGTATTTGACTTTGGAGCATCATTGTTTCCTCAGTAATTAAATGCTTGATGTCATCGGTCCTTGTGACCAGCAAAAACAAAGGATATGTCCCTCATGTGGTCCCCCTTTTGGACCATTTGGGCCTGTTTGGTTGGTTAGAGATATCGGGTCTGTATTCCTAATGGAGTAGGGCACTCCACATGGCCACAGTGAGAATGGGACAAGGAATGATTAAAATGAATCTTGGGAAATCACAATAAGGTTGGAAAAGGTTAAAGATGTAAGCCTTGTTCTGTTGACTTTTTTCCTCTGCACGTTTTAAGTTTCTAGTAGTAGTGATGGGGGTTGGGGTGGGACTATCTTCTTTGAGCTTTAGTTTCTTTGGAAATCTATTTCTTTTATTAGGAGAGCTTGTTGCTACAGGGCGTGTGCGCTTGCCAGAGAGTCAGAGAGAGATAGACAGAAAGTGAGAAATCACCCCCCTGGGGGTGGGGGGGAGATGGCCACGCCACAATCCCTTCTCCTCCACTCTCCTCTCGGGATTTTGGACATGCACACACATGCGCCCGGCATGAGTTTAAGCCACTGGGTCTGGGACTCAAACCGAGGTCGACTACATGGGAATCCAGTGACATAGCCATTACGCTAACTGCTGGTCCCAGGAAATCTTGTTTCTTTATAGTACTACTTAGGAATGTGTTGAAATGCTGCTGTGCTGAACTGATGGTTCAGTAACTGGCGGTAGGCTGGTTTTTTAATACAAATCTTGGGACCAGCAGTTGGCGTAATGGCTATGTTGCTAGACTCCCTTGCAGTTGACCACGATTTGAGTCCCGAACCCGGTGGCTTAAACTCACACCAGACACGTGTGCATGCATGCCCAAGATCCTGAAAGGAGAATGGAGGAGAAGGGATTATGGTGTGGCCATCTCCTCCAGGGTGATTTCTTGCTTTCTGTCTCTCTCTGTCTTTTTTGGTGCATGCATGCACCCTATATCAAAAAAAACCTCTTAAAAAAAAAAAAAAAAAAAAAAAACAAGAACAAAATAAAATCTTTCACCTTGAAGTTTGGTCTTTCAGGTTAAAATATGGAGCCCCATTTTGTAACATGGCAAAATTGGCATTATTTTAAGAATTCAAAAGCTCAGAAACCGTTTATTTGAAACATGAAGAAGAAAAATTATTTTCTCCTAACTTCAGTGAAGCTTTCCCTTTCCCTTGGCAGAATGAAATTAACACTGAAAATATGGTCAGCTCCATAGATCCTGAAAAGCAAGATTCTCCTCCTCCCAAACCACCAAGGACCCGCAGGTATTGTATGTCATATTTTCTCTGAAAAAATACTTCTGTTATACTCACTGGTAATTAAAATCCTAAATTCTGGATATTCTCAGTTACTTTTGTAACTTTTATTATAATTCTTTTGTTTTGTCGTAGCATTTGTATAGCAACTGATTACTGGTGTACTAACCCTTTTATTTCATTTTGTATAAAATTTTAGTAAGATGCCACTGTATCAGAACAAGGGACACAATCATCAGTTGACCATAGTTCCATATTTTGGTACATGATACAATTAAAATTTTAATTACTCAAAGGACTTCCATTTACTTGGATGACTGAAAAGTAATATACTTGCCAGTTAATGAAGTTAGATGATGCCCATCTCCATGCCTTGGTGGTTTAGACAGTTGAACTGGGGCCAGCAGATAGTGTAGTGGTTAGGGAGCTAGATTCCCACATGGCCAGCTGCAGTTTTGAGCCCCAGACCCAGTGGCTTAAAAGCATGCTAAGCACGTACGTACCTAGAATCCCAAGAGGAGAACAGAGAACAGAGGTCAAGGGATTGTGGCATGGCCATCCCCTCAGGGGGTGATTTCTTACTTTTCCTTCACTGCCTTCTATCTCTGTCTCTTTCTAGCGAACACACACACTCTATGGTAAAAACCTTTAAAAAAAGAAAGTTAGCTGGATCCTACATGGCTGACCCCCAGGTTCAAGTCCTAGACTTGGCGGTTTGAGAAACATGCTAGGGGTGCGTGTGTGTATACCCTAAGTCTCCAAAGAATGGTGGAATGGAAAGAGAAGGGATTACAGTGGGACCAATGTGTTTCTTGCCTCTCCCTCTCTTTCTAGCAAGTGCATTCACCTTCTAGCAAAATTTAAAAAGAAGTTATTAGAGTTTAATGTCATTATTAGCAAAAATGGGTTTATTTCTCTCTAGCTTCACTTTTATACCAAGGTCATTTATAATAGTTAAAGTCACATATATTCCTGTCCCTAACCCTTCTCTTTCAGATTAGTTGCCAAGGTAGTTATATGGTAGTATGGAAAGAACAGATACTTGGAAGGATATAGTTTTAAATACTTTTCATCCATTTAGCTCTGGATTCAAAATAAGTCACTTAACTTATTCAATCCTTGGAAGATTTATTTGTTTAAGTATTGTGCTAAGGATTTAAAAAACTATTAGAGTATTTTATAGTGTCTTTTTTATACATAGATCTGCTCAGATCAGTTGACCTTCTTTTAAAGTAGTAGGACTTACCCCCCCCACCCCGCCCCAGAGGACATCACTTCTTCCCCCTTAAATATTTGTTGAAAGTTGGGACCAGCAGTTAGTGTAATGGCTATGTCTCTGGACTCCCATGTAGTTGACCACAGTTGAAGTCCCAGACCCAGTGCCTTAAACTCAACGCCGGGTGCGTGTGTGCTTGCCCAAGATCCCGAGAAGAGAATAGAGGAGAAGGGATTGCAGCATGGCCATCCCCTTTGGGGCGTGATTTCTCAGTTTCTGTCTCTCTTTCTCTCTGTCTCTCTTGCGAGTGCACGCGCCCTATAGCAAAAAAACCTCTCCAAAAAAAAAAAATTGGTGAAAGTTGATTTAGGTTTGGTGAGGTGGCTAGGGTTGGGTCTCTGCACTGAGTTGTGAATGTTAAGAGATAAGCCGTCTTCACAAAAGTAAAAGCCTACAACTTTTCCTCAAAAAGTGAAAGTTTGGTCAGAATCTCTGAACTTCTCGGGGACCAGCAGATGGTGTGATGGTTAAGGTGCTGGACACTCCCACATGGCCAACCAGAGTTCAAGTCCTGAATTTGGTGGCTTACTTTCTCACTTCCTCTTTCTCTCACTCTCACCCTCTGTCTCTCTCTGGTCGAACTAAAAATTGAATGAATAAGTAAAATAAAATAAATATTATTAAAAAAAGATTTTATGATTCTGAGGTTTTAAAAGAAAAAGAATCTCTGAACTTCTCAAAAATAATTTATTTGTCTAACATTTTAACCATGTAAGGTTCTAACTGCCTATGAAGGAATGTCCTGAGTAGGAGAAAAAAACAGTATGCTCTGGTTATAAAGAGACTTTTTACGTTAGTAGGTCTCATTTCAAATTTTGGATGAAGTTGAGCAAGCTATTTTTCTCTGAATGCTTTTTACCTGCTATATTGAGATACAGTACTTTTCAGCATTGTTAACAATTAGCAGTAATTTATAGAGAGCATGTAGTTACATGCCTGGACTTCAGTTAGTAGATTTTTAAGATGTGATAATGATTAGTCTCTGGATTGCTTTTGCATGTTTCTCTGAGGCAGATCAGGCAGCCTATATATGTCTTAGCATTTAAATGCTCAAGACATGAACTGCATACTAACAAACCTTCCCAGTAGATCTTTCCTGTTTGATATCTCTGGCATCTACCAAAAGTAGCATTTTATGCCCCTATTGATTTTGGCCAATTAAAATTTAAAAAAAATTTTGTCTTAGATGGTAATTCCAAGATCCTAAAAGGAACTATTGACCTTAAAGGAAATTAAAAAATGTTTTTGTTGTCCTAGTATCTTTTTTTTT
>NW_006159500.1:1434751-1506919 GCF_000334495.1 Tupaia belangeri chinensis | reverse complement strand
TAACTGCTATTCCCTAACTTTTTTTTTTTTTTTTTTTTTTTAATTTGACCAGAGAGGGGACAGAACAAGAGAGTGAGGGAAAGCGAGAAAGCAAGCTTCCAGTTCTGAGATTTGAACTGCCGTCGGCCATGTGGGAGTCCAGTGCCCTACCCACCATACCACCTGCTGGCCCCACTGTCTAAGTATCTTTTAATTTAGTTTCTAGCAACATAGAGTGGTAGACTCTTCCTAATTAAGCAGGAAGAATGTTCTAAATTTTAAGCATTTCTCCTATACCTTTTCAAAAGTTTGATTCCTGTTTTTTTTTTTTAGAAATATTTTATTTAACTTTATTTATTTATTATAATTTGACCAGAGAGGGGAAGAGAGAGAGAAAGTGAGAAAGCAAAGCTACCAGGTCTAGGACTCGAAATGCAGTTAGTCATGTGGGAATGCCAGCACACTTAACCACCACACTACCCTCCAGCCTCATGATTCCTGTTATTTTATAATAAAAATAATAAAGAAGTGGTGAGTGTTAACAGAAACATTCTGCTTAATACAGCTTTATTTGTTTTTCATTTTTCTTTCTTTCTTTTTTTTTTTTTTAAAGTTTATTCATTTGACCAAGAGAGCAGAAGGGAGGGAGGAAGGGAGTGAAGGAAACAGTCACTTCCATCATGGCTCAACATGCCACAACCGCCACCCGCCCTCCATCTCCAGCCCCACTCCAGCCTTCCAGCCATTTAAGATCATAGACACATGTGAATTCATCTAGCTTGTTTCAGGTCAACCCAGAGTCGGAATCCTGGTCTGGTGGCTCCAGCACTGCAAAGTAGTACACCATGCCCAACACAGGTTTTTATTAGCAGTACAGGTGTGGGGTTTTATATTTCATGGATAGATCATCTTTTTTCTTGCAGTGGAGTGAAATGCGAGACTTTTGTGTTCCAACGTACCTTACGACTTTTGGGTTTTTGTTTTTTTGTCAGAGGGCACTTGTACCTGCAGGAGAGAGGCACAGAGTGAGGAAAAAGTGAGAAAGCACCCACTGTGAGGCATAGTCATGCCATAATCCCTTCTCCTCCATTTCTCCCCCCCTTTGGAATTTTGGATATGCACGTATATGCATCTGGTATGTTTTTCAGGTTCTAGTTCAGGAGTCAAACTATTCATCTAGCCACCTGGGATCCCACCACCTTAACCACCATGCCATCAGCTGGCTTCATGGCTTTTAAGTTGAGATGAGTTTTAGAACTATTGTAAATTATTATAACATAACTGAAAGTAAAAGCATGAAACCATAAGTTTAATAAAAAGTAAAAACTGTACTTTTTATTTTAGTGTGGCTACTGGCATACAAGCTAATTGGTTGTCTAAAGCGCATGATATTGAAAGAATCTTGAAGACATTGTATTAGATTGAATCAGTCATATGCTTTCAGTTTATAAATACATAAATAAATGATATTGTACATTTGGGTTTTTAAAGTTTTTATTATTCAGCTAAATTGACAAATAATTGTACATATTTATGGGGTATGGTGGTATTTCAGTACATATATCTAATGATCACATATCTATCACCTCAACATATGATTTCTTTGGGTGGGGAACTTTTTTTAATTTTTAACAATTAATTTTATTGCTAATATTAGTTTTTAATTTTCTGTAGGGCATGCCCACTCACCAGAGAGATAGAGAAAGTGAGAAAACAAATCACCAGGTCCAGGACTCAAACTGCAGTAGGCCATGTGGAGTTTAGTGCCTTAACCACCATGCCACCTGCTGGCTCATGGGTTGGGAACTTGTAAAATCTTCTCTTCTATCTTTTTGAAATATTTGGTAAATTTTTGTTACAGAAAGTCTCCCTGGGGTGTTAGCAAATTCTTGAACTTATCCCCTCTAGAGAAAACAAATCACCAGGTCCAGGACTCAAACTGCAGTAGGCCATGTGGAGTTTAGTGCCTTAACCACCATGCCACCTGCTGGCTCATGGGTTGGGAACTTGTAAAATCTTCTCTTCTATCTTTTTGAAATATTTGGTAAATTTTTGTTACAGAAAGTCTCCCTGGGGTGTTAGCAAATTCTTGAACTTATCCCCTATACCTAGCTGTTTTTTTTTTTTTTTTTATGTCTATGAACAAAACATACTCTAGATTTATTTATATATTTATTTTTTTATATTTCTAGAGGGAGTTTGCTCTCACCAGAATGAAACAAAGAGTGTCAGAGAGAAAGCACTCCCAAAGAGGGTATGGTCACACCTCAGTCTTTTTCCTCCATTTCTGTCTCCCATTAGGAGACATACATGTGTGTGCATGCCCAGTGGGCTCTTCATTCTGCCACAGCCCAAGTCTTGGCCAGCCACGTGGGATCCAGTTTTCGATGTATGCACTTAACCACTGTACTACAGACTAGCCCCATGTGAGAACAGCAGTTAGCGTAATGGCTACGTCACTGAACTCCCAGGTAGCCAACCACGGTTTGAGTCCTGGACCTGGTGGCTTAAACTCATGCGGGGCATGTGTGCGTGCGTGCCCAAGATCCCGAGGTGAGAATGGAGGAGAAGGAATTGCGGTGTGGCCATCCACCCGGGGGTGATTTCTCGCATTCTATCTCTCTGTCTCTGTCTTTCTGGCGAGCACATGTGCTCTATAGCAAAAACCTCAAAAAAAATTTAAGGCTTATTTAATTTTTTTATTAGTTCTCAGTATGACCAGAGAGACAGAGAGAGAAGGGACAATGAGAAACCAAGCCCCCAGGTTAGGGATTTGAACTGCAGTTCACCATACGAGAGTCCAGTGCCCCAACCACCACACCACCTGCTGGCCCTGCTAAATCAATTTTTAATAGCCAATTTTATATTCTACTTTTTAAAAAATTAGTTTATTTCATGAGAAGAAGGGGTTGGAGGCAGACAGACAGAGACTCATGGCAATATTTTATACTTTTTAGCCCTCCCACCACCCCCTCAGGCAAGTAGGACCATGAGTGCACACAAGCATACCTTGCATATTTGAGTTGATTCAAGATCTGAACCTGGGCCTCGCATGTGACTCAGTATTGCACAGCAGCATGCCACTGGTTTTCTACTTTCATTTTTTTTCTTAACTGTCCGAGTTTATGTGTACTTGCTAGAGAGAGGGCAGAAGATGGGTGAAAATACCTCAGTGCTGACCCCCCGCCCCCGCCCCCCGCCTTCCCCTGTGGGGTGTGGTCACTCTGCAGTCCTTTTCTGCTCCATTTTTCCATCCAGCCAGGACTTTGGGCAAGCACACATTTGCACCCAGTGTGTTTTTCAAAGCCATTGAGGTCAAGACTTAAATCTTGGTCAGCCATGTGGACTCCAGTACCCTTAACCATTAGGCTAGAGTCCTAGCTCTCATTTTCTTCTACTTTTTTTTTTTTTTTTAAAGGTTTTTGTATAGGAAAATGCACTCACTGGAGAGAGACAGTGAAAGGGAAAGTGAGAAACTACCCCATGGAGAGATGGCCACGACCGGACCCTTCTCTGCCATTCTCTTCCTGGGATTTTAGATACAAGCACACACGTGCCTGGCATGATTTTCAAGCTGTCAGGCCTGGGAGTCCAGTACCTTAACCACCATGCCACCTGCTGGTCCCGTTTTCTTAATGCATATTTTGTTAAACTAATAGAAATCTATAATTTGTTCACTAATATTAGAGCACTTTGGTAATATGTCCCATTAACTATTTCTATAAACTCAGATTTACTGTGGAAACACAAAAGGGTGCAAGTCTTAGTAAATTTTTTCTTAATCTGTTTAGCATTTCAGAGATGGTGACAATATACCTGATACTTTCTTCTAATGCCTCCTTAATCAAATCATTTTAAGGAAGAACAGGATTGGGAGGAAGACAGTATGATTCTCCTTTAGACATTTTAATGTCTAAACTGGAAGTAAAGATTATTGAAGGTTTGGTGTGTAATTGGTAATAAAAGACCTGGGCAGGGATGAAATATTTCAGATTCAGGGTATACTACAACAAAATATCAGAGAGATAACACTGGTAAACCCCAAAGTTTGTAGATCAGAGTAAAGGAAAACCATTGCAAAAGAAAAAGAACGTTTGGGATGAAAGAGAACCAGGAAATAGTGATGTTATAGAGGCCACGGAGCAGAGAATTTTTTTTATCTGGCATGAGTACATGAATTTCTATCCAAGATGCTCTTTTTATTTTTTTTTTAAAGATAATTCACTGTACACGTTTTATTTACAGTTTTGTGAACTGTGTTAGTATGAATGAGACTGCTTTTCTGTTTGAGCAATTTTTAACCAAAGCAAAATAGCCTAAGTAGTTTAAAGATACAAACACAGACATACTAATTCTGGTTAGGAATATAATTATGATGTTACATTTTTTTATTACCCGCAATTGTGTTTAGGAAATCACATAAACATAGATCAGTGATTTGAATGAAATGCATAAACTTGTAGCAAAGCTTTGTAGTTACAGAAAACAAAAAATAATTACCAAATAATGCACAAAATTAATGTTTACTGTACTTTTGGGTAATATGCCTGGATCCTTCGCCAATGTTACATGAGGAAATAAAACAAAACAAAAATAAAAATAGAAATAAGAATCACTAATATTATTAAGTAGGGAAATAAATAAATTAAAACCTAGTAGACATCAGCAAGAGTTCAGCAAACAGTGCTGTAAAAAAAGAAATGAAATTGCTAGAAACTGTATGCATCATAGTCTTTCCAACTAACAAAATAGGCTCTTCCATACAGTGGAACATATATTATTTTTCCCATGAAGTATAGAAATGCAAGTTCTTTTCTGCATGTTGTAGATGGGTAAAATGTGTTTGTAATGTTAATTCTACTAGTTTATTATAGAGTGGGCCAGGAATACATTTATGGATTCTGCAGATGAAGTGTACTGTAGTTCTTTGATTGGAAAAGTGGACACTAGCCAAAAATCCATCCCCTCCCCCAAAAAATGAACACAAAAGTACAAGAAAAAGGTGAATGAGACTTCTCTTCCATCCTAGCAACATTTAGATAGAAATCAAATTTAAATGCAGTCCACTCTGCTTTTGAAGAGGCTTTGGTTCAACTTCCAAATCTCAACTGCTTGACACAGTTCTCTTATGGAAATACTTAAAAGTTGTCTTTTTAAACAGCAAACCTATTTTTAGTGGTGGAGTTGCTCTTAGCAGGATAACCAATCATTATCTTTGGAGAAAGTCCCACCTCTCTTTGTATACCCTCCCTGTAAGTGTAACAGCTTTCTTGTTTCCACATTCACTAGTCGATATTGCTTTCCTACTGCCTTTTGCTCTAATATTGTCAACAACCCCACACACATCATCACTGTAGTCACTGAAAGATTTTCCGATAAGGCACAGCAGTGTTTCTAGCCAGAAGCAATCAAGGTGACTTTGTCTCTGCTGTTTGTTCAATGTAATTAGTCATCATCTTCAGCCATTTGTTTTTCTTGTCTTCACACATAGGCTCAATATCATCCTTAAAAAGTGAGTAGTCATAGCCACGCATTAAATTACTAGACAACTGAATATGGTTGTACAGAACCCAAAAGTCTTCAACAGTATCACACTTAAAGATCAGTCAAAGGTTTGTTTGCCAAGTTCTGCTTTTATCATTTTTTAAAAACTGAAGTGCTTGGGACCAGCAGTTGGCGTAATGTCTGTGTCTCTGGATTCCCATGTAGTCGATCATGGGTCGAGTCCTGGACCCATTGACTTAAACTCACACCAGTCGTGTGTGCATGCGTGCCCAAGATCCCGAGAGGAGAATAGAGGAAAAGGGATTGTGGCATAGCCATCCCCCCTGAGGGATGATTTCTCACTTTCTGTCTCTCTCTCTCTTTCTCTGTCTGTCTTTCTGGTGAACACATGACCTATAGCAAAAACCTCTCAAAAACAAAAACAAAAACAAACCTGGAGCACCATCTGTTCTGTAGAGGATGTTTAATACAGTGTTCTGGGATAACAACTTCATGATTAGATTCTGTTTTCTCCTCTTCTGAAAGTGGGAGATCCAGGGTGGAGGTGATTTCTATTTCCACAGTCACCATCTTAAATAGATCGGTCACTAAGATATTCTAAGAGGTACATATCTTAGAATATCTTAGATAGGTGAGGGCATTTGCAGGGTCAAAAAAACAAGGAGTTAAGGTCTTTTTAAATGGAGGCATTTGATAGCTGCCTGATTTGGGGAACTCTCAAATACCACAGAGTGTAGTAGACTGTTGCTTATCCAGGACCCTGGAAAATAGCAAGTAAAAATGTAGGTAATAGGAGAAATTTGTATTACATAAAACAGGTGTTATTTCACTTCACTGGTTTTTCTGTTTAAAAAAGTCCTTTTTTGAAGTATTATTTTGCTTGTGTTGATTTTTTTGAAGCTATAGTAAGTTATATATCAATACTGTATATAAACTATTTTTTAGAGGATTTTTATAGGACGTGTGCACTTACCAGAAAGACAGAGAAAGAGAAATAGAAAGTGAGAAATCACCACCTACGGGTGATGGCCACACCGCAATCCCTTCTCCATTCTCCTCTCAGGATCTTGGGCATGCGTGCACACGTGCCCGGCGTGAGTTTTAAGCCACCGTGTCCGGGACTCGAACTGTGGTCGACTACGTGGGAGTCCAGCGACATAGCCATTACGCTAACTGCTGGTTCCCTGTAATGGCTTCTAATATCATTGACTTAGCTACATAATTGTCAAGTACCATCTTATTTTTAAAAGGATAGATAGTCCTAAAATAACTCTTTTTAATTTTTGTTTTTAAGTTGCCTTGTAGAAGGAGATGCTAAGGAAGAAATACTGCAGCCACCAGAGCCTCACCCTGTGCCACCCATCTTGACGCCTTCTCCCCCTTCAGCTTTTCCAACAGTCACTACTGTGTGGCAGGATAATGACAGATACCATCCAAAGCCAGTGTTGCACATGGTTTCCTCAGAACAACATTCAACAGACCTCAACAGAAACTATAATAAATCGTCAGAACTTCCAGGAAAAAATGAATCAACTATTGAACACATAGATAAAAAATTGGAGCGAAATTTAAGTTTTGAAATTAAGAAGGTCCCTCTCCAAGAGGGACCAAAAAGTTTTGATGGAAACACACTCTTGAATAGGGGCCATGCAATCAAAATTAAATCTTCTTCACCTTGTATAATTGATAAAATCTCTAAACCACAAGAGTTAAGTTCAAAGGATCGAAAAGTTGATAATATTTCTCAGAATTCTTGTGTGGACTGCAGTGTGACACAGTTAAACAGAGCTCCAGTTACTCCATCAGAAGACTCTCAGAAGAATTCAGACACACCTCCAAGGCCAGACCACTTGCCTCTTGACGAGAAAGGACATGTAATATGGTCATTTCATGGACCTGAAAATGCCATACCCAAACCCGATTCATCTGAAGGCAAATCCTCAGATTTGCACTGCCAAACTATGAAAACTGTGAGTTCAACACCAAGCCCTACAACACAGTTTGAAACCCGTGATCTTATAGATCATCATAACAGTTCACCTCTATTCAGTGCACCCCTCAGTTTTACCAATCCTCTTCACTCTGATGACTCAGACTCAGATGAAAGGAACTCTGATGGTGCTGTGACCAAGAATAAAACTAATATATCAACAGCAAGTGCCACGGTTTCTGCTGCCACTAGCACTGAAAGCATTTCTACTAGGAAAGTATTACCAATGTCCATTGCTAGGCATGATGTAACAGGAACAATACATTCAGGTGCTGAAAAAGGTAATAAAACAGTATCTAACACTTAAATATCTTTTTACTATGTGCCAGTCACTGTTTTAAACACTTAAGCTGTATTAGTTCAGTATATTTTATTTCATACTGTAGTCTAAAACCTACAGCAAAAATTAGTTGTCTTATATACTAATTTTTTAAATAAGCTTTTATTATTACCTTAATTTTATTACATTGTATTACTAGGTTCTAAAATATTTAAGTTGTAACTAGAATTTTTTTTTTTTAACTTTTTCTACCATATTGCAGCCTTTAGTGTTTTGTGTAGGTCAAAAATGTATCTGACAAAATAATTGGATCTATAGTAATTGGAGGTGATTCAGTCACTTAAAGTAATAGTGACACAAATGTTGCAGAATAGTTTGGTTGGTCATTTAATTCATGCATGTCTCATAAACAGAAATTTTTGTTCTCTTAACTACAAAATGCTTTTTTTTTTTTAACATTTTCTTCACAAATGTTTGCAAAAAAGGTTGCTTTCAACCCTGAGTTAACCTAAAACCATTACTGTAAACTACTCATGTAGTAGTGAGTATATGTATCTAGTCATCAAAGCCATTATTTAATGACTTTAATCTTTTTTTTTGGAGAGGTTTTTGCTATAGGGCGCGTGCACTCGCCAGACAGACAGAGAGAGACATAGAGACAGAAAGCGAGAAATCACCCCCCAGAGGGGATGATCACGCCGCAATCCGTTCTCCATTCTCCTCTCGGGATCTTGGGCACGGCACGCACACGCACCCGGCGTGAGTTTTAAACCACTGGGTCTGGGACGCAAACTGCGGTCGACTACGTGGGAGTCCAGCGACATAGCCATTACGCCAACTGCTGGTCCCCATGACTTTCGTCTTTAAGCAGTCTTATTAGCATTTCAAGATAATGCTTACATTCAGTTCCCAAAATATATCAGTGGTTTTTGGAATTCCTCTTTGATCTGTTAAAAATAATCACAGATGCATTTATAGATCATAAAGTTTGAAAGCAGATGCATAAACATAAAAACCATTTACTAGTGTATTATCAGTGATCATTTACCTATTAATTAGCTTTGGTAATTGATAGTGACACATACAGACTGGTTTTTATAATGCGTAGGCAAAAAGCTAGTGTGAACTTGAAAGATGACTTTTTCTTTTGGACTCAGTATAATACCACCCATAGTGGTATGCTTTTATTTTTCCTTGCTCACACACGCTGTATTATTTTTGCCATGAGAGTGTCTCTGGTAAAGTAGAAGATATTCTAAGCTAGTTTCTTAGGTTAGAGAGTTCTATTTTCTTGATTCTCCTGTATTTTATTTGAAGGATCTTCAGAAGAGTTTGGCTAGCATGATAAATATTACCTTACCTACTTACTGTAATTTAAAACTTTTAATATCTTTTCTTCCTCAACTTAAACTATAACTGCCATGTTGTAAAACTATACAAGGAAATACATAGACAAGAAATTTTGCTTTTGTACTTTAGTATAGTATATTGTATCTCGAAATTGTTTGTCTCTTTTAAAAAATTACTACAAATAGGGGCTGGCAGGTAGTGTGGTGGTTAAAGGCCCTGGACTGCTACATGGTAGACTGTGGTTCAAGTCTCAGACCAGGCAGCTTGCTTTATCACTTTTCTCTCTCTGTCTCAGATCAAACCGGAAAATAATAATAATAAATAAAGTTAAGTAAAATAAATGTTTTTTTAAAAAATTACTAGAAATAGAATTAGGTGAGAGTAAGGATACTTGATATGATATACTAATTAAGAGTTACCATCACATGACCAATCTTTTGGTGATAACAGAAATAATTTTTTTAAAGTTATACATATTGTTACAGGAGTAGTTGAAAGCACCTGATATATACCAGTTCATTTCTGTTCTTTTGTTTTTGTTTACATTTCAAAGCAAAGATAGCTGTAAATGTGATTTCTGTTTTCCTTTTTTTTCCATCCTACCCTAACTATGTTGTTAGTTTGATATTCACTGAAGATTTTCCTGTATAGGGAACCAGCAGTTAGCGTAATGGCTATGTCACTGGACCTCCCACGTAGTCGACCGCGGTTTGCGTCCCGGACCTGGTGGCTTAAAACTCACACCGGGCGCGTGTGCGTGCATGCCCAAGATCCCGAGAGGAGAATGGAGGAGAAGGGATTGCGGTGTGACCATCCCCTCTGGGGGGTGATTTCTCGCTTTCCCTGTCTCTCTCTGTCTGTCTGGCAAGCGCACGTGCCCTATAGTGAAAACCTATCCAAAACAAAAAGATTTTCCTGTATAAATGATGTTTGCTCTTACATAATTACAAGTGGTCCTATCTTTGCCATCTTGTTAATTATTTACCTTGTATGTTATTTATAGGTTCTTTGTTTTTCATATTATAAGCTATTTATTTTATAGATTACTTACCTTGTAGAACCATTGGCACAAGAATTAGGGGTTTTTTGTTTGTTTTAGACCTTGTTGATGTATTAATTGATTATGTGCTGATACCTGAATAATTTTGTGTTTATTTTTGCATTTTTAAAACTGATTCTCCTAGATACTTATGATATGAATGTTTAGAATTTCAAAAAAGCCCTCTGATTTTGTTTCGATGACATGTTGTTAGTTTTTAATAATTTTTCTAACTTTTATGTATTTAATTTAGATTTTGATGTTAGTGAAGATTCACCTCCTCCCCTACCTGAAAGAACTCCTGAATCTTTTGTATTAGCAAGTGAACATAGTGAGTGTTTTTCAGCTTTTACATTTACTTCATACTCTATAATTAATAAACTCTGAAAACCATTGCTGATTTTAATCTAGTAGCTATTGAGTTGCATAATTCAATTCAGAAATAGATTTGAATTGATACTGACAATGCTTTTAATTCTGCTTGAAAAATACTTTAGTATATTGTGATTGCTGAAATGGCTAAAATGGCTGCATTTATGTTACTAGAATTCAGTTAAATGCAGTTAAAAATATATTTGCAATTTAGTGTCTTTCATTTATTAAAAGTAGCACTTATTTATGAAGACATTAATGGTTTCATTTGGTGCCAGTTTAGGTAAGTAGACATTTAAGTTGGGCTTGGGTGGGTATCATGGAATTGGTATTGAGAAGATACTGCAGATCACTAAAGTATCAGTGAGAACTAGGGACCAGCAGTTGGCGTAATGGCTATGTCGCTGCATTCCCATATAGTTGACCACGGTTCAGGTCCCAGACCCAGTGGCTTAAACTCATGCTGGGCGCCTGTACATGTGTGCCCAAGATCCCGAGAGGACAATGGAGGAAAAGGGATTGCAAAGTGGCCATGCCCCCTGGGTGGGGGGGGTAATTTCTTGCTTTCTGTCTCTATCTCTCTAGCAAGCGCATGCGCCCTATAGCAAAAACAACCTCTCAAAAAAAAAAAACAAAAAACAAAACAAAAAAAAAACAGTGAGAACTAGGAAAAATTACATTTCAAAGCATTGATGATGTACTTCTCATTAACCCTCAAAAAAAGAGCACAAAAACAGCTCGAATGTATTTACGGTGTCTTATGTTCAGTGCAGGTGTTCACTAGTCTAATGAGAGTTACATGTTACCAATAGATTAATTTTGACTGATTTTATAAGTGTTAAAAACAGTGAAGCAGTAGACTTTAAATCTGTCACATTTTCTGAATTCATTTAGTTAAATTTAACAAAGGCAACTTAAAGGAATTTCCATGAATCAATACAAACTACAAAATTTTAAAGGAAATAATTATTTCTAAAATCCTCTAGGATCTGTTTACTTTAATGCAAGGAAATTTCAAGAATTAAAGATGTTAATTTTAATTATAAAATTTCATTTTTCTCAGATACACCTGTAAGATCTGAATGGAGTGAACCTCAAAGTCAGCAATGGTCCGAACAGAGAAAGTCTGAAGTGAGTCCTTTTGAGATTAAAATGCCTATTTTGTTTCGTGTAACTTGTCTTCCAGTTGATTTTACAGTAACGCATCCTAGGCCATTAAATATAGTTTGTAATTTTGGGTGAGCATTTTTGTGCTAAGATTTCAGATAAAAAAATAACCTATATAAAATGTGGGATCTGGATTCTTTTTTTTTTTTGGCTAGAGTATACATGAGTTTGCCAGAGAGACAGAAAGAGAGGAGGAAACACTGTCCCATGGGGAGTCCTCACTCTACAATCCCTTTTCTTCCATTTCTCCTTTGGGATTTTGGGTATGCACGTGCACCCAGTGCATTTCTCAAGATTCGGGGTCCAGGTTTCGAACTGTGGGGTCAACCAGCCATGTGTGGAATCCAGCTATCTAAACCACCAGACCACAGAGTCAGCCCAAGATCTGAATTTTTTTTAATAGGTAACCTTATCAATATATTGCTATCATTTCAGAGTATTATTTTCTCAAGCTGCTTTTGAAATTTGTAAATTATACAATTTTCCAAATCATTTTGGAAGTAGGAATGAAGCAGAAGTTAATATTTTCAGCGCCAGGCCTTTAGCCTAGTGATTGGAGGAGCCAGATCCTACATGGCTGACCACAGTTCAAATCTTAGCTCTAAGTGGCTTCAGAAACATATCAGGCACATGTATAAGCATGTCCCAAATCCTGACAGAATGGAGAAGAGATTTTACTGTGACTATGCCCATCGGGAGGTGTTCTACCCCATCCTCCCATCTTTCCCTGGCAAGTGCACATACACTCTAGGGATTAAACTAAATATTTTCAGGGTCATAGTACTTTCCTAGGTTTTGTTCCCCATCATGAACACTTAGCACATAGTTCCTCCCTTTGGTTTTTCTAGTGCTTGGGATTTCTTTTACAGTTAGGAAATGTTTGCATGGGAAAGCCCTTTTGTTGTTTTAATATGGTAGAGGGTGTGCGCACTCATCGGGGAGAGACATAGAGGGAAGTGAGACATCCCACCCTATGGGTTATGGTTATGCTGCTATCCACTCTCTTCCATTTCTCCTTCCTTTTAAGGATTTTGAGCATGAACTCATACATTCTCAGTGTTTTTTTCTAGCCGCCTGGTCCAGGACTTAAACCATGGGCCAGCCATGTGGGATCCAGCCACCTTGGCCACCAGGCCACAGCCTGGTCCAGAAAATAATCATTTTTTGATCAACATTAATTTTTTTCATATTTTCCCCATATCTTAATATCCCTGAAATCAGGTATATTTTACATTAAAAAACATTGTGATACAGCTTAAAATGACTTAAAATCATGATAACACATGATATGTTTTTTTTTCCCCATATGTTTTATAATCAGTGATTAAGTAGATAAAATATGGTACATGGCTAGCAAAATGCAGCTGTGTGAATGTTCCTTCATGTACAATAGCAGCTCCTGCCTTTTTATTTCCATCTGGAAACTTGTACTTCCAGTGTAAAACAGTTTTAAAAATGTCTAAGAATAATTGAAAACAATAGTATTTTTGTTAACCATAATACAGAAAATCTCTACAGACCTTGATTTCTTGGAATAGACATACATAACAGACCAAACTTTCAATTATTTGTTATGTAAAATGAATGTATTATAATAGCTACTAAATGTCTTTCTAACAGGGCTCGATAACCCCTGGAAATGAAAAATGTGGTAAGTTACTAGATTTTTTTTTCTTTTCTGTGTAGATTTTATACATTAATTTCTATAAAATAGCATGTCTCGTGGTATATGCTACTTACTTGGTCATTTTTATATGTGAAAATATCTAGGATAACTCTTCCAGAAGCTTAACTAATTTATGTAATCCTTCTGAATTAAATACTACCACCAGATATTACTGATCTCAAAAATTATGAGAGCACCTATTCGTAGTTACAGACTAATGGGAAGTTATTTTTAAAAAGATATTTTCCTATAATTTATTTTCTGTTGTTTACAAAAACTCCTAGATAATTAGATCCTGACTGGAATAAATGTCCCAAATTTACCTAGATGGTGGGATTGGGTTGATAAAAATCAATTATTTTAGAAATCTTTCTTTTAGGGTTTTTACATTTATTTGTAAAGTCAAATAAATTTGTATAGCTCAGAGTTACAGTGCCAAGTTAGAAAATTTTTCTATCGTGTTACTTTTACTGTCTTACTAAAATAGGTCAGATTGGGATTAGCAGATGGAGTAATGGTTACGTTGCTGGACTCCCCCACATAGTCGACAACTGTTTGAGTCCTGGACCCGGCGACTTAAAACTCATGCTAGGTGCATATGCTTGCATGCCCAAAATCCCAAGAGGAGAATGGAGGAGAAGGGATTGCTGCATGGCCATCCCCCCTGGGGGGGTCATTTCTTGCTTTTTGTCTCCCTCTGTCTTGCTGGTGAGCACACATGCTCTTTAGCAAAAATCTGTTTTAAAAAATTAGACCAGGTTATCAATTTTATAAGTTCCTGATTGTGTAAGCAACTCAGCAAACATCTTAGCCTATATAATTCCTTCACCTATCATTTCCGCCTTTCCCCTCTGTTCCCCTTCAGCTCTTTTCTTATAAATATGTCATGGATCTTGATCTAAGGGGGGTCTATTTCATCTTATAAATTCTATAACTCTCTCACTCTCTCTTCCTTTAGTCAACACTTTAGAATTAAAAATAGTAGAAGTTTTAGAACTAAGCCCACCTGGATTAGAATCCCATTTTTGTAATTTTATTTACTGTGTGACATTGAGCAAGGTACTCATTGAGACTCAGTGCTTTTTACCTATGAAATGGACAAAATGGTACCTACCTCAGAAGATTGTTACAAAGGTTTCATTAAATTCAGCAACTTATGTAAAGTATGAAACAACTATACTTGACACATGAAAAGCACTGAATTGTTATTATTATCTATTTTATTACTGTTACTGTTGGCGTTCTGGATCTTTCATTTTCAAAAAGTCTTTTGACCCCTTCCTTGTTTCTCTTTCTGCTCTCTTTTTTTTTTTTTTCCTGCTGTATCCAACCTGAATACCATTCTTATCACTCTAGTGAGAGTTATCTTCAACTTTTTTGTTCCTAATTCCTTTACCATTTTATTATCTCTCTCGAGATTACTGAATGCTGAGGGGGACTGTCACTCAGTTTTACAGGTTAAACCTATAATTCTGGGTTTTCAACCTTAGCTGAGCCCTCAGCATTCATTACTTGCTTCTTTTATGTGTTCTAGTTGATTCTCCATTTCCATTTTATTAAACATCAGAATAATATTAAAAATGAGTGTATTTATTTGTCTCTTCTATTAGACTGGAAATTGGCAGTCTATAGCCTATGGGCCTAATTTTGCCTTTTTTTTTTTCTTTTTTTTTTTATTTAGCTTTTAGTTTTTGTTTTGTTTTGTATGCCCTTGACTTGAACAAATAGCTTTTATTTATTATTATTTCTTCAATTTGGTATAGCGTGTGTGCACTTCCTGGAGAGAGATGGGAGAGAGAGGAGATGAGAAAACACCCCCCTCCTCCCCCCGAGGAGAATGGCCACACTGAAATCCTATCTCTTCCATTCTCCTCTTGGGATTTTGGGCACGCATACATACCCAGTGCGTTTCTCAAGCCACTGGGTCTAGAGCTTGATCTGCACTGTCAGCTGTGCAGATCAAGGGATCTAGCTGCCTTAACCACCATGCCATGAGCTGGCCCAGCTTTTACATTTCAAAAAAGCTGTTTTTTGATAAAAATGGAGGGGCCAGCTGGTGGTGTGATTGTTAAGGTGGCTGGATCCTATGTGGCTGACTTCATGGTTCAAGTCTGGACCCTGGCTTAAAAAACACCCAAAGGGGGACTCCCATGTAGTAGACCGTGGTTTGCGTCCCAGACCTGGTGGCTTAAAACTCACGCCGGGCGCGTGTGTGTGCATGCCCAAGATCTCGAGAGGAGAATGGAGAAGAAGGGATTGCGGCGTGGCAATCCCCCCTGGGGGGGTGATTTCTCTCTTTCTGTCTCTCTGTCTTTGGCAAGCGCACATGCCCTATAGCAAAAACCTCCCCTCCCCCCCCCAAAAAAAAAAATCACCCAAAGGAGAAGGGATTGCAGCTTGGTCATCCTCCCTGAGGGTGTTTTTTCACTTTTCTTCTCTCTGTTAAGTGCAAATACCCTATAGGAAAAACTGAAAAAATTAAAAATAAAAAGACAGACCTGGCTGTGGTAGAGCATTCTGGGCATTATTGCTTGATAGGCTGAGACCACATGGGATACCCAGGCTTGATTCCCGGCCCATCCTAAAAAGCCTGCATAATGATGGATGTTTTTAGTCTCAGTTACTCAGGAGGCTATGACAGGAGGACTGTGACTGTGTAGCCAGCATGGGCAACACAGCAAGAGCTTGTCTGAAAGAGCTGAGCATAGTAGTTTACACCTAAGGTTTCAAACTCAGAAGGCCGAGGCAGAAAGAACACAGACACAGACCCTGTCTGTAACACCACACACACACACACACACACACACACACACACACACACAGACAAGCTAGCAAAACCAAAGACAAAGATTTTATATGGCTTACAAAGCCTAAATATTTGTTCTCTAGTCTGTTCTCTGTTCTTATTTTTTATAAATGCCTTGAGGAAAAAGATTATGTCTTATTTGACTTTTATTAATACTTCAGTTTCCAGAAGGATTCCTCATAGAAGTATAGGAGAATGTGATAAAGGTTGTGAAAGAATGAATGAATCATAGTATTTTCTTCTGTTACTAATTGTATACATTAATAATTTAATAAATAGCTACAATTCAGATAATGTAAAAATATTAAAGAAAGAATTACTACTTTTGAGGGCAGATAATCTATTAATTATGAACTTGTTTGCCATTAATTTCCATATAAAGCCATTTTAGTGGAAATAATTGCCTTAAATATAAGTACTTTAAGGAAATATAAAATTTTAAGATCCAGATTTACA
This sequence comes from Tupaia belangeri chinensis, assembly GCF_000334495.1. Classification (NCBI taxonomy): domain Eukaryota; kingdom Metazoa; phylum Chordata; class Mammalia; order Scandentia; family Tupaiidae; genus Tupaia; species Tupaia belangeri. The sequence continues at coordinate 1,490,309 of NW_006159500.1, read as the reverse complement.
GTAAGAATGGAGTGAGACTCTTCACACTGCAAAAGTATACACTGCAGATTTCTAGGTGTCCTCAAGAACAACTGACTTGATTTCCTGTATTACCCTTATATTTACACTTATTTGGTCCTCTAAAATCTGTGTTCATGAGTGAAAGTTTGCTCTTTCAACTCGCTGTCCACATTAAAAAGTTTAGTTCTACACAGTGTTGCAAAAGATGGTAATTAACAAGGATGTTTTGCATTTTAGATCATCCAGCCGGAGTTATTCACACAGAAACTTGTACAGAAGGTCCACCTACTTTCAGTGACAAGAAAGATAAAATATCAGAAAGTCCAACAGAAGCCACAGATATTGGTAATTTGTTTAATAAATAATTTTAAAAGTTGAAGTAAGTAGTTAATACTGACAAGAATGAGTAAAGATCATTTGTCGGTACCAGCAGATGACACAGTGGTTAAAGTGCTGGACTCCCAGTTGGCCAACCACAGTTCAAGCCTCAGACCTGGCGGCTTGAAACTCATATCAAGGGCACATGTGTGTGCCCAAAATCCTGAGATGAGAACAGAGAAGAAGGGATTGTGGTACAGCCATCCCCCTGGGGGATGATTTCTTGCTTTTTGTCTTTTGGGTGAGCACACATACACCCTATAGCAAAAATATCTCTCTTAAAAAAAAATTTTTTTTAAAGATCATTTGTCATTTTTTCTGGATATTCTTACAATAGTCTGTCAAGCTCTATACAATGACTTAATTCTGGTTCTGAAATTATACTTGGAAGAATAAAACATGTATGATAAAAATTGCTTTGAATCAATCATCAAATAATAATTCTGTTCTTCATGGAGACTAAAAACTAAAATATAAAGGACCATCCCATGGCCTGGTGGTTAAGAGAATCAGATCCCACATGGCTGACATTAAGGTTCAAGTACTGCAGCTTAGAAAAAACACACTAGGTACACATGTATGCATACCCCAAATCCCAAAAGGGATAGAGAAACAGAGAAGGAAGTGATTGCAGTGTGACCATCCCCCAGTGAGTAGTGCTCTCTCGCTCGCTCTCTCTCTCTCTCTCTCTCTCTCTCTCTGTCTTCGGTGAGTACATGTGCATTCTGGCAAAATTAAAACAAAAAACAAAAAATAAATGAACATCAGGTATATAAACACATCTTTTGTGTTGGAAGGAGTAAAATATCTTAAAATATTTTTCTCATGACAGAATTGATTTTAAGCATAATATTTTTAAAAGAAGTAATATTTTCAATTATCCTAAACAGATTTACCATTGTTTTATATTATAGTTTCATTTGTTCGAGATTCTAGAGTTCCTTGTAGAAATGTATTTATTCTAGAAAGTGAGGATGTCTGACAGACATGGTTCTGTGTAAAAATGTTTCTAAACAGTGACCAAATATTCTGGTGTGTTCTGACTATAGGTTTTGGTAATCGCTGTGGAAAACCCAAAGGACCAAGAGATCCACCTTCAGAATGGACCTGATTCAGGGAGCTAAAAGACACTTTCACTTATACTGGAAAATTTAAGTGCCACTGAAAGCCAGGTTTATGGTATTCCATCTTTAAAATGTGGGACTAACAGCAGTGTAGATTGTTACCTTAATATTTTTTTTTGCTGGGATCATCTACCTGCCTTATACTACGCTTAGGAAAAAGTATTACATATGGTTTATTTTGTAACTTCAAGTATTATTGCCTTAATGTCTCTTAACCCTGTTACACGCTGCTTGTAGACATGTTAATATAGTAATACTTTTATGAGTTTAAGGACTACATGAGTTTAAGGACTACTCTTTTGCTGTTTTATCATGTATGCATTATTTTGTATATGTACAGGGCAAGTAGATATATAATTTGATAAAGTTACCGTCATAAAATATTATTAACAGAAGATGTAAGAAATTTCTGCATGGTCTAAATCTTTGTGTACCTTATTTGTAAATTATTTGCCCTGAAGTTTTAGAAAATAGTTTCTGAATTTTAAAATTGCTGGATTCATGCAGCCAGCATTACAGGTTACCAGAGATCAAAGATTGTAATAATAATACATTTTGTAAATTGTAAGCAAAAAGTTATTTTTATATTATATACTGTCTAATTGTTCATCCTAATTGTTCTTGTTTTCACCTAGTCATGGAGATTCAGTAAGTGCCTTGGAACAATATTGAATTCTCTTAGCTTGTGTGTGTTACTTTAATATTTGAACTCAACTGGGATTAGAAGACTATCAAAATATATGTATGTTTCAGGATATTTGACCTGCCATTAAAAAAAAAACAAACAATTTTATAGTGCCTACTTGTTGTCATGGTTTTTCTTTCTTCATTTTTAGGAAATCATTCTTCAGAGTTACCATCAGGCTTATTGCTTACTCAGTCTTTAAGTCGTGAGTATTAATGGGGTTTAATCTCAATAGGGAGGGAGATAGGGAGGCATGTTCAGAAAACAAGGCTTTGCAGTTCTAAATGCCTACCCTTGAGTCAGCCCTAGATCCTAGGGCCTTCTCATATTAGTTCATTGGGAAAGTCATGATGTCTGTTTTCTGTGCAAAAATGCATTACCATTTCCTCAACAACCCAATATTTAGACTACAAAGATTTTAGTAGAACACCAAATAAAGGTCAAGTTGGGAATGAGGAACTAGTTTCTTCGTATCTATAAAGTCTAGGTCTGAAGTTTGACACCATAGAGTTGACAGGCATCTATATTTTCCCTCTGCATACAAAAGAATGAAGAAACTATGAGACTAAAATGAGATTGAGTATGAGTAAAAGAAGGATTGTCGTGGAAGATAAAATACTACTATATTTTTGTGTTGACAGATTTTTTTTTTCCTTTGGGAGAGGTTTTTTGCTATAGGGCGCATGCGCTTGCCAGAAAGACAGAGAGAAACCGAAAGCAAGAAATCACCCCCGGGTATGGGGGTGGCCACGCAGCAATCCCTTCTCTTCCCTTCTCCTCTTGGGATCTTGGGCACGAACATGCACCCGGCGTGAGTTTAAGCCACCGAGTCCGGTACTTGAACCGCGGTCGACACATGGGAGTCCAGTGACATAGCCATTATGCTAACTGCTGGTCCCTGTGTTAACAGATTTTTTAAGCTAAGTGGTCCTTATGTTAATCTCCTACAATTTAAATTTTTCCCATATGTTTTGATCATAAGAAATACTTTGAATGTTTAACATTCATAAAACACAGTCCTTCTTATAATAATTTCCTAATAAAACTTAAACCAAAGTATAACCAAAAAGATTTTTCAGCCTCTTCATACACTTCATGAATTGTATAATATGGCACTAGAATAATTTATAACAAGTTTTTGCAATTGGGAAAGGATTTCTTGGAATAATTTCTTTTAAGTATAACACTTATTGGGTACCAGCAGTTAGCTTAATGGCTGGCGCGTGGCTCCCATGTAGTTGACCGTAGTTCACATCCTGGACCCGGTGGCTTAAAGAAACTCACGCCGGGCGCATGTGTGTGCGTGCCCAAGATCCCAAGAGGAGAACGGAGAAGGAATTGCGGCATGGCCATCCCCTCTGGGGGGGTGATTTCTCACTTTCTGCCGCTCTGTCTGTCTCTCTGTCTGATGAGCTCACGTGCCCTATAGCAAAAACCTCTCCAAAAAAAAAAAAAAAAAAAGTATAACACATATACAAAATGGGTACAAAAATCATATTAGTCATCATAAAGTACACATACCCATCTGAGTGACCTCCACCCGGATCAAGCAAGAAAATAGTATCGATAACTGCAAAGCTTCCTTCCTGAGTTTCTGAGATTTGTTCATTTTGTATTATAACAATTATTTGTTCATTATTCAATACAGAATTTTACATTGTATAAATATACCACAATTTTTCCATTCTGCTATTAATGGGCATTTTGGGTTTGGGAATATTACATACTATGCTGCTCGAACATTTCTGCATGTATTTTTTTTGTTGCACATATGTACATATATCTGCTGGATATATATTGGAGTTGAATTTTTGAATTATAAGATATGCATATGTATTTCATCTTTAGTAGATATTAGAAAGTGGTCGAATTGTTACAGATCCTCACCAATACTTGGTATGGCCAATAGTTTTTATTTTAGCCATTCTCATAGGTATGCACTGATATTGCCTAGTATTCTGAATATGTAGTTCCCTGATGATTAATGAGGTTGAGCACCTTTTTACATACTTAATGACCATGTGGACTTCTTTTTCCTGAGCCTGTTTAAGTCACAAGCAAAAACTTTGGCATTATCAACTGAAGCTAAATATTGGGTCATCAGAAAAGTCGTGATGTTTTTCTATGCAAAAGTGCATCCTGACTTTTTGACAACCCAATATATACATCCCCTGTAATCCAGCATTCTACACCTGTTTTTCTCTTGTGTTTTTCTCACTGACATAGTGAGTTGTTTATATATTCTGTGTTTCAATTCTTATTGGTTTGCTTGTGCTTTGCCTTCTCACTCTATTGTTGGTGTTTGGTTGTTTGTTTTTAATTGCCAAAGAGGGTGTGTGTTCTTACAGAAAGAAACAGAGAGGGGAAAGAAGAAAGCACCCCGTGCTCCAAAGCATGGTCTCGTTTCTCTGTCCTATTGATATTTTGACCATGCATGCACACACAGGTACCCTGCATGCTTTTCAAGGCACTATTCCTAAGTTACCAGTCATTTCCTTTATAATTGAGGCTGATTAATGCTTTTTGGTGTACTCTCTTAGAAATCTTTGCCTATCCAAAGATTATGACAGTTTTTCTAGAGACTTTTATATTTTTTTATACAGAATTCATTAGTTTTGAGTATGGTATATTATGTAGTTTTTTTGTTTGTTTGTTTGTTTGTTTTTTCATTGATCAACTACCACTTACTGAGAAAACTCTTTTTTTCCCAATGTTTTTTTTTTATGTTTTGCTAAAGTTTTGGGCATGTGCACTCACCAGTGAGAGATGGGGATGGGGCGTGGAGGAAACTGCGGGGGGAGTATGGCCACACTACAGCCTGTCCCCTCCATTCTTCTGCTTGTATTTTGAATATACATGTACATGTGCCCAGTCTGACTCTCCAGCTGCTAGCTCCAGCGCTCAGCTGGCCAGTCAGCTAAGTGGGATATAGCCACCTTAACTTCCACACCACCTGATGGACTTCCCCACTGTTAATACAGTTTTTTCATAAATTAGGTGCCCATTGATCTGAGAGTCAGTTTCCAGATTTTTTTTCTCACCATCTATCCTTATTTAAAACTGCCTTTTTCCAAATTTAGCTTTCTTCAACTCGTTAATTTTTATGCTGCCTGAATACTTAATAAAATAGCTATTAGATAAAATAGTTTTTTTTTTCTATGTAAAGCATATGGTTAAGCACATTTGTATATGATAAGCCACTGCCAAATGCATCCTGTCACTTTCCAAAACCTCTAGCACGTAGTTAAGGTTACAAAGATCTTCCCTGGCTCTCCTTTTCTATTTTTCAGTTAAGTGTTCATTATTGGGAGCCATTTTTTACATAGTATTTTTCTCTTTATGGGCATTTTCTCTATATATTGTTCAACAGAAAACAGCAAAGCCATAGTTAATGACAGTGTAAGCTACATTTAGTCTGTAGCTAAGTGTCTTGATCACATGTTTACAGCCTCAGGATATGTGGTTAAGATTTTTGCCTGAGCACTATTACATAATTGTATGTTTGTAAACACTTGAAGACATTTAAAATAGTTGAAACTCTTGAATGTGAATGGTTTACTGCATATCAGTGTGTTTTTATGATCTGATACTGAATTTACCAGAGGTCTGAAGTTCAGAGTTCCTGCATCTCTTTAGATAACACAATGGATATAAGGGAAGATCTCCAGTTTCCAGATCAGGTCTAAACTCCTTAGCAGATTATGCAAGACCTCATTCAAGATTGTCTGTTGATGACCTCTCTCGCCTTTATAACCAAATGGAAAAAAGTGCTCCAGCCAAACTAGTTTCCTGAGTCCCCCATGCCTTAGTCATCCTACACCCTCTTTTCTTCAGCACCCTTCATCCTTGTTCTGGTGAACCCTACTCCATCTATCCAGACTTCGTCCAGGTGTCATTTTCTCTGTTAAATTCCTCATCTCGTCCCATTTCTGCTCAAGTCAGTCAATCTTCCCTGTTAATGTCTATACTGTACCCTATTCATTTACTGTATTTATACTTTCTGCTCTACTAAACTAGATCATTTGAGTTAAATGACCATGTAATTTAGTAGGAATGTTGGCATATACTCCACAAGCAGTCACGTGCGCAAAGTAAAAGAAAATCTTGAACATAAGTATTTTCTTAAATATTATCCTGATACAAAATAGAACATGTCTGTTGAATTAATGAATTGAATCCCAAACCCTAGCACATGTTAAGGTAGCTGGTCCATACCTGATTTTTATTTATATTCCTAAATATGCTTCTATTAATCTTAATCTCTCTTGACATTCAGCTTAAAGCACCTATATAAATACACTTAGGAAGCGAAGTGTAACATAGGTGATTTTTACACTAGTCTCTGCTCCTAGAGGCAGCTCAAAAATATTCACGAACTGTAAGTACTTTGCCAAGAATTTATCTAGTTTTCAAGCTTAATATTTGGCTCCATTCTGAAAATAGCTATATATATGAATTGAAAACAAGTTTTGTGGGACCAGCAGTTAGCATAATGGCTATGTTGCTGGACTCCCATGTAGTCGACTGCAGTTCGCATCCCGGACCTGGTGGCTTAAAACTCATGCCGTGCGTGTGTGCCCAAGATCCCGAGAGGAGAATGGAGGAGAAGGGATTGCAGCGTGGCCATCCCCCTTGGGGGGTGATTTCTTGCTTTCTCTCTGTCTCTGTCTGTCTGGCGAGCACATGTGCCCTATGGCAAAAACTTCTCAAAAAAAAAAAAGTTTTGTAACTCAAAAGAGACTATTGTGTGCTTAATATGAAGGGGAACAATAAAATAAGTTGATAGAATTTGTGATTTGGAGTTTTTGAATGATAGTTCAGTGAAGAATGACATCTTCAATTATATTGACCCATAAAATGCTTTCTGTTTGTAATATTTTGGTTGAAATACATATTTGGTACTATTTATTGCATGCAGTCTATTATGTCACTCTCATTTAATTCTAAATACAAGATAACATGCTGGTTTTAGAAAAGTTCTTACTACTGTTTTTTTTTACACAAATAACTTCTAATTGTAACTTTTAGTGATTATTGCAGCTATTAAAATTCAAGTTCCATTAATAAATAATAAGATATGAGCTAATTTCCATTTTTCATATTTTATTCTCCATTTCTGAGTCTTTGTTACATAGCTCTTAATGGCCAGACAAAAGCCCATGTTTTTATTTTGGCAGATGGAGAGTTCCAAAGGCTTTAACGATGAGTTTGGCATATATCCATTTAATATAAGCAGTTCTTACATATTATGCTAAATGTGAAAGTAGATTTAATTTTGAATATAAATTGTACTAATGTATTTGTTGCAACCTTTTTCTTCTATCAATATTTAAGTTTCATAAATCTTATAAAAATGCAAATAACAATATTTAGATCATAAATAACTTAACCAGTGAAAAGCAACCATGCTTCAGTAGCTTAAGGAAATGGGTCTTTGTGTTCTAAATCAAACAGATCTGGGCTTTGTTGAATTAGTGGGGGAAGGGAATTCCAAAGATTCCGGTCATTTTACATTTTTTGGAGAGAGCATGGCATATGTGCTGTTAGAAGGGTTTCATGTAATAGCATTTGTGACTATAAAACTCTTGCCAATATTTCAGAAAAGACTGTTCCTTAACTATTCCAGATTCAAACCCAAAGAGTCGAATGAAGTAAACAGAAAATTACTCTTGCCTGCAAGAGGTGTGGTGGGTTAAGGGGCACTGGACTCCCACACGGCCAACCACGATTCAAGTCTCGGACCTGGTGGCTTACTTTCTCACTTTCTTTCTCGCTTTGTACCTCTCTGGTCAAAATCAAAATAAATAAGTAAATAAATAATTCTTAAAAAAAAGAGTTTAAAAAAGAAAATTATTCTCAAGTTTTCTTTATGTTTTTCTGGAAACCAAGGACCAAAAACAAGTATTTTTTCCCCAACCAAAAATTTTTCCAGTAAAATTAACAGATTAATAAATACATAAAAGTACAAATTATCTATGAATCTATGATTTATTTATTTTTAAGAGAGATTTTTTGTTATAGGGTGTGTGCACTCGCCTCGGAGACAGACAGAAAGTGAGAAATCAACCCCCAGGGGATTGGCCACACCTCAATCCCTTCTCCATTTTCTTCTCAGTATCTTGGGCACACACACACACACATATGTGCCTGGTGTGAGTTTTAAAGGGTCCGGGACTAACTTATGTGGGAGTCCAGTGATGTAACCATTATGCCAACTGCTGGTTCCAGATCTGTAGTAGTTTATTTTTTTATTATTATTATTATTATTTTTTTAGAGGTTTTTGCTACAGGGCCCATGCACTTGCCAGACAGAGAGAGACAGAAAGTAAGAAATCACCTCCCAGGGGGGATGGCCACACCACAGTCCCTTCTCTGTTCCCCTCTTGGGATCTTGGGCACACACGCACATGCGCCCAGCATGAGTTTTAATCCACCAGGTCTGTGATGTGAACCACGATCGACTACATGGGAGTCAGTGACATAGCCATTATGCTAACTGCTGGTCCCACTAGTATTTTAAAGACTTCTAAAATAATGTTAAAAACATTTAAGTAAAATAAGCTACAAAGTATGACAGGACTTCAAAAACTCGATAGAAAATTGGAGATTCAGTTTTGAGTTTATTTTGTTGCCCAAAATTTTGAACTCCACACATTGTTTTTTGAAATATGCATTTTCAAATGAACTTTCTGAAGAACCTCTCATAGTCTTAGATCTTGTCAACCTAAAGTGGGCTGTTCATTTTAATAATTATTCCATCTACCAATACTGATTTCTATGTAACAGAAATAAATCTAAATTCACAGGTAGAAGTTTTACATTTAGATTGTATTTTCATTTGAATTAACTTTAACTTAATCCCAAGAATTTTTGGAAATTGGATTCTTTAAGTAAAGATGGAACATACTGATAGCTTTTAGCAGTGACTGACTGTAGGGATTTGAACATAATCTGAATCTTCCTCTGTTCCACCAGAAGGGGGCAGCAAAGCAAACCAAGAGGCAATTTATGGGTCAAAAATACCTGGAAAGACACTCAAAATTCAGACCACCAGTAGCCCAAAAGCTTTTTTGGGTGCCTTCACTATTGAGGAATGTTTATGAAGGCCCTAGTTCCAAGTGCCCACTTGGGAAGAAGCTTGAGCAAATCTTAAGAGTATTAATACACTTTCATTTAGACTTAGAGCTTGCTCTATCTAATGTAAGTAATATGTACGTATATGAAAATGATTAACTCTGCTGAATGCTTACCATGCATCAGGAATTCTTCTAATCTCTGTACACATACCTTATTCATTCCCCAAAAATCTAGTGAGGTATAGGTACTACCCCTTATTATGGCAGAATTCAAGAAATAAAATTTAAGCCAGCTCTTACTCTGAAATCCCCACTGTGAGCTACTGACCCAATTATATGCTTCTATTTTATTTTTATTTTTTATTTTTAAAAAAACAATTTTAAGGATTTTGCCATAGGGATTGTGTACTTGGCTGAAGAGACACAGTGAGGAAAAGTGAGAAATCACCCCCTGGGAGGACGGCCATGTAACAATCCCTTCTCCATGCTCCTGGGATTTTGGACATGCATGCACACTAGCGCAACCTGATTTTTTTTTTTTTTTTTTGAGAGGTTTTTGCTATAGGGCACGTGCGCTCGCCAGACAGAGAGACAAAGAGACAGAAAGTGAGAAATCACCCCCCAGGGGGGATGGCCACGCTGCAATCCCTTCTCCATTCTCCTCTCGGGATCTTGGGCACACACGCACACGTGCCTGGCATGAGTTTTAAGCCACCGGGTCCGGGACACAAACCGCGGTTGACTACATGGGAGTCCAGCGACATAGCCATTATGCTAACTGCTGGTCCCCTCACAACCTGGTTTTCAAGCTGGCAGGTCCAGGACTTAATGTGCAGCCTGCTTTGTGGGAGTCCAGTAGTGTAACCATTACGCCACCTACTGGACCCTGCCTCTAGATTTTAAGCAAGCTAGGAGTGTAGGCTTTAATGGGTAAGAAACTTGTGTGTGCTAGTTAAGTGTCACCCGTATCTTTAAGACTTACAGCCTGGAAACTAATGACAGACATCTGCATGCTTTTCCTCACTGATTCTAGGGCACAACAGGATAAACATTATGGGAACAGAAGCTGAAATCTAGAATTTTGGTTTGGTCATCGTGGTCTTTTACTGTGGTGGGTTGGAAATCATGGCCACTGTATTTGGCAGCTCCTCCCATCAAGGTGGAGTTTCCCTATCCTGGTATCTGAGCTGGCTTTGTGCCTTGCTTTAACCAATAACATGCAGCAGATATGTTTCAGGGCCAATTCTAGACCTTAGGAAACCTGGCTACTCCAGTCTCTCAGGATCCTGCTGACAATTATAGAAGCTGAGGAAAAGCTGTGGAAGAATGAGACACCAATTGGGAGATCTCCAGTTTACTCGAGCCACACCACATGGTGATCCTTCTCTGAGCCTTCCAGAACCAAGAAGTCATTAAGTGTGGTAGAGCCATGATGTTTTGCAATAATTTATTAGGTAACATAAGTGAAGCAATTACAGTAATGGAGAATACAATGTTCAGTATTTAATTACAAATTTTTAATGTAAACTCTGCTTTTTTTCCTACTTACTATCATATTTCCACTGTCCACAAGTATATAGAATGGATTCTTTCTATGGTGTCTTTCCTCTTTTCTTTCCACAGTATAAAGTTGCTAATAAATAGTGAAATGTCAAAAGTCTGTAGTTAAGGAATTTCCAAAGTCTTAAACTTTACTTAATTAGAAACATTTAAGAAAACTCTGTAAGAAGCCCCTAGGTCATGTATCTGAACTCCAAAATAAATGGGCACTCTACTAGTCCTTTTAGCAATTAAGGTTTTAAGGCTGTAATGATATACACAATGATTCCTATTATGAAAAGTCTTAAGCCCGTGCGTGACTGGGAGCTGGCACAGATCTAAACAGATCTAATTTTTTTCCTTTTTCCCCCATGCTTCAAAACAGTTGTTTGAGTATATCTGATTGGTTGTGCTATAACTACTGCCTACAACTTATTTATGTAGCAGGCATTCAGGTAGGGCTTACTGCGTTCACAACATTGTTGTAGATGACTCATGAACTAGGCACTATCTTCATTCTCCACTTTATAGATGAGGAAATCAAGGTACCGAGGGAAGATAAGTAACTTGCCCAGGGTTACAATACAGGCAAATTTTGATCTCTCTATGCTGATGGAAGATGGAGAGAAAGCAGAACTGGAGTTAGATGGTATTATTTATTCAGCAATAGTTTTAGTTAGAGTAATTATTCCCAGGAAAGTAACCAGAAGAGCAGGGAGGTCTTAGTGTGTGGCATTTGAGATCCATGATAATGGCTCCAAGTTTTCCAGCCTTACCAGGCAGCACTGCCCTCCCACCCAGACTAGAGAAACTACAGGAATGAATTCCCAAACACACCCTGTAATTTTACATCTCTGTGCTTTGCTCCTTTAGTCCCACCCAATACCCACCCCTGCATACAGCACTCACCACCGTCTTCAGATGGAAAGTGGAGTTGCATACCTATTAAATGCCATCAGAGGCCAGCAGTCATAGTTTCTTCATAAAGCCTTTCTCTTTCTTAATATATCACTTCCTTGACCTCGAGCAGTATCAACTGACTTTCATCAAGACTTCTTAGCTCTTGTAATTGATGCACTTTTTTCCAAAGAATTTTTTTTTCTATTGCCAGAGAGCACATGTGCTCACCAGAGACACCTAGACAGAGAGAAAGCACCGTCAATGGGGCATGGTCATGCCACAGTCCTTTTCTCTTCTTTTCTCTATCCTACCAGAAGTTTGGGAACATACACAAGCATCTGGCATGTTTTTCAAGCTGCTGTGGTAGGATTCAGACCATATTGGGCCATGTGGGATCCAGTTCCCTAAATAGGATGCTTAGCCTTTGAGCTTTAGGGCTGCCGCTCCACATCATTTTAAACGAGCTGTTTATAAAAAAAATCTTTCACATTAGCTGGCAAGTTCCTTGAGGGCTTAACCCAATTTTCTGCTTACAGGTGGACCCAGAGACACATTATTTGCACTAAATTTGCCAGAATGGAGGTGGAATTTGGTCAGGATGAGGAGGGCAACCTTTTCACATTTGATTCATGTTTGGTAAACTTTAGAGACATGCAGAGGTATCCTTTCTGGTGTGACCTCAGCGCAGTATCATTTTCATCGATAAAAGCACTCTAACATCTTAAATTCACACTAGAAAATTATACAGCAATTGCATATAAGCAAGATAAAAGGAGAAAGACTACATTGTCCCTGACCCAAGTAGAGTGGCTTTTGGCTGGCAGTGCCCATCTCCCATCAGCCAGGGACAAAGCAACCCCTTGTTTACCCCAGCTTGATTTTTGGTCAGTACCTATGCCTGGTTCATGCCTTGAACATGAAAAACAACCTGGACATATGACTCAGTTTACCAACATCTTTTAAATTGCTTACAAAGTGCTCAGTGTAGCAAAGATGAGCAGTTACCAGTTAATATGTTCACTGTAGGTAGACAGCTAAAGCCAACTGGAGCTGCAGTTCCCCAGGGGAACTATTCAGTCATCCCTTTAATCACCTACTGTAATTACCAATTTTCTATTAAACAGAGATGCTACAGTTTTCCTTGGGGAAAACATTATTTAGTGTATCTATTTTTTCATTTATTATCATTTTTTTAGTTTGCTTTAGGGCATGTGCACTAGCTAGAAAAGACACAGAGGGAAAGTGAGAAAGCACTCCCCAGAGCTCATGGCCAGGCTGAAATCCCTTCTCCTTTACTCAACTCTTGGGAATTTGGGCATGCATGCACAAGCACCTGGCATGTTTTGTTGAGTAGTTACGAGCTTTGAAGTGTCACAAACCACTGTAATATCTAAGATTTTTTTTTTTTTTCCTCACAAAAAGAAAATTTCAGAATACAAGTCCTAAGCCCAATGACAGAATTGGAAAGGTAAGATTGGAGCCATCTAGTGTTGGGGCACTAACAGGCCAAGAGCCACCCTTTTGGGTATGTCTGATAACATCAAGACTCAGTGTGCTTCTCACTTCTATCTCGCTATGTTTTGGATTTGTCCTCATCTTTATAATAATAGACAAAAACTGCCCTCTCATAGCTTCAGGGGCAAAGGAACATCTGTGAAAATGCCTTGAATATCTAATGTTTATGGTACCTTGCAAACCTGTTTTCTTCAAATGAGATGTTAATCATTTACCTTCCCTATGAGCTAAGATGCCATATGGTTCTTTCCCTCAGAAACTGCCTGCTTCATTGTTCCTTCCTAGACATACTAATTGGAGAGACAGACAGAAAGCAAGAAATCAACAAATCAACTCCTGGGGGATGGCCATACCACAATCCCTTCTCTCAGGATTTTGAGCATGCTTGCACATTCACATGCCATGAGTTTCAAGCTGCCGGTTTGGAGATTTGAATTGCAGTCAGTCATGTGGAAGTCCAGCATCTTAACCATTATGCCACCTGTCTTTTTTTTTGTTTTTATCAACTTTCTGTTTTGGAGAGATTTTTATTCTCAGGCATGTGTGCTTGCCAGACAGAGAATGAGAAATTATTCCCTGAGTGGATGGGCCTTCTCCCCAGGAGAACTATAGGGATTTTGTGATGCATGCACATGCACCCGATATACGTTTTAAGTTACCAGATTCAGAACTTGAACCACAGTCAACTATGTGGGAGTTCAGTGATGTAACCATTACACCGTATCTGCTCGCATTTTTTTTTTTTTTTTGAGAGAGAGATTTTTGCTATAGGGAATGTGTGCTCATCAGAGAGACAGAAAGCGAGAAATCACCCCCTGGGAGAATGGCCATGGCACAATCCCTCCTTCATTTTCCTCTCAGGGTTTTGAGCACCTATACACTCCTGCCCAATATGAGTTTTAAGCTGCTGGGTCCAGGACTCAAGCTGCAGTCAACTATGTGGGAGTCCAATGACATAACCATTATGCCATCTGCTGGTCCTGCTGGTCACTTTTTATCAACTTTCAAAAAGGCTATAATAGGTGTTTCTAAAACCTTAATGAGCACTACAGTATATTTTACGTATATTGTAGAATGAGTATAAAGATGAAATTACATAACAGAGGTAAAATGCCTTGCACAATAAGTTGTCTGTCCAGTATAAAACAAAGAACCATATGGGGCCAGCAGCTGGTGTGGTGGTAAGTTGCTGGCCTCCCACATGGCCGACCAGTTTGAGTCCTGGACCGGGTGACTTAAAAAGTATGCTGGACATGTGTGTGTGTGTGCATGAGTGCTCCAAAATAATGAGAAGAATGGAGAGAAGGGACTGCTGTGTGGCCAGGCCCTCGGGGTGATTTCTCACTCTCTCTTTTCTCCTCAGTGAGTGCATGTATCCTATAGCTAAAAAGAAAAAAAAAAAAAAGCTATGAATCAATTATAGAAGAAATTATAACAATCTAAAAGAGCAAAAGGTCTATTGTAAATATGATTTGAGTGATGGTTGCCATACCACAATACCATTATCTCACCTAAAAAAAACAATAATTCTCTAACATGATTATCCAAAATTGTCTGAGTCTTATAAAATGTTTGACAATTGCTTAGTTTAAAACAAGATTTATACAAGGTTCCTACACTGCATCTACTCTGTCTTGTAAATCTTATTTTAGGTTCCCTTCCCTTTTTTCCATTGTCATTTATTTGTTGATAAACTGTGCCATTTGTCTTGTGGAGTTCCTTACACTCTGGATTTTGCTGACTGCGTCTCTGTGGTGATGATAACACATTCCTCTAGCTCTTTAGATCTGGAGGCTTGCTCTGATTCGGGTGTGATTGTTTCTGGCAAGAATCCTTCATAAGTGCTGCAGTCTGCATCCTGTTGTACCTACCAGGAGACTCATTGTATCTTGGAGTCTCAGTGGTGATACTGATGAGTGTGTTTCAGGTATCTTCAGCCCAGACTGTAAGTTCCAACAGCCTTAAATCTAATGCCATCCTCCTCTTTACATGCCTTCCTAGGCTTGTAGTCTCTAAGACTAAAAGTGTGTTTTTCAGAATCCCTTGCTGCTACAATTGTGGAAGTGCTTTAAATTAAGAAGTGGGAGGGGGAGGTTAGGAGGTAATGAGGCATTGATGTTGATTGGGTGCATTACAGGGAAGGTGATGTGGCTCTGGGACTAGTGGCTGGAGGGAGGCTTCTACCTCAGCAAGTGACTTCCTGAATGTGACATGAGCAGCACTTCTTTGATAGGTAGATATGTGGACTGGTGGGGCATTCCAGAAGCTCAGCCTACAAGTGTCTTTAGCCCTGCCAACCTGTTGTAATATAGGAATCATGCAGTGAGTGACATTTTTATAAAGGTAAATTTATCCAGTTTAGTTATATTTCCTCTTTTCCTTGATTTATGACTTTCCTACTTACCTTGGTGTTAAAATGCCCTTTTTCTGAATAGTGGGAATGAATAAGTTTTTTTTTTTCACTTGGCTTAAACTAGTTAAGGGAAGATTTTTGTTCTCTGCACTGTATCTTTACCAAGGCATCTCCTCTAAGAAAAAGTATTGTCAAATAATTGTCTCTTTAATTGAAAAGAAAAGTAAATTCAGTTAACTTGTTAATAATTTCTTAAATTCATAAGATAATATTCTAGGAAGATATGCCTTTTTGATAAACTACTCATATAGCTACTTCAGTCTAGACCTTCTAAAATAAATAGAAGTATTTCATAAATATTTAAAAATGAACCCATGTTCATCATTGAAGACTATTTTTTTGTTTCTGTGTTTTTTGTTTTTTTGGGTTTTTTTGCTATAGGGCATTTGCAGGGGAGAAAGCACCCCTCAGATGATGGCCATGCCGTAATCCCTTATTCTCATCCTTCTCTTGGGATTTTGAGCACCGATGCTCATGTGCCTGGTGTGTTTTCCAAGTCACTGGGTACCCGCTTTGTACTGTACAGTTGGTCACGCAGGATCAAGTTGTCTTAACCACTAAGCCACCAGCTGACCCTTTGAAAGGTAATTTAACAAAATTTACAATAATATCAAATATAAGGTATAAATTTTCAGTCTTGCAAGAGGTTTTTATTCAACGTTTTATTATATAAGTGTTTAAACACAGAAATGTTGAAAGAATTATACAGTGACCCATACACCTGTCACACCTAGATTTTACAATTAACATTTTTATATTTGCTTTATCACGTATCTAACCATCCATACATCTGTACACCCCTGATTCCCTCCATCAACCCATTTATTTTTTTTGATACATTTCAAAGTAAGTTGCAAACATGAGTATACTTAACACCTGAACACTTCTGCAGAGGGGTAGGGTATTTTTTTTTTTTTTTTGGAGAGGTTTTCGCTATAAGGCGCGTGCGCTCGCCAGACAGACAGAGAGAGACAGAGAGACAGAAAGCGAGAAATCACCTCCCAGGGGGGACGGTCACGCCGCATTCCCTTCTCCTCCATTCTCCTCTCGGGATCTTGGGCACGCACACACACGCGCCCGGCAGTGAGTTTCAAGCCACCGGGCCCGGGACGCTAACCACAGTCGACTACGTGGGAGTCCCGCGACATAGCCATTACGCTAACTGCCGGTTCCCAAAGGGTATTTTTCAGATAAAATATTTAGCCACTGTAGGACTTCCAAATGCCATAAAATGCATTAGAACACAAATTAACTGGTAGTCCCAAAGAGCGACAAACTAGAAAAAATTAAAGGATGGAGTTGTGAATGGCATCAACTGGAGTGAGAGATCAGTCTGAAATCTAGCAGGAACACGGTGACTCTTTTTCACCTTTACCCTCAAACTTCCTTTCCTTTTTTTTCCACAGCTACTTTAATTATAAAACTGAAAATATACCACTGTCCCCCTTTCCCTTCAAATGATTTGTGCTATTGAAGAGAGCAATTCTTTAGATCGGAAATTCAGATGACTTGACCAAGTCAGGATATTAAATTTGTGAAAATTAACTGATAACATGAATTGAATGTTTGTTAATTTGTTGACTGTTACTCTCCATGGTGACAAAAACTTAGTATATCACTTGTCCCCTGAATGTAGACAGAAAGAACACTGCCTTGCATGTATTGTGCTCAATAAATATTGACTGAAGCAATGAGTAATTTCAAGTGCTCAATCCAAATAACAATCTTTACAAATGGAATGTCATTGCAAATCAAGGTTAAGACAGCTTGCTTTGAAACAAAATAGTTTTCAAAATAGCTATATAAGACACCATTGAATTTCGAAGTGAAAAAAATCTGAAATGTAACTTTTTTCAAAAACACATGAAGAAATCTTGAGGATTCCAATGGGAAATTCTCTTTAAAAAATAAAAAGAAAAAAGAAAATAAGAGCATAGATTGATTACCCTAGAGTTGAGGTGGCAAACTAGGTAGAAATGACCCTTTCTTTCCATAGGTGCAGCAGGAAAGTCAGCCTAACCCTCCTTTACATTTCCCAGTGGGGATCAGCTAATGTGGGCGGTCCTACAGAAGCCTGCTGGTGGGGACAGAGGCACCACTGCCTTCTGGTGGGGACCATAAGGAAGGCTTCCAGAACATTTGAGTGGTTTTAAACAAACACTGAGGCTTTATGAAAGCTATGTTTCCTTTTTAATGGAGCTAGATGTCTTCTGTAAATCCATGGAATTTGGGTTGTTGTGGTTAAATGTCCATCCCCTTCTATGCCAACAAATTAGTGGTACTTGAGGAAACTCAGATATATTCCAACTTTTAAGTTAGCTTAAAAAATATTTGGCAGAGGGTACTGAGCTTGCCAGAGAGAGACTGAGAAGGAAGTGAGAAAGCACCCTCCATAGGGAGTGGTCGCACTGCAATTTCTTTCTTCCATTCTCCTCTTGGGATTTTGGGCATGCACACACAGAACCTGGTGTGACTTTCAAGCTGTTGGATCCAAGTCTTGAACCATGGAGGCTGGTCATGTGCAGAGCTGGCTATGGGGAATCCAGTGCCTTAACCACCATGCCATCTGCTGGCCCCTTTCTTCTTCTTCCTTCTTCCTCCTCCTTTCTTCTCTCTTTTTTTTTTTTTTTGCCATAGGGCATATGTGCTCACAGGAAAGAGACAGAAAGATGGAGTGAAAAATCACTGCCCAGTATGAACACACTGCAATCCCTTCTCCATTCTTCTGGGATTTGGCGCATGCCATTTATGTGCCTTGTGTGATTTTCAAGCCTCTCACACTTGGGACACACACACACACACACACACACACACAGAGCTTGGCATGATTTTTCAAGCTGCTGGGTCCAAAACTCAAACCACAGTCAGCCATGTGGGAGTCCTGCACCTTAACCACTATGCCACCTGCTGGCCCCTTTTCTTTCCTTTTTAAAAGACAGTTCTCACCAAGTACTTATCCTCCTGCCTTAACTTCCCCGCTGGGACATTTACCACCATGCCTGACTTTGTCAGACAGGATCTCCTGTTACCCAGGCCAGCCTTGAGTACACAATTCTCATGCCTCAGCCTCCCTGAGTAGCTGCAATTAACAGGTGGACATCAACATGTCTGGCAAGGTGATAATTTTCTTTGATACTTCCATGGTCTTGAAGGACATTTCTATATTCAGCACAAGTTTACCAAGCTAAATATACCTCATATGGCTATTAGGAGAATTTAAAAGATATATATTTTTTCTCTACAGAATGAGACAAATTACTTTGTGGTTGTTTCTGTAGACAGCAAACTAAATAGTAATGTCAAATATGTCAAATGAATCATTTCTCTTTTTACAGATCATAATGGCAATGTTCTAGGTGGGGATTTAGGAGTGCCAAGAATAGAGAGAATGGGACCAGCAGATGGCGTTAATGGTTACATCACTGGACTCCCATGTAGTCAATCGTGGTTGAGTCCTGGACCTAGCAGCTTCAAACTCATCCTGGGTGCACATGTGTATGTGCCCAAGATCCTGAGACAAGAATGGAGAAGGAATTATGGCATGGCCATACCCCTGGGGGGGGTCATTTCCCGCTACATGCCCTACAGCACAGGTCTCTCAAAATAAACAAACTAATAAAGACTACAAAGTCACTTTTTATTTCATACTCAAAGCCTTTGGAAACATTTCTATGAGATGGAAGTATGCAAGAATATAAGGTATATGCCCTTTCTGTATCATAAAATTCAGTGTAAGAGGTTAGATATACAAAGCATTATCTTGTTACAGCTAGTGTTGCTTTCTCACTAAAGACATGTATGATTCATGGGCCAGCAGATAGTGTAGCAGTTATATCACTGGACTCCCACATGACTGACCACAGTTTGAGTCCCAGACCTGGTGGCTTGAAAATCACACTAGGTGTGTATGTATATTTGTGTGTCCAAGATCCCGAGGGGAAAATGGAGAAGGGATTGTGGTTTGGCCAACCCCCTGGATGGGGAGTGATGTTTCACTTTCCCTTTTCACTATCTCTGTCTTTCTCTTTAGGTAGCAAATGTACTACCCTTAAAAAAGAAAAGTATGATCGCTTCTCGGCCTTTTGGCTAAGATCAAGTATGATTCACAGACCACCCCTCCACAAAGACTTTCACACAGACCAGTAATGTCCGTACTTCCAGAATACCTAGAGAAAATACTTCCGAGTAGTAACCAGAGGGTCACTGTTGGTTTAATTTGGTCATCAGAAAAGTCATGACACATTTTTGCACAGAAAAACATAAAAAAAGTCAGGACTTTTTCTGACAATCCAATAGAATATGATAGAATTCGAGCACTAGGGTTGGTTGTATGGCTGGTGGTTAAGGTAGCTGGATACCAAATGGCTGACTGCCTGCTAGTCCCAGACCCCGTGGCTTGAGAAACACAATGCACACATGCCTAAAACCCTAAAAGGAGGGACAGATAGAGAAGAAGGGATTGTGGTGTGAACATTACCCATGGGGAGTGCTTTTTCCTCTCCCTCTCTCTCTGGTGAATGCACGAACCCACTGTCCCCAAAGACTGGAAGTATTAAAGAACAATTTTTAATTTTTTATTCCACATTAGTGCAAAGAATGGATGATGTTTATTTATAAATGTATTCCCATAGATGTATCCAGATTTGGGAGAAAAAAGTGTAACTCAAAACAATTTTGTAGGTAAATGAAGAAAACATCACAAAAATATTTTTGTTAAATGTTCACATAATAATGTTAAGAATATAAAAATAATGAAGTTATATAAAGATCACTAAAATACAGTCCATTACTTTTTTGTAGAATTAATTTTATCTTTTTTTTAATTCACAATGAAGCATGTGCACTCACCACAGAGAGACAGAGAGAGAAAGTAAGAAAGCAGTCTGCCAAGGTCTGGGACTCAAACTGTAATCAGCCATGTGGGAGTCCAGCACCTCTAAATGCCACACCAGCTGCTGGTCCCCAGTCCATTTAATTTTAAAATGTCGTGATTTTGCACTGGCACCTAGCACAGTGATTAAGCAATGTGCAGAGGGAGCCAGATCCTGTATGGCCAACCATGGTTTAAATCTTGGCCTTGGAAACTTGAAAAAACACCTGACATCTGTGTGTGTGCCCAAGATCCTAAGGGAATGGGGAAATGGAGGAAAAACAGATTGCAGTATGGGCAGGCCCCACTGGGGGGCCTCTCTTCTACTGTTTCCTCTCTTTCCAGTACATGCACATGGACCATTTGACATTAAAAAATTTCCCCCTCAACCTCTACTCCACTCATTAACACTAATAAAACAAGTAAGCACTATTGAAAAGGACATAAAAATCTTTTTGTTAAAATAAACGCATAAAATTGGTCATTTCTCCCGTGTTATTAATGTAAAGACAATTTTTACATTATGTTGAGAGCTACCATAACACCTAGAACTGTAACAATAATGTTCACAGACATTAACGCTATGTAATGTAGATGTTGATTCACTATCATTCATAATTCCATCTTCTGTCCTTGATCATGGGTAAAGTTTTAAAAAGTAGACTTAAAACACAAATATCATTTGAAATGGCCATAAAAATAGGGCGTGGTTTATATATAAATCCTTTCATTCTGGCTATATTTTTATCCCTGTCTCAGAAAATTATATTGCTGGGACCAGCAGTTAGTGTAATGGCTATGTTGCTGGACTCCTACATAGTCTACTGCGGTTCACCTCCCGGACCCGGTGGCTTAAACTCACGCCGGGCGTGTGTGCATGCATGCCCAAGATTCCAAGAGGAGAATGGAGGAGAAGGGATTGCGGCGTGGCCATCCCCCTGGGGGTGATTTCTTGGTTTCTCTCTCTCTGTCTTTCTCTGTCTGTCTGACGAGCACATGCGCCCTATAGCAAAAACCTCTCAAAAAAAAAAAAAGAAAGAAAGAAAATTATATTGGGACAAATGTCAAAAAGTGAATTTTTAAATCCCTTGTAAACCTGTGTGTGTGTATGTGTGGATACCTACGTATACCCAGATAAATAGTTTAAAACTTTGGTACCTTATTATATAGGTAAATTACTTGTACACCTCCTATCAGAATGTGCCATACCAGTGTGTTGTTTTGATAGGGTTGCCAAGGTACTGGGCCAAAGGACATCGAAGAAAATGATGTAGAAGAGGTATCCTCTGACAGAGAATTTCCTAGAGCAAGAGTAAAACACAATCCATATATACCCAGGGTGTTTTAAGTTAGGCATTGTGTGCTTAAGGATCAGCATTTTCATTCCATCATTTACTAGACTGGAATGATCATGGAATTTGGAGTTTAGTAAGAGGGTAAATAGACTAGTAAAGGTAGGCTAAATATACTTCACCAGCAACCATAGTTGCAGTAAGTTACTGGGAATGTCTGTTTTCCCTGTAGACTTCCTAGGAGACTGCTGGGAAGTTGGTTTTTAGTACATCGTTGCTTTTTCTTTTTTTTTTTAAAGAATTATTTAATTTTATTTATTCATTCATTCATTTTAATTTGACTAGAGAGAGACACAGAGAGAGGGGGTAGGGGAAGTGAGAAAGCAAGCCACCAGGTTCGGGACTCGAACCATGATCGGCCATGTGGGAGCGTCCAGCGCCTTAACTACCATGCCACTTGCTGGTCCCTTACATCGTTGTTTTCTTAAACCATTTTCATGTGTGTATGCCATAGGCCACATGCACTTGGAGAAAGAGAGACAGAGAGATAGAGAGAGGAAAAGTAAGAAATCACCCCCCGGGGTGGGGGGGCAGGGGATGGCCATGCCACAGTCTCTTCTCTTCCATTCTTCTCTCAGGATTTTGGGAACACACGCATACGCATCATCATGATTTTTCAAGCTGCCAGACCTGGGCCTTGAACCGTGGCTGGCCATATAGAAGTACAGCACCTTAACCACCACACCACCTCCTGGCTCCCTCATACCATGATTAACACTTGGATTTATATTTCATCATTTGTATATCTTTTTCTCTCCTTCCCTGATTGTACCATCCAGTAGGGCAGTGGTTGTGTCTTATCTGTCTTTTATTTTTAAATTTTTAACTTTATTTATTCACTTATTTTAATTTGACCAGACAGGGAGAGAGTGAGACAAAGAGAAGGAAGGTGAGAAAGCAAGCCACCAGGTTTGGGACTCAAAACTGTAGTTGGCCATGTGGTAGTCCAGCACCCTCAACCACTGTGCCACCTGCTGGCCCTGTGCCTTATCACTTAGATTCCCTGCAGAGCCTCACACCAGTGTCCATGGTATAGAACTCTGAGCTACTGAGGAAGAACCA
This sequence comes from Tupaia belangeri chinensis, assembly GCF_000334495.1. Classification (NCBI taxonomy): domain Eukaryota; kingdom Metazoa; phylum Chordata; class Mammalia; order Scandentia; family Tupaiidae; genus Tupaia; species Tupaia belangeri. The sequence continues at coordinate 1,467,395 of NW_006159500.1, read as the reverse complement.
AGAACCGTCCCAACAAGAGCATGTGAATTTTCTTCTTCAGACCATAGCGGAGACTCCTGCTTTGTGGAATTTTCTTGGTGTTTCCTAGTTTATTAGCAAGGTTCTCCAGCCAACTGAAAAGCCTCTGATATCTTTTCAACAAATTCTCCTTTGTTTAAGTAGCTGAAATAATAACTTTCCAATGCTTACAACCAAAGAACTCTGACAGGAGAGAACAGAGGCAGCCTGCTTCTCCCAGGTTTGGCAGTCTCTCCTGGTACCTCCATGTGCATCCTTACTTCCAATTTGCAGCGTGGAAGTATTCAGACTCATTGAAGATCTTGTGAATGACCACAAGGACCAGCTTCACTTTTGTACCAATTGCTCGTGGGACAATCTTTAAAGAAAAAAATGTGTGATTTCTTCATCTTTTGACATTGCTGCTGAAGTGCAACGAATGAGGAAGTACTAGCTAAGTCAGTCACACATGAAACAAAGCCAATGCAACCCAACAATTATGGCTGGTGTTATGTTGGCTGAGTCTTTGCTCTGTTGAAATAAAAGACAGATACTTTATGGGATTGTACTAAGGCATATGTGTAAAACAGGAGAGAACCAATTATTTTTGCTTTATTTGGCATTGGGCAGACTTCAGTTGGAAAAACTATGTAATTCTATGTGCCATGCTGTATAAAGAGAAAAAACTTGGAGAGTGTTCAGAAGAGTAACTGATTAAAGGTTTGCGAAATTAGACCTATGAGAAATCGTTAAAAGATCTGGACATGTTCAGTCAAATGCAAGACATTCAAGCATGATGAACAATTAACTGTAAGTATGTGAAGAGATGGTTCCAACGCTGAGATTTAGGGTAAGCAGAAAGCCAATCATAGGATTAAGAAAACGAAACAAAAAAAAAAAGACATACTGGTAGAATAGAGACTATTCTGGAAACAAGCTACAAAACTTCTAAGATTTTTTTGCCTTAGGGCATGTGCATTCTCACCAGAGAGGGCCAAAGAGAGAAGGAAAGTGAGAAATCCCCCTGGGGGGGTGGGGGGATGGCTACACTGCAGTCCCTTCTTTCCTCCTCAGGATTTTGGGCACACATGCACAATGCGCCCAGCATGATTTTCGAGCCGTTTAGTCTGAGAATTAAACAACAGTTGGTCATGTAGGAATCCAGCACTTTAACCACCACACCACCCACTGGCCCTGTGAAGAATGTTTTTTAAGAAGACATATTGGGAGCTCCCTTTGGGACCCAGTTATCAGGAACACAGAGGAGATCATACTAGATCTCACAGCAACTGGTAAGGGGTGGAACCAGTGTGTATATGGGGGAGGGAGGGAGTATGGGGGAGAGCCAGTAAAAGGAAAGGCAGTTTGGTGAGCAGCTTTTGTGGCATCTTACAGTTTATCCAAAAATAAAGATTCTCCAGGAATCCCCACCATGAGATACCTGATTCTCTCCAGAATGGTCCTGAAACTATTCTTTCTCTTCTTCCAATGGCCACAGTTTATTTCTTAAAATGTCTTCTGCCTTTTGGAGGCCTTGTCAGGCAAAGCATGCAGATACATATTTATCCTCCAGGTCATACTTTTCACCTCTTTTTACAAGCAAAGGGAGAGAAGTGAAACCACCAAGTTTGCATTACTTTATCTTAATGCTGTTCTATTTTAGCCTGATGGTGATTTATTTTTTTATCTCAGGTACAGATATTCTAACTGTAATTTCATTTACTGTTCTAGTTCCCTCTATGTTTGGTGCCTGAACCCTGCATTCATCTGCTTATGCTATTCCCCCCAACTCCCTGCTTTTCTTCCCTTTTCCCTTCTTGGTCCTGAGCTGTTATATATATTCCAGTACAATTTAAATTTCCTTTCTAAATCCTCCCAGTGCCTATTTCACTACCTAAGTTCTCTCTTCACTCATCCTTCTCTAGACTAATCCATTACTTTTCTTCCTCCAAGGAACTCTAATTCTTCTCTTCCCTTATGCCAATTCCACAGCACCTGCCTCAGCACAACTGACAAGCATTCATGAGCAAGTCAGTCACTGCTGAGTTCTCATGATTTTCACACCCTAAGAAGCCCAGATCCAAGTTGTAAAGGCAGAGCGCATAGGACCTTGAAGGATGCCATACCAGCAGCTATGGTGACAGCAGTATAGCACGCCATAGGGCTTCACAGGGAAGGTCCTTTTCAGGCAAGGTCCTGTGGGACATTCTTATGACGCTGTTAATAATAGCAAAGTCCCATATAGTATTGGGGCCTGCCAGGCCTGTGGAAGAACCATGATAAAGCAAGTGGGGTGTATGGAATACAATATTAAATAACTGGTGAAATGGAATACAGTTTCAGTTTTATAAAATAAAGAGAAACTTTGAGGCTTAGTTTCTTGTTTGGGCCCCATACTAATCTGCCTTTATCATCTTGTTTTGATGTCTTTCTGATGGAAATCTTCTTACTATTGTTATGTTATTACTGTGTGTTCCTGTCAAATAAGATACATCTTCAGAAAATAGAAGCATGTTTTAAGACCAATCTCATAGCACAATGGTTAAGTGCCATACATAAGGACATGGATCTCACATGGCCATGGCAGAACACAGTTAAAATTCTGGTCCTGGCAGCTTAAAAAACATGTTGGGGTTGGGACCAGAAGGTGGTGTGGTGGTTAAGGTGCTGGATACTCCCATATGGCTAACCCAGCTCAAATACTGGACCTGGTGGCTTGCTTTTTCTCTCTCTCTCTGGTCAAATTAAAATAAATGACTGAATAAATAAAATTAAATAAGTAATTCTTTAAAACACACACACACATACACACACACACACACAACAACAACAAAAAAAAACACACAGGCTGGGCTTCTATGCATGTGTGCCCCAAGTCCTGGCAGGATGGAGAAATGGAGAAAAAAGGACTGCGATTTGATCATGTTCCACTGGAGAGGTTTTTTTTTTCTCTCTCTTTTACAAGTGCCTTCTGAAAAGAAAGAAAGAAAAAAGTAAAGAAAAATGTTTCAAGAATTGAAAACCATACATTGGGTTGTCTAGAAAGTCATGATGTATTTTTGCGTAGGACAATATATCATGACTTTCCTGATGATCTAATACAATTTATTACAATTCTGGAAAGTGAAGTCTTTTAATTATTACATGATTAACTAGTTAACTCTTATTTTTTAAGCTGTAATTTAAATTTAAAATGCAGTGTATTCACATGGTGTAAAAATCAATAGCCACAAGAGGCTATCCAATGGGAATTTCCCTCTGCTATGGTTTGAATATGTCCCCCAAAATCCATGTACTAATATTTGGTGAGATACTGCAACAATATTGAAAGGGTAGAGAATTAAATCTGATAATGGTGTTGAAAGGGAAGGCCCAGGACCAGCAGATGGCATAATGGCTACCTCGCTGGACTCCCATGTAGTCGGCCGCGGTTCAAGTCCCGGACCCGGTGGCTTAAACTCACTCGGGTCGCATGTGCGTGCGTGCCCAGGATCCTGAGAGGAGAATGGAGAAGAGATTGTGGCGTGGCCATCCCCCCTGGGAGGTGATTTCTCGCTTTCTGTCTCTGTATTTTTGGCGAGCACATGCACCCTATAGCAAAAACCTCTCAAAACAAAACAAAACAAAAAAAAAGGGAAGGCCCTTAAAAGGTGACAGGAATGGGCCAGCAGCAGGTAGTGCAGTGGTTAAGGCACTGGACTCTCACGTGGCCAATCACAGTTTCAGTCTCAGACCTGGTGGCTTAGTTTCTCTCTAGTGAGTGTGCACGCTCTATAGCAAAGTTAAAAATAATAACAACAAATAAAATTAAATATATAATTCTTTAAGAAAAAATAAAGGTGACTGGGATTGGATGAAATGATCAGAGTGGGTCCTCTATGACTTACTCCTGGTAGTTCTGTAAGGAGACACAGACACATGCAATTCTTATGATATGATGTCCTGTGCTGTCTCAGGATGCTACCATTAAGGATACCCTTACCGGGGCCAGCTGGTGGCATGGTGGTAGAGGTGCTGGCCTCCCACATGGCTAACTATGGCATGAATCCTGGACCTGGTGGCTTGCTTTTTCACTTTCCTTCTCTCTTTCTCTAATTAAGAAATTAAGAAATAATCATAATAGGGGCCAGCAGGTGGCATGGTGGTTGGAGTACTAGACTCTAATGGCCATGGTTTGAGTCCCAGACCTGGTGGCTTGCTTTCTCATTCACCCTTTTTCTCTCTCTGTCTCTGGTCAAATTGAATAACAATAAATAAAATTAAATAAATAATTATTAAAATAAATAAATAATAAGTAAAATAAAATTAGGGAAAAAAAAAAGAAAAAAGAATACCCTCACCAGATATGGTCTCTTGACCTTGGATTTCTAAAACTGTGATCTAAATAAACCTGTATTTAAGGCAATTAATCTCATCAGCATCCTGTGCATCCATCTTTTCAGAGATACAGACACTAGTCTTAAATTTAGTAAAAATATATGAAAAGGTGGTATAGGAAGGACTGTCTTCAATTTTATGCCATAGACATTTTAAATTTCAGCAAATCTATATAAATGCACCTGTGGTATATTTTTTTATTAGCAAAATGTATGGTCCTGTTCAAAATGTATGGTCCAGATATTCTTGCTCACAAGGGATGCTACAGAACAGATATCTTCTGGTTCTCACGTGAATAGCACTAAACAACAGTACACAATTAGCTCATTTGCTCAGTTAGGTGCACTTTGAAGCTCATGTACCCTGCAGTCCATGCAGCACACGAGACATGCTGGCATTTATGTCGATGGCTATGGCCACCGGGTGGTAATATCACCCTTTACAAATGCACACAAAAGGAGTCAGGTGGTGTTCGGCTGTACTGCAACTGGGCCCACACGGAAGGTCTGGGTCTGTGTCCTGAGGTCTTCCAGTACATACTGGGGAGACATGCTTGTGCTCATGACCTGGGCTGGCTGGGGCGGGGTGGTGTGTGTGTGTGTGTGTGTGTGTGTGTGTGTGTGTGTGTGTGTAATGACCTGTTTGGGTGCCTTTCTCTAAAAATAGTAAAAATGTACTGAAAAAAATTGACACAGCATGGCAAAGATTCAGGTCTTAACCAAGTGGTTTTTCAAACCCTTGAGCATATTTAAAGCTTTGCAAAAAAATACAGACCAAATAATAACCCTTTCGCTGGTAAAGTGGAGTGGAATTTAACTGAACAAAATTATGTATCAGATGTTAAGTTTTGGGGAGGAAGGGAAGACTGATGTAACGGTTTTATTTTAAGAATCTAATTTTACAGGAAACTAGAAATGCCATCCTTGGTAACTATTTAAATTCATATAAAGTTTTTTGAATATCAACTAAAAACTATATAAGAGGGTGTAACTTTTTTCATATTCTCTTGCAAAGACACAAAACAAAGTTTTTGAGGATCACTATTCTAACATAAATAAAAGAAATCCCAACCATCTATCTTTGGGAGAGGGGAACTTATAGTGAGAGCTCCATTCTAGTCTAAATGGGAGGAGAAAACAGCATAATCAGGCCCCAGGAGAGTATCTGGGGAGACCCCTACTTGATATGGCCATGAGATTATCCTCTTTTGTTGGCTGGGCCTGATGCTACTCTGCCGGATTTGGGCTCTGACCTGACAGAGAAAGGGGAAATTATGAAAGCCTTTACACTTTCAACCTGAATTACTCCTCAAGTGACTATCAGCAGCTCAGGCTACACTGAGTTGTCACAGCCTCCTGGGGACATCTTTACTTTCTCCCCTTTCTCTTCCCCATTGTGCTAGGGTGGGCACAGGCATATGTGTCCTGCTAATTTCATGTGCATTTAAAATGACTAACAAGTGTTAAGTGTTGATTAACAAGTTAAAAAGGTGTTAAATTGCATATCTGTGCCATCCTCTGGAACTTACCTGGTTGTTTTTGGTCCAGTCTGTGGAAATGAATGAAATCCATAGGGCCTTTTTAATCTCTTGAAGTAGGCATAGGTTTAGGAGATGTTTTTTTTTTTTTTCTTGAACTCATATGAAGTGACCTTTTTCCCCCTGAATATCTTCAGCATCTGGTAAGACAAAAAGGTGAGCCCAGAAGGGCATAGGTTAGGGGAAAGAAAATGGTGGCTTGGGTGTGAAGGGTAGAGCTAAGGAGACATCTGTGCTAGGCAGAGACAGGATATCTAGTGGGAGAGGTGAGTGGGGGGCAGAGGACAAAAATAGGGAGGGAGAGCTTGGGTAGGGTCATCTGACCATGCCACTGTGCCCCTTGACCTGGTCGAGAGAGGGTCTTTCTCTTTGTCCACTGCTTGGTGCTTGTGGTTTCTGGTTTCCTGAGCATGTTTCCATGACTTCTGGGTTACTTTTGCCATGCCAAAGCCTCTAAGTTATGTCTACTCCAGCAATCATATCCTCCTTCCATACAACTCTCCACAATAAAGTAGGAGTCATGCCTTCAGCTATGTTCGGTCAGCAGGGCCTTCTTCACATCCACTGTTGGCTATGAGGAGCTTAGATCTCACAAAGCACCATTCCAATGCAATGGGGTGCTGGCTAGGCCGAGAGGTTCTAGTTGAGAAAAGCAACAGCGAAAGAGCCTTTCCAAACTGACCTGCCACCTCTCCTCATCTCCCCATTTTTAATCCTGGTTGTGCACATGGTAGAGAGGCAGGTGTTTTCAAGTCATTCCCCTCAATTCATTCTGTTACCTCCCACTCTCCACCATAACTTAGTACTCTGGATGTCTTACTGAAAACCAGCAAGAAACAGGTATGGCAGTCTCATCTGAGAAAACTAGGAACTGGAAAATTAGAAGAAAGTGAGGCATAGCACCCTTCATTGTCACTTCAGACAAGAAGGCTTTGAAATAATCCTGGGCACAGTGGGTGTGTGCATATGAGCTGGGGTTACTTAATCACAAAAAGATTAAAACAATGAAATAAGACCAAATGTATGTTTATAGATATTATATGTGGATATCTTCTGGAGATCAGATGGGGATCTTTGGAAGAAAATCTTCAAAGAACATAAGAATTTTTTGTTTTTGTTGTTTTTCTTTGAGAGCAAGATTTTTGCTATGGAGTGTTTGCACTTGCCAGAGACAGGAAACAAGAAATCACTACCCCCCACCAGGAGGTATGGCCATACCGTAATCCCTTCTCCTCTATTCTTTCAGGATTTGGGGACACAGGTGCACATGCCTGGTGGGAGTTTCAAGCCACTGGGTCTAGACCTCAAACCATGGTCAACCATGTGGGAGGCCAGAGCCTTAACTATGATGCCACCTGCTGGCTCCAAGAGCACAGAATTTTAACTTCTCATTTTGGGGATGGCAGACAAGCAGAGGTCAGAAGTAGAAGCCACCCAAGCAGAGCTTACTGTTCTATCTGCACTTCTCCCCTCTGCAGACAGCAGTAATGGCAAATCTGTAGAGACAAAGTAGATCAGCGATTGTCCATCTAGACACTGGTAGGAGAGCAGGGGGATGGGGAATGACTGCTAATGGGTATATGGTTTTTTCTAAGGTGATGAAAGTGTTCTAAAAATTAGATTGTGGTAATGGTTGCGTAACTCTATGAATGTACTAAAATTCATTGTTTTTTAAATTGTAAAAAAAAAATGACTGGGGTAGGATTTAGCTTAAAATATGATTCTAACTATAAAGAGCAGAAATCAGGTAAAGGATAAAAGCTAGAGACCTCTAATAGATGCATGAGGCTGTAAAATGTGTAAGACAGGAGGAACCAAAAGAACTAGACCTTCACCTTTTCCTTAGACTGAAGAAGCTGGCATTCCAGAGAAGACCACGTAGTCATTTGTAGAAAACAGGGTTCTGGGAGAAGAGAGAAAGAAGAGGACTGTAGGACATGAAGGAAGAACTGAGTTTGGAGATGAGAAAATATCCATAGTGTACCACCCGTGTGGCTTATGCCACAAGCTCTTGCTTTGTCATCTGCTGGGCAGGCTGAGCTGTCAAAGATTGAAGTAGCTAGACCACGGTACGAGGTATGCTTCTCTCCTCAGACTGACACTGCTCTGCCCTGGCTTCCATTTTGGCAAGAGAGGGCACTGTCAGCACCTTTGTTGAAGATTACTAGGCAGTGAGGACTGTATCTACCCTGATGGACAGCCGATGACCTAGTTGTCACATGAGAAAACAGTATAGTTAGAGACAGGGCCTGTGAAGGAGAAAAAGAACAGACCTGCTATGGGAATTACAGACATTGCTACTTTGAACTCAGGTTAAAAATAGTATAATCTCTTAAAAAAAAATAAAAACAGGATCTCTCTGTCTCAGTCTCCTACCTCAGCCTGGAACTACAGGGACCTGCCACAGTGTCCAGCTAAAAAAAACATAATTTTATTTCTGTTGGGTAAGAATGTAGAATAAATAACTTTGTCTCGCTCTCTGACTCCTACTCTGCTGTAAGTTAAAAAAAAAAAAAAAAGATTAGGAACCAGCAGTTGGCTTAATGGCTCTGTCATTGGACTCCCATGTTGTCGACAGCAGTTCGAGTCCTGGACCCGGTAGCTTCAACTCAAGCCGTGCACGTGTGCTTGCGTGCCCAAGATCCTGAAAGGAGAATGGAGGGGAAGGGATTGTGGCGTGGTCATCCCCCCTGAGGGATGATTTCTCGCTTTCTGTCTCTCTGTCTTTCTGGTGAATGCATGCACCTTATAGCAAAAAAACCCTCAAAAATAAATAAATAAATAAATAAATAAGCAAGCAAATAATTAATTAATTAATTTCAGACTGGCTGGACAGGGCTGGCCTGTGGCTTGATGGTTAAGAGAGCTGGATCTTATAAGTCCGGCCTAAGAGCTCCTGTTGCCTTCTTCCCATACCCCATCCTTGCCAGCAGGATTCCTAGACCTCCTGGCTTGAAAACAGGTTGGGTGTGAGTGCATGTGTGTGTGTCCTGAATCCCAAAAGGATGGAGAAATGGAGGAGAAGAGATCACAGTATGACCATGCTCCATGGGGTGGGGGTGGATGTACTTTTTCCCTCTCCCTCTCTCTCTGTCTCTCTCTCTCTGGCAAGCATACATGTCCTCTGGCAAATTAAAAAAAAAAAAAAGACTAAAAAACTGACTAGACAATATAATTGCAAGATATTAAAAAAAACTTTCATAACGTTAGAACTCAATGCAAATATTCTAAAATATTATTAGTGGTTATTTCTACCTGGAACAGGGAGAAATAAAATAACCTCCTTTCTCGACATTAATTCTCTGAGAGGCATAGTGCTTAGATTACAGTAGATATTTAGTAAATAATTGACAAACTGGGGACCAGCAGTTGGCATAATAGCTATGAAGCTGGGCTCCCATGTAGTCGACCACGGTTTGAGTCTCAGACCCAGTGGCTTAAACTCACGCTGGGCGTGTGTGCGTGCGTGCCCAAGATCCCAAGAGGAGAATGGAGGAAAATATATACACACACACACACACACACACATATATATATTTATACGTGTATATATATGAATGGATTTCTGTTAGTGTGATGCAAGTACAGATTTTCACTTCTCTATTTTCCAAATTCCTTTAATGTGCTTGTATAATTGACTACATGTTGCTGTTACTGATGTTTCTGGTTCACTCTGGCTCACTGACCATACATATTTATATCTTCTTCCTCATGAGACTCCATTAAAATGATACTAGAGAAAAGAAAATCATGACATGGAGGGAATAACAGGAAGGTCATCCTTAGCCGAGAGGTTACATTTCTACAAAAAGAAAAAGTGCTGGAGTAGTAGCTACTGAAGAAAAAGGGCAGGGGAGAGCCACAACATGCAAGACAGGACAGCATGGCCTGACTTTTCTGTAGATGCTGGGAGCATCTCAGGACAGGGGAGCACAGGTTATACCAACCGTGAGCTACTGAGAGGGTGAGTACCACAGAACTTAGAGGGCAGAAGTATCTTCGTGATATTATTCTAATGGTTTAAGAATAGGGAGAAGGAGGAGGAAACAGGGCAGTGTTCTGGCTTTCAATTATTTTGGGTTGTTATTATTCCAGCAGAGTCCTGCCCACCTGGAAGCTTGGATTCCTTTAGGATCTGGGAAAATTATCAGGGCAGTTATACAGGCACAGACTTAGCTGCCTCATTAAAAAGGCATCGGTGACTGGCAAATTTTAAGACAAAACTTGCCTTTACAAGGAGTACCCTGTCTACTGCATTGGATAAATTTAACCCTTGCTACTGCTTCATTTTCTGTTGTAACAGATTGGAAGATTAAAAGTAGCCCAGGCAGCTGTTCCAACCTACACTAAATCTTAAAATTCCAACAAAATGATTAATCTTACTTGCTGAGGTACTAGAGGGCAAAAAAAAGTATAATGAATGGAAATAAGAGGAAAATCAAATTTTGGCTCAATAAAAGGAGGAGCTTCCTAACAATCAAGGCAATACAAATCTGGAACAGGCTTCTCTGGGAAGTAGTACATTGAGAACCTATGTGCTAATTAGAGTTATAAAACAACCAACAGCCTCTCAGGTCCAGGCAAGTTTAATTTTATAACATATTGGGAAAAAGTTTTGTCTTCATGTCACTCTGAGTAATGCATCAGGTTATCACTCCTTAGTGTCACTGACACTTCTCTGCCAGACTGTCAGTGTGGGCTGCTATACCCAAGTAGAGTAGACTGGATGGCTTAGGAACAATTTATTTCTCACAGTTCTGGAAGCTAGAAGTCCAACATCAGGATGCTAGCATGACAGAGTTCTGGTGAGAGGTCTCTTTTGTAGATTGCTGAATTATTGTCTCTTCACATGGTGGAAAGACAGAGAACTAGTCATGTGGCCTCTTCTTGAAAGGGCACTAATCCCAGGAGGGTGGGATTCACACTCTTGACCTGATTAGCTCCCAAAAACCTCACCTCCAAATACCATCACAATGTGGATTAGATTTCATTAAAAAAAAAAAAAATTATTTATTTAAATTTATGTGTTGTTATCATTTAATTTGCTACAGGGCATGTGGGCTCACCAGAGACAGACAGAGAGAGCCCGAGAGGTAGAGGGAAAGTGACAAAGCAAGCTGCCAGGGTCTGGGACACAAACTGCAGCAGGCCAGGTGGGAGTCCAGCACCCCAACCACCACCCCCACCACCTGCCGGCCTGTGAATTAGCTTTCAACATATGAATTTGAGGACATGGGCTCCAACATCCATAACAGACCCCATTTCTGATTTTGGTCCCACTTCTGCCTTACAAGACTAAATGATACTTTTTTTCTTAAAATGTAAATATTTTTGCCCCTAAAAGTATTGTGTGTCACCATCCTGTTTTGAGCAAAGGGTCAAATATTTCTTAATTCTTTCTTCTTTTAACATAAACTATACCACAAGTGTGAATAAATTATTTTCTGACCATAATGGCTTTAAAAGTAGGACAAATACTGAAATATCACTTCAAGTTAAAGTAAGTAATTGAATACAGAGACAGAATAAAGATAGGACACAAATAGTTTAGACTCATAAAAACACAAATTACAATGACTCCTTGTCCTCTAATCAGGGTTTCCAAATCTGTTTTACGCTCATGGAATATGAGAGAGAGAGAAACCCTCCAATCCTTTTTCCTCCAATTATCTTTTTTTTTTTTTCTTTGAGAGAGATTTTTGCTATAGGGCACGTGCGCTCACCAGAAAGAGAGACAGAAAGACAGAAAGTGAGAAATCACCCCCCAGAGGGGATGGCCACGCCATAATCACTGTGCCATCATTCTCCTCCGGGGATCTTGGGCACGCATGCACATGCGCCCAGAGTGAGTTTAAGCCACCAAGCCTGAGACTTGAACTGCAGTCGACTACATGGGAGTCCAGTGACACAGCCATTATGCCAACTGCTGGTCCCCAATTGTCCATTTCATCAGGATCCTAGGCATAGGTATGCAAGCTTGGCATGCTTTTTTCAAGCTGCTGGGGTTGGAACTTGAACTCTGGTCAGTCATGTGGGTACAGTTTCCTCTGCACTGTGTTTTACTGCCTTGCTACAAGGTTAGCACTGACCAAGTATTAACTGGCTAGAGTTGCTATGACAAAGGTACCATTAAAATTTTAAAATAAATTGCCAGAGGGTTGGTGTGCTCACCAGAGAGACGCAGAGAGAGGAAGAGAGAGAAAGAACCCCTTAGTGTAGTGCAGTTACACTGTAATCCCTTCTCCTCCTTTCTCAATCTTGTTGGGATTTTAGGCACGCACATGTATACACACGTGCCTGGCGTGTCTTTCAGGTCACCAGGTCTGGGATTTGAACCACATGGTTGGCCACGTAGGATCTGACTCTGGCAACTACCAGGCAAGGGAGATAGCAAAAGCACCACAAACTTAACAACTAAGATTTACTGTCACACAGATGTGGAGTTTAGAAGTCCGAGATCAAGGTGTGAGCATAGCTGGTTCCTTCACAGAGCTGTGAGGAAGACTCTTTCCACACCTCTCCCTAGCTTCTGAAGCGCTGCTGGTAATCACTGCAGTTCCTTCATTTGTAAAAGAATTATCCTAATCTCTACCCTCATCTTATGGTTAGCATATTATTCCTGTTTATGTGTTGTTCAAATTCCTCCCTTTTATGAGCAGATCAGTTACATTAGATTAGGGACCTACCCTACCCCATCTTAATTTGACTTTTCCGTAACTAATTACATATGCAATGATTCTATTCCCAAATAAGGCCACAATCTGAAATATGAGGGTCAGGTCTTAAACATATAAATTTGGGGGTTATATGATTTAACCCATAATACAGCATAGTATGTTTATATTTACTTAATTATAAATTATTTATAAATAATACTATAGTAAGAATTATAGACACTGTAACTCCTATACAATTAATTTTTTTTAAATGATAGAAAGCCTATATGCACACACATGAGAAAAGAGGAGAAAAGGGTACCCTTAACCCTTGAGAGGGTCTTGTCATGATGCAACCCTCTTTAGAGAGTTCCCTATTTCCTCAGGATCCTGGGAGCCTGCATGCACACCTGGTGTGTTTTCCAGCTGATCTGGGGATCTGAACCCATGGTTGACCATATGGTTTCCAGCACTGTAGGGTGTTCAACTTACCATGATGCCGTAGGAGCTGGTCTAAACTCAGAAATTTTTAAAAAGTTATGACAAAGGTAAATACGCCTGGAAGTAGTAATATTTTCTTTCTGAACTTTGTCAGAAGATTGCCTTGTACACTTCCTAGATTATACATATATATATCTCACTGGTTTCAAGAATAAAATCAAACTCTTGAGCTCGACGTGGCCAACCTTTCACGATCTGCTCTCTACTTTCTTTGCCCGTCTCCCTTCTGTCATCCCCAGATATCTGACATTCCAAGCAGTCTGAGCTGTTTGGAGTTTTCCACATGTGCTGGGCTCTTTCTTGCTTCAGTAACTCTGCACAAGTTGTTTCCTATTGCTGGGATGTCCTAATTTTTTTTTTTCTTTCTGTGAATACATGGTGAGATCCCAAACACTTTCTGAAACTCAGCTCAAATGTCACCTCCTCTGAGGAGCCTTCACTGACAGCCCTAGGCAAGATGAAATATTCTGCACACAAAACACCTTGTTCAGGTTTTTATATTGCAAATTTCTATTAGACTGAACTAATATTTGACCATTATTGACTTATAAAAACAATGCAACTTCATGTGGTTCAACCTAACATTTCCTGAGACAACAGATTAATACACTGAGAGCAAAGATTGTGTTTTATTCATTTAATATTTCCAATGAAGAAAACTGAGTTGGTATAAAGTGCTTAGTGCACATTTTTAAAAAAAGAACTACTTTATTTAATTATTTTAAATTTAACCAGCGCAGGACAGAGCAAGAGACAGAGAGGGAAAGTAAGAAAGGAAGCAGCCAGGTTTGGGACTCGAACCTTGCTTGGCCACATAGGAGTTCAGAGCCCTTAACCACCACTCCATCTGCCAGCCCCATTAATGCACATTTTTTGAAATTACACAAAGGCTTACTCTAAAATCACAGACAGATTCCACTTTCAGGTTTTCCTTTTCAAGATGGGAATATTAAATTGATCTCTTCCATGAGTAACCACTAGTTAGGCTTTCCTTTGGCTTTACTTAGCTTAACAGTATTTTACACTATTTCCCCCTTCTTTGGAGCTTTTTTATGTGTAGTAAAATATCTTCAAAAGATACAGTCCTTTTTAAAAATACAGAAAACTCAATAAGGTACCTAAGTACCATTCTGTGAAAACATAAAACGTAAAAGTATCTCATAATTCTGTTTTACTTTCAAAAACAATTTTTATTTTTGGAGAGGTTTTTGCCATAGGGCGTATGTGCTTGCCAGACAGACAGACAGAGACAGAGAGACAGAAAGCGAGAAATCACCCCCCAGGGGGGATGGCCATGCTGCAATCCCTTCTCCTCCATTCTCCTCTCGGGATCTTGGGCACGCACGCACACGTGCCCGGCGTGAATTTTAAGCCACCGGGTCTGGGACTCGAACCACGGTCGACTACATGGGAGTCCAGTGACATAGCCATTACACTAACTACTGGTCCCCAAAACAATTTTTTTTTTTGAGGGAGATTTTTGGTCTAGGGTGCATGCGCTCACTGGAGAAACAGAGACAGAGACAGAAAGGGAGAAATCATCTCCCAGGGGAATGGCCACGCTCCAATCTTTTCTCCTTTATTCTCCTCTCAGGATTTTGCGCACGTGCGTACACACACACATGTATGCATGCCTGGTGTGAGGTTCAACCTGCCAGGTCCGGGACTCAAACCATGCATGGTCGACTATGTGGGAGTCCAGTGGTGTAGCCATTATGGCATCTGCTGGTCCCAATTTTCAAAATATTTTCATGCTTCCCAATAAGAAATAAAAGTAATCATAAATAATATAAATTGGAGAGCTAGAGATGAGTTGTATAAAATAAATATGACATTTAAAATTCCAATAACTATTTACCAGTCCAATTCCAGAATTTTAAGTTTTCTTAGTGGTATTTGGTTTCAACCACAGTTGTGATAACTGCAACAGCATTAAGTATTACGTGTGTGGTTAAAAGGCAGATCAGTCCTGCCTAACATGTAGCTACCATTAGGAAGCAGGACTTCTGAAGCCTGTGAGCAATTAAAGGAAGTAACCGTGTTATGCAAACACTTTTCGCTCTTCCTCATGAAAACCCTTAGAATAACAAAATGTGTTCACTGACGCTCCAGCACGCCCAGGCAGTCAAGAAAACACTTTTCACAATCTGCCTTTCACACACCATAGAGACTCCTCTCCTTTCATGGTACTTCGTGTTCCTTATACTTGAACCACAATGAACTTCTCATATGTGATTTTCTCTATTCATTTCATTTTTTCATTTCTTTTCCCAAATGATATTACTTAAGCCTATAATGTCCATGCTCATCTTCTTTGCCTACAAATGCTTAAAAATTCAGCTTGGGGCTAGTAGGTGGTGTGGTGGTTAAGGCACTGGACTCTCACATGACAACTACTGTTTGAGTTTGGGACTCAGCAGCTTGAAAATCATGCTGAATCCATGTGCATGAGTGCCCAAGATCCCAGGAAGAGAATGGGGAAGGGATTGCGGCATGCAATGCAACTAATAATGATTTCTCACTTTCTCTCTCACTTTTCTCTGTCTCTCTCCAGTGAGCACATCTGCCCTATGGCGAAAAAAATCTTAGAAAAAAATTTCAGCTCAAATATAAACTTCTCTGGGATGCTGATATACATCCTAATACCATCTAAATTTTCCAACTAGAGTTGTTGATCTGCCCTTTGCATTTCCATGCTGCCACAACATTATTTTAATCCACATAAATAACTGGTGTCTATTTTCTCAGTTACACTGTCAAACAGTGCTGGGCACACAAGATACTAAGTACTCAAGATACTAAGTACTGTGTCTTGTATGAATAAATCAGTAAGAAATGAGATCACGGTCTTGAACAACAAAGCACCAATGAAAAGATTATTTGAGAAAAGACCTTATGATTAAAGTTAGCTCCAAGAGGACATGGCTGCCTTATTTCTTGCAATACTCTTCAGCATTCAGCCTAGTGCTTGGCAACATGGGGATACTTAATAAGTATTTAGTGACTGAACAATATATGTGGAAAATAAGAAAAAGTAGACTAATCATTATTTGAGGGTTACGTGGAAAAAAGAACTAATAAACAGGTAGTAAGAGAAACACATTTAGTATAAGTGGTACTATCCCAAAGAATAAACAGTAGAAAATAATAACATCATTGATGAGCCCAAACCAAACAAGCAAAAACAACCACCCAAGAGCCTACTAAACACATTAACTAGAAAATATAGCAGATTCTTGGTTGGTGAGATGGACATTATAAGTTGGTATAAATATGGTTTATGTTTTCAATTTTCATAAGTGTTATAGACATTAAATGAGTCTCATGAAAGAAATAAAAATAATGAAGCCCTGCCAGGGTGGTGCCATCTGTAGCATATTCAACTGCAATGCTGGAAGCCACATGGCGGGTTTGGATCTCTATGCTGGCCTGAAAACATGCTAGGTATGCGCATGGGTGCCTAAGATCCCGAGAAGTCATAGGGCTGGGAAAAGGGGATCATGACTTGATGAGACCCTTTTCAGGGTGTTCTCTTTCTTGTGTGTATGTACATGCTCTCATTAAAACGAAAAAAAGAAAAATGATGTCTTTCAATGTTTTTAATCAGTACTACTTAGAAAATAAAATGCAAAAACCACATTAAAAAAGATGTCTTTCATATTTGCAAGATAACAGTAATAATTATTTGCCATTAATGTATGTGTTTTTTCTGTTTAATGCCTCTACCCGGAGCATCGGAAGTGGTATTTAATTCTCAAATGGAGTTATTTACTCCTTTACAAGCACATTATGGCTGGATATACACACGTAGTTTATATTAGCTGCATTATTTTAAGCTTCTTTTCTAAGATCACTGAAGCTTTTCACTAAGCATCATCATCAAACAACATTTAAGAGAGGCCGTGTTGCTCTAACGCCTATGCCTACTTGCTGACTGTTCAATGTAAAGAGGTTGAAGCAACTGGTTATCCGCAGTACTCACACATTCGACCTAGATCAAGGTGACAGGGAAGGCATGCTGGCAGTATTTGTCAGCTTAGATGGCAAGATTAGACTTCAGGGCAAAACAGGAATTACAATGTAAGAGACTTAATCACAGCTTGGGTCAGATTTAAACATGAACTAAAAATGTGATTATTTCTTTGATGGTTCTTTAGTTTAGCTGTTTTAATCATACATCTATTTTCAACTAATGGAACAGAAGTAGTAATTATTCTGAGGGGAATCAAAAAGAGCCAGCACTTGAATCTGAGGTAAAATGTGCGACTAGGATATCACTCTATTGTTATTTCATGGCTCTGTATATAAATTATAGACAAGCTTTTCTAAGTACAATCAGCAGAATTAAAGTAATAAAACAATGTTGTTGAGACAGTTTTTTATGTGTTGCCTAGATTGGCATGTACAGCACTTGGACAAATCTGCACTCTCTTAGCTGTGGGTCATAACCCCTCAGATTCCATTAGGCCTGCCTCAGGATGTTAAAGTGACCCAGATCTTCTTTAGTGTGTGCATGGGGTTTTCAGACAGGGTCTCACTATGTCAACAGCCTTCTGTCTCAGCCTCCTGAAGTACTGGGACCCCAGGTACACACCACTGCCATTTTTACGGTGGTTCAGGAATCGAACCAAGTCTTCCTATGTGGCCTTAGCCTGCCAAGTGGCCATGTCCACCTTGTACTGTGGCTGGGCCTACCCAGATGTTCTCTGAGCAACTGAATTATAAAGTGTCTCCAGAAGTTCCAGCCATAGTTTGTACAGGCCTGTCTGTTCTTCCCTTCTCTCACCCCTACTCTTTCCTCTAGAAGATACTTCTGGTCTCCTTCACTATGAGGTAAGAGCACTGGTGTCTTTTCTGAATATATGTATTTCTGAACTTGATATTCTCTCTGAAACGTCTAAAAATACCTGGTCTTGGGACCAGCCGATAGCATAATGTTTACATTGTTGAACACCCACATAGTCAACCGCTGTACAAGTCCTGGACCCAGTGGCTTAAACCTCCCGCTGGGCATGTGTGCGTATGTGCTCAAGATCATGAGAGAATGGAGAAGGGACTGCAGTGTGGCCATCCCCCAGGCGGTGATTTCTTACTTTCCATCTCTCTGTCTCTCCAGCAAGTGCATGCACACTATAGCAAAAATCTCTCTAAAAAAAAAGAAAAAGAAAAAAGAAAAAGAAAAAAATTTTAAAAAGACCTGCTCATTGTTTTGATTTATAATTTTGACGTTTTATACTTCTGCTTCCTCCTACAAGATAGGACATATTAGGAAGAAAACTGGTTTAGAATCAGAATGTACATGGATTCCAGCTTGGTTTTTAAAAGTGCCTTGGGAAACTTTCTAAAACTAGGATAGAGAAACACCCACAATGTGAGGCACTCAGTGAACACTATCTACCTACCTACCTATGAGTAATGGTCTGATAGCATGGCTGCAACTGAAGCCAAGATCGGTGATTCTAGACATGTAGTTTTCCTCTTCAAAAGTAATGAATACGTGGGCGCCGACAGGTGGCATGGTGGCTAAGGGCGCTGGACTCCCACATGGCTGATCACAGTTCTGGTGGTGTGCCTGGTGGTTTGCTTTCTCACTTTCTCTCTCTCTCTCTCTCTGTCCCTCTCTGGTTAAATTAAAAAAAAAAGATAAATAAAATTAAAATAATTTTTTTTAAAAAAGGAATTATTCCATTTAACCATATTTATTTATCTATTTTATTTTTTAAATTGACCAGAGAGGGACAGAGTGAGAGAGAGAGAGAAAATGAGAAAGCAAGCTGCCAGGTCCGGAACTAGAACGGTGATTGGCCCTGTGAGAGTCCTGTGCCCTTAACCACCATGCCACGGCCAGCCCAATACATTAATTCTTTTTTTAAAAAATAATTATTTATTTTATTTATTTATTCATTTATTTTTTAATTTGACCAAAGAGACAGAGGGTGAGAGTGTGAGAGAGAGGAAGTGAGAAAGCAAGTCACCAGATTCAGTACTTGAACCCTGGTCAGCCATGTGGTAGTGTCCAGCACCTTCACCACCATGCCACCTACTGGTCCCCTCCAATAAAATAATATTTTTTAAAAAATGAAAAAAAATATATAGTAAAGGAAATTTACAAATTGTGTATAGGTTGGGTTTTCAATCCAGATATTCTATCACTTTCCTCTATACGTCTTTGCTATACTTGGGCCTTCACAACGCAATACACTTTACCTCCCAATTCTTACCTAAAATAGTTCCCACTTCCTGTAGAATCACCTAGAATTAGAAAATGTGCACTTTTCTCTTTTTATTCCTGTCACTGAATACAGCTTCATAGGTTTACTATACCTTTTTTAAAAGACATATCAAAATAATCTGATGTCCTTCCACATAAGAATTCTGGCAGCAAATTAACCCAAGAAGAACCATTTGTGGATGGTTTCTATTTACCCTATTTCACCTCTTTTGCTCCTTTCTGCTTCCTACTCTATGGTTCTACTGCCTCTCCAAGGAAGCAATTAAGCAGGAGCTGATCCTTCACCTACAAGTTTCAACTTTATTTTTCCTTATTTTGCTTGTCCTCCCCTGAGCTTAAGTACATATTTAAACTG
This sequence comes from Tupaia belangeri chinensis, assembly GCF_000334495.1. NCBI lineage: Eukaryota > Metazoa > Chordata > Mammalia > Scandentia > Tupaiidae > Tupaia > Tupaia belangeri. Next base: position 1,447,740 of record NW_006159500.1, on the reverse strand, counting down.
GAATAAAAAACTGTGGTTGAGCAAGACTTATTTGTTGTAAAATGATACTACTGGTTAAGAGGTGAGAATTTAGTTTATCTAAATTACCCGAAATATTGAATGAGAAAAATATGGGCTGAAAGCTTAAAATCTTGACAGTTACGGCCTCTTCTCTACCCCACCCCCAAGTTTTAAGAAGGACAGAAGCAGAAGGGAAGGAAAAATAGGTTAATCCCTCCACCCCTGCCCCCAAAGAGTTTTCCAGAAAGCCTTAAACAAAGACTTTCTTTGACATCTCACTGCCAACCCTAAGAGTAAGGGCAGTTGAACTTTATTCTTATGTATTTTTTCTTAGCTAGGCACATGATGATCTCAATGGAATAAGGATTGGGTAGTAACAGAGAAGGGAGAAAGCAGATACCCAGCAGGAAACAAGCTGTCTCTGTCAGAGCCCAGTCGGTGCCACTACACTTCAAACTCAACAGCCAAGCTGAGCTGGAAGTGTTGACATATCCTTGGAAGATGCTGAGTAGTCAGGTTGCAAACACAGAGCAGCAGTCAGGTTTAGAGATAAAAATTGGAGAGCGTAGACTAATACATACACATTTTGCTGAAGTTATGGTGCTTTTTACATTGGCCAAGGAAGAGAGTAACGTGAAGGGGAGGGAAAAGGCCCTTTAATTGACAATTGAACGTCACCACTTTCAATAATGTGACAAGAGGAGGCACCAGTAAAATACTATGAAAGGAACTCACAGGCCAGCATGTGGCGTAGCGTGGTGGTAGAGGCAGCTGGCTAGATGCCCTATAACCAACTCTATGGTTAAAGTCTCAGTCCAGTGGCTTGAAAAACACGCCCAGGCGTGTGTGTGCGTGTGCATGCCCCAAATCCTGAAAGTAGGAAGAGATGGAAGAGAAGGGATTGTGATGTGACCAAGCCCCATGGGAGGTGCCTTCTCACTTTCCCTGTTTCCCTCTCTCTCTCTGGGGAGCACATGTGCTCTCTGGGGGGCAAGGGGAAGCCGACATAAATTGGAAATGTTTGTGAGATATCCAAGTTAACCGATGGTGGCAGCTGAACTTAGCAGACGATTCAACACTAGTGTCTCTTTAATTTTTCCCTGCAACACAATCTCATAATAATGGATTTTTATTTATTTATTTTTGTTTTTTTGCCTCAGGGTGCATGTGCTTGACAGAGGTAGAAAGAGAAAGGGAAAGTGAGAAATCATCCCCCTGGGGCTGGGGGCTGGTCACACCACAATCCCTTCTTCTCCATTTTCCTCTTGGGATTCTGGGCATGCGCGCACATGTGCCTAGTGTGATTTTCAAGCCATCAGGTCCGGGACTCAAACTATGGTCGGCCATCTGGGAGTTCAGTGCCTCAATCACCATGCCACCCACTGATCCCAGCCTTTTATTTTTTAACTAGACTTACTTTAATTATGTCTGTATGCAAAACTTCTACAACTTAATTGTTTGTTTCAACTGTGGGCCCTGAAAGAGGTTCTTTTGGACTTCCTAAATTTAATAATGATTATAATCAGGGGAAAGAGAAAGTTTAAAAAATTATTACAGAGCCCACTGTTGTTGGTGGATGCTGTAGAAATTACCAATGAACCTATGGTCCAGTGTGCTGTGTGTTCTATTCGTACACACGTACATCAAATGTAATAGGAGTCTTACTTATTAATATTAAAGGGTTATATTGTCATGTTATGTAGCTAAAGTATAAGTTTCCTTTTCTATAGTTAATTATAATAGTTCTTTCGACTGGTAAGGTATTGGAGAAGAGGGTATTTGCAATATTGGCCTATAGGCTTTTTGCATCGAGAGTATTCTATATGGTTGAAAGTCATAGCAAGCTGTATGACTTGTGTGAGTTTCACTGTGTTAGTGTACAAGTACTAACCTAGACAGTGACTGCGGCTGAAGTGCACATATTGGCATAATGTGATTGATCCTGAAGCTAAAACCGTGACTTTTAATGTGGCTATACCTTTGAACTGTTCTATCAGTTCTTGGTGTAATTAAATTCAGAATTCAAGCTGAATCACTGCTTCATCCATTCCATAAACATCTGATGAATGTTTGATGTGTACAAACCACTGCATTAGATTCTAAATATGCTAGTGAGTAAGAAAGATACGGTTCCTGTCCTGGTGGTATTTAGTGTTTGTTGAGGGAGACATACAAATAAAAACCAAACGAGTAATTGAAAAATAATTATAAGCTGTTATAGGTACTCTGAAAGAAGCAAAGAGATGCTGTGATAGAGAATAATTAAAAAAGAGGGTCCCTTGAAATTGAAAGGTCAAGGCCTTTATGACACCTGGAAGAGAAGGAGAGGTAGGGGAAGGAGGTTCGAGGAAACAGTCTAGGCAGAGGAAACAATTGGGGCAAAGGGCCTGAGGAATAAATGGGTATGTTAGGAACATAGAGAAAGCTAGTATGAATCAAGTACTGTGGCCAATGGGGAGTGTAGCACGCGATGTTTAACTACGTTTTTTACATGGTATAAAGGTAGAAATCAAAAGCTTAGAGCTGGCCTATCTTTGTGACATAGTTGGGAGTGTACTGAATTGCAGTGCTATAGGCCACATGGCCAACCTGAGTTCAGATACCTCATTGGCTCCAAAACAAGTCAGGTGTACCCAAGATTCGGACCCGCAAAGCTATGGGAATTGCAGCGTGACACAGTCCTGTTGGGGAGAGCCTCTCTCTCATGCATGTGCACATGTCCTCTCTCATAAAAACAAAAACAAACCCCCCAAAAACAAAAAAATAACTTAGAGCAGCAGTCAGAAAACTATGTTCTACAGGCCAAATCCACCCTGTCTCCTGTTTCTGTAAAGTTTTACTGGAACACAGCCATGCCCATTTGTTTAAATACTGTCCACAGTGGCTTTTGTGCTGTTAGCAGTGGTTGCCACAGAGACCACATGGTATGCAAAGCCTAAAATATTTAGTATCTTGCTGTTTACAGAATGAATTTGCTGGCCCCAGTACTACAGACTAAATTAGAACTGACAGCATGAAAGTTGAAAAGGTTAGGCTTCCTTAAAGCATAGAACCAGCCTCTTCAATCAGTAAGTGATTGATTCAAATGATAAAGAGACATAAAAATGAAGAGGTTAGTGTGGTAGAGTAAGACTTTGAGATGTGCATGCTATAAAGTAGAAGAAATATTTAAGGTTAACACATGGCTATGTAACATACAAGGGCCAAGTAGTGAAGAGAATTGCTTTCTTGATCCAAGAAGGTTATAAAGCTGGACAAGACCAGAGGACAGCAGCCTGAAGGATGAAAAATACAGTTCAGTTCAGAATATATTCATAATATGGAAGACATCACATACAAATAAACTAGGTTCTAGGTGCTAATGTGGATCCCTCTGCGCATGGCTTAGAGTTTGAGTACATTTATTAAGAGTACATTTATTATTTAGTACATTTATCATGGCTCAGAGTTTGAGTACATTTGCTTAGCATCTATTCTAGCAATTGACAAAAGTAGGGCTTTGAATTAAAACAAAGCTCTCTAAAGCTGCCTTAATCAAATTAAGCCATTCTTTTTCTAGATTGGAAATCAGCATGGTAGACTGTGGCTTACTGTTTGACTTGTACAGTTTTTAAGAAGCTTCACATTAAACAAAATTTACATGGCCACCTACTGGTACGGTGGTTAAGGCAGCTGGGTCCCATATGGCTGACTGAGTGGTTCAAGTCCTAGATCTGGCAGCTTGAAAAACACACTAGGTGTGTGTACTTGTGTGCCCAAAATCCTGAGGGGAGAGTGGAGAAGGGATTGCGGTATGGCCATTTCCCCTAGGGGGTGACTTCTTACTTTCCTTCTCTCTCTCTGTGTCGCTCTCTGGTGAGTGCACATGCCCTATTGCAAAAGTCTAAAACAAGCAAACAAACAAAAACTATATACAGGACCACTTTATTTTCATATGGGAACAAGGAGCTAGAGCTGGGTGCCCTTCCACCCAACATTCCCCTTCTCTGGAGGATGCAGCCCTTACCAAGCAACTGAACCTGCTGACATTTTGATCTTAGACTTTCCAGTCTTGAGACAAATAAGAAAATACATGTGTTTCTTAAAATAAATTACCCAGGTATTTTGTTATAGCAGTACAAAGAAACACACCAAGACATTTGGCATTTTAGTTTATAACCTCTGGTTCTCATAAAAAATTACAAACTGCACTTCATAAAAATGTGTGTGTATGTGTGTATTTTTTAATTTGCCAAAGGGTGCACATGCTCAGCAGGGAGAGACAGACAGAGACAGAGGGAGAGAGGGGAAAGAGAAGGAAATTGAGAAAGCACCCCTTTACACATGTGGAATGGTCACACTGCAATCCCTTCTTTCTCAACTTCTCCCTCCTTTCAGGACTTTGGGTATGCTCACAGACACACACATCCAGCATATTTTTCAAGCCACGGGGTCTGGGCCTTGAACTGTGCAGTTGGCCATCAGAATCCAGCTGCCTTAACCACCATGCCACAGTCAGCCCCATATATTTATTTTCAACATATATTTATTGAACACTGATCATGCGCCAGATACTATCTAAACAAACATAAATAACACATTATCTATGCCCTTGAGGAGCTCCCAGGCAAAAAGGAGAGACCAATATATTAAGTGATTCTAGATAGTATGATGGTAGTGCAAGGGAATAATCGACTTTGTCAATAATTTGACAGGTCAGAAAATATGTTACTAGGGAGGTGCTTTAGACAAACTTTGAATGGAAGTATTTTGCCAAGGTATTCCAGGCAAAAGAAACAGAATGTCTAAAAAGTTCAGAACAGATGAAGCAGAGGGAAGCTAGAGGAGAGTGAGAGACTGGAGTACCAGGGTTATATCAAGAATGGCTTCTATGTGACACTACAAGCATGACATTTATTCTGTATGTAGTAGTTGACTACTGAAGGAACTGAAGCATACCAAAAGGTAGCAGCATAGAAGATAATTAGGAAGGAAATCACTGACAAAATCTAAGCTGCTATGAGACTTGACTGTCGGCGTCTGCCCCAGGGCTTGGGTCTGGCTGAATCATGATCAGTGGGATGCTGGTGAGGAAGAGAAAGAGGACGAGAAAGAGAAAGCCCTCCATCTTGCCAGGACTTGAGAGTTGGAAAGAATGAGACAAAGGGAGAGAGTGAAAACGGACACAGGCAGCCTGAGCCTAAGTAGCCCAAGCAACTTGTGCCGTCCAGATGAACTGGACATTTTTATTTATAGTATAAGGAGACTTTACATATGTATGTTTTATGACACTTTATGGATTAGTTGCCAGGTTACAGACAATAAGAAGCAGTTAACAAATTTATAAGGGATTAATCATACTTGGGGCAAGGTGTATTCCTTGGTGGTAATCCCATCTAGAGCAAATCTCATCTTCCTTTCTAATGCAGAGAACTAGCTGTTAGGTGTGGGGAAGGAGCTAAAGAACTTCTCCATAAGGAGTGCACCACCACACCCAGAGTAGGCTAAAGAACCTTTCAGATGAGAGCAAGGATTGGACTTTACTAATTGGGGTCAAGATGTTTCTTGAAGTCCATCAGAAGTATCTGTTGGAACGCCCCTAGTAATTTCCACCCTTGCTCTGTCTGCAGCCAAGGTCAGGGAAAGACAAGTTACAAGGTTCTGCCAAACCCCAAAAGAGCATGTGGTGTTTACTCAGCACATGTCCCCACACCTCAGACTCTCTCTCTTAAACGTGTCCCCACACTTGATGGCAGGAAGCAGCGGTAGGAATAGAAAAGAGAAACTGACTAGAAATGGTGACTAACAGAATGTGTAGGGTGAGGGAAAAAAGGAGTCAAAAAAGAGCACCAGGCTTGTAGTTTGACTAACAAGATGGATAAAGAATGTACGACCAGCAGTTAGCGTAATGGCTATGTCGCTGGACTCCCACGTAGTCGACTGCGGTTCGAGTGTCCCGGACCCGGTGGCTTAAAACTCACGCCGGGCGCGTGTGTGTGCGTGCCCAAGATCCCAAGAGGATAATGGAGAAGGGATTGCGGCGTGGCCATCCCCACTGGGGGGGGTGATTTCTCGCTTTCTGTCTCTCTGTCTCTCTCTGTCTGTCTGGCAAGCGCATGCGCCCTATAGCAAAAACCTCTCAAAAAAAAAAAAAAAAAAGAATGCACGAGAATAAGAATTCTTTTCTTTTATTTTCTTTTCTCTTTCTTCCTCCCTTTTTCTCTTTCACCCATCTTCCCTTTCTTTTAGGTTGTTGTCATAGGGTGCATGCGCTCACCAGAGAGACAGTGAGAAGGAAAGGGAAAGTGAGAAATCCTCCCACCCCTGGAGGGGATAGGATGGCCATGCCACAATCCCTTCTCCTCCTGGGATCTTGGGCACACATATACATGTGCATGGCATGATTCTCAAGCCATGATGTCTTGGACTCAAAAGGTGGATGAGCATGTGGGAGTCCAGTATCTTAACCACCATCCACCTGCTGGCCCCAAGAGAGAATAATACTTGAAAATGACAATGGGTGCTACAAAGTTTGAGGTATCTGTGACACACAGGTGGTGGTGTCCACTGGGCATGTAGATATGAGTCAGGAGGAAGGGAAAAACTTGAAAATTCTCTGTATTTAAAAAAATTTCTTTAAGAATTATTTTATTTAACTTTATTAATTTGTTTTAATTTGATGAGAGAGGGACAGAGTGAGAAACAGAAAAAGTGAGAAAGCAAGCCACCAGGTCTGGGATTCAAACTGCGGTCAGCCATGTGGGAGTCCAGCATCCTTAACCACCATGCCATCTGCCGGCCCCATTCTCTGCATTTATGATATAAGACTACATGACAAATATTTCCACATGGAAGTATGGAGAATGAGATAAAGAACAACGCATATCCTTATGAATTCCTACCACTTAAATGGAAGAGGGAAAGTCCTCCACAGCGTGGGTGCAGGGCAGCAGGTCGATATGATGCCTGAGGTTAGAGATAGCAGCATAGAGAGGAAGATAACTAGGGGGTGAGGAACTGAAATGCTAACAAATGTTTGGTATGATGATAGACCACAGGTTCTAGACTGCATGAGAAGGAAAGCATAGAAGGGATGGATTAGTGTAGGGTTGTCAGACTTATTGGGGGAAAAAACATGACATCCAGCTAAATTTGTATTTCACATAATCAAAGAATAGACTTGTTTGTTTAGTACAAATATGTTCCAAATATTGTATGGGGCATACTTATACTCAAAATTTATTCACTGTTTATGTGAAATTCAAATTTAACTGGTCATCCTGTTTTTGCCTATTTTTTTAATTACAAGAAGGTACCTGTGCCTGTCATGGAGACAGAGAAACAAAGTATCCCACCACAGGGCATGGCTATGTGGCATTCCTCTCCTCCATTTCTCCACCTTCCTGGGATATTTGGGCACACACTGACATATGTCCAGTTCATATGTGTCCAGAGGCTGCTGCTAAAATTGGAGAAATGTGCTATCTTAAAGGCACCTCATATTTAATAGGTCCATGGTCCAGACTACCTGAATCTTGTCACTCTTCCAAGGTTTCCTAGCTCAGTAAATGATATCCATTAAGTTATGCAGGTTAGAAACATAGGGGGTTCCTGGGACCAGCAGGTGGCATGGTGGTTAAGGGTGCTGGACTCCCACATGGCTGATCACAGTTCAAATTCTGGACCCAACGGCTTGCTTTCTTTCTCTCTCTCTCTCTCTCTCTCTCTCTCTCACTCTGTCCCTCTCTGGTCAAATATAAATAAAGTGAAATAAAATTATTTTTAAAAAAGAAACATAGGAGATAGTAATGATATTGAGTTGTCAGAAAAGTCATGATGTATTTTTTTCTGTTTTTCTCCAAAAGTCATTTATTTATCTAAAACACAAAGATCAATCAATGAATCGCCTGTTTCATTTGATAACCTTTTACTATCTTTCAGTGAGCTTCATAATTCCTCATTTGTAAAAGGACCTGACTTTATTGGCAAAAAGTTGAACAAGGTACTGATTTACAGCGTCATCTGAATTGAATGTCACACTACAAAAGGAATTTTGGGACCAGCAGTTAGCGTAATGGCTATGTCGCTGGACTCCCATGTAGTCGGCCACGGTTTGTGTCCTGGACCCGGTGGCTTAAAACTCATGCCGGGGGCGTGTGTGTGCATGCCCAAGGTCCCGAGGGGAGAATGAAGGAGAAGAGATTGCAGTGTGGCCATCCCCCCCTGGGGGGTGATTTCTCCCTTTCTGTCTCTCTGTCTCTCTCTGACTGGCGAGCACACGTGCCCTATAGCAAAAACCTCTCCAAAAAAAAAAAAAAAGGAATTTTGAAGAGAATGAAACAAGTGGAAGTCTCATGGCACAAGGTCAGGCAAATATGGTGAATGGGACGATACATTGCATTCAAGCTCCAATAATTTTTGATGGGTGATCAAACTTATGTATGGTTTCACATTGACATGACAGAACACAACTCCTTTACAATCAATGAGCTCTAGACATTTCTGGATAATGGATTCATTCAAACTGTCTAACTGCTGACAGTACACATTCAAACGGATTGTTTGGTTCCTTGGTGGGAGTTTGAAAAACATGACACCTTTAAAATCCCATCATACTGAGAGCATAGCCTTTGATGAACGTCTGCTTTTAATGTCGTTTGAAATGAATCATCAAGTCAGGACCGTGACCATTTGCCCATCACATTGTTGTAAACAATCCACTTCTCATCACCAGTGATCAGTTGTCCCGAAAAAAGGATCATTTTTCTCACATTGAAAGAGCATATTGCAGATGTTTATACATGTCATCAAATGAACTTCTTTGAGTTCATGAGGAACTCAAATATCAAGCTTGCTTATGTATCCCAGCTTCTTCAGGTGACTGCAAACATGTGAATGATGGATGTTCAATGTTTCTGCAATCTCTTATGTCATGTAATGTGGGTTTGACCCTACCAACGCCTTTATTTTGTCATCATCCTCGGTGGGCGTCCCTGACCAAGGAGTGTCGCTGAGACCAAAATCGCCAGCATAGAATTTCATGAACCATCGTTAGCACTGACGTTCTTGCAGAGCTTTGTTGCTGTAAGCTTTACACAACTTTTCACAAGCTTGGCATGCATTCTTCTCTTTATGGAAGTAAAACAGTAAAATATGGCAAAAATGCAGTTTGGTCTTTCATCTTCAATGGGTTAAAAAAAATCTCCATGACTCAACTAAGTCACTTTCTTTTTTTAGAGTGAAGCTAGGACTGTCAGCTGTCAAATGACAGCGCAATAACATATATACGAATGACTCTAGTACCTCCAAAAATGAACCAGCACCATCCAGTGCAAAAATGCGTCATGACTTTTCCAACAACCCAGTATTTGCCTCCCATATGCCCATGATCCAAACCATCACTTAAGCATCATGTAAAGAAAAAAGCACTCCAAGCACAGGGAACAACATACACAATGTTTCTAGGCTGAAAGATAACATTTGCATTCTGTAAATTAAAGACCTGTTCCTTTGGGTTAGAAGAAGGGACTAAATCACGAAGGGTCTTGTAGACCTGATTTAGTTCTTTATCCTAAGAGCGATGGAAGCCACTGACAGGTCTGAAGCAAGGGAAGAGACATGATCAGATTTAGGTTTTGAAAAGCGAGTATTTTGGGTGTAGAATGGAGAACAGATTTAAGAAAACTGGAATACAAGGAAATCAGAAAAAAGGCCATGTAGTCACAATGGTGAGAAAAGGTGGTACTTGGAATAAGGCGCCAACAATGGAGAGAAGTGGATTTTCTTTCCTTTTTTTTTTTTTTTTTTTTAAGTTTGTTTTTTGCTATAGGGTGTGTTCACTCGTTGAAGAGACAGAGAGAGAAAGTGAGAAATCACCCCCCAGGGGGTTTGGCCATGCCTCAATCTCTTCTCCTCATTTTCCTCTCCAGGTTTTGGGCACACATACACACGCATCCGGCTTCCTTTGGGTCTGACCTTGAAATATTCAACTGGTCTGTGGGACCCAGTACCTTAACCTTCATGCCACCTGCCATCCATCCAAAAAGTGGATGATTTTAATCTCTAGTAAAGAGATTATGACAAAAGAAAATGGCGATAGAATACAAATTCTCTACCAGTTAGAGGTTGTCAGGGGGACCAGCAGATGGCATAATGGTTATATCACTGGACGTCCACCGTGACATATTTAAGTTTGTTACCTTGATCTATAATTTTTAAAAATTATTTATTTAATTCCATTTGTTATTATTTTTTTAATTTGACCAGACAGAGACACAGAGAGAGAGTGTATGAAAGGGAAAGTGAGAAAGCAAGCTGTCAGGTCTGGGAATTGAACCATAGTCGGCCATGTTGGAATTCAGCGCTTTTAACCACCACACCACATGCCAGCCCCACCCTGATCTATAATATTTTTCTGAAACTCTTTTTTTTTTTTTTTGAGAGGTTTTCACTATAGAACGCGTGTGCTCGCCAGAAAGACAGGGAGAGACAGAGAGATAGAAAGGGAGAAATCACCCCCGGGGGGGATGGCCTCACCACAATACCTTCTCTTCCATTCTCCTCTTGGGATCTTGGGCACACACGCACACGCGCCCGGCTTGAGTTTAAGCCGCTGGGTCCAGGACTTGAACCGTGGTCAACTACATGGGAGTCCAGCCAATACGCTAACTGCTGGTCCCTTGATCTGTAATTTTAAAATATTTAAACAGGTAGTATACAAGCCGCCATAGTCACATTCTTGTTTAGGCTCAGCAAATTCAGGGCAAGGCTTGATAACAGTGTTTTATAGTGTGACAAGTAACAAATTCTCATAGTGAGATACACTTCAGGCGGGCCCTAAAGAAGTCAGATTTTTCCAGACTTTTATGTAAAAGACGAAATACCTGTACCACTAACTATATGCTATATGTTTCCAGGCACTACGTTAATTTACATGAGACTTTTTCTTTTTAAGACCAAGAGGTCAACAAGGAAACTATTGGGAACCAGCAGTTAGCGTAATGGCTATGTCGCTGGACTCCCACGTAGTCGACCGCGGTTCGTGTCCCGGACCCAGTGGTTTCAAACTCACGCCAGGCGCGTGTGCGTGCGTACCCAAGATCACGAGAGGAGAATGGAGGAGAAGGGATTGCGCCATGACCATCCCCCCTGGGGGGTGACTTCTCGCTTTCTGTCTGTCTCTCTCTGTCTGTCTGGCGAGTGCACGCGCCCTATAGCGAAAAACCTCTCAACAACAACAACAAAAAAGGAAACTATTTTGATTTGTAACTTTGAAAAGTGTCTTGTATGTGTGGCCTAAGTTTACAGTGTGGAAGTAATCTTAGGGATCAGATAGGAAAACAGAGATCCTGACAGGTAAAGTAGCTGACTTGCTGTCATGAAGCTAGTGAGTAGTGGGTATTTTCCAGCTTTCTTTGTCTCCTTTTCCAAAACAACACAGTTTTTATTTCTTTGCCAGAAGGCATGTGCCCTTACCAGAGAGACACACAAGAGTAAGAGAGAGAGAGGAACAAGCACCCCTTATGGGGAATGGTCACAATGGAATTTCTTCTCTTTCTCTCTCATCTTTGGGGATTCTGGGCTCAGCACAGGCACCAGCAGAGCCCAATGGGGCCGTGTGCTGTTTGGGATCTAGCTGCTTTACCACTAGGCCACTGAGCCAGCCATCAGTGCTATTTTTATTTTTCATAAAGACACCTGCTGCCAGTCAATGCCAATTACAACGTTTTTCCCTGTTACGTATTAAAAGAAGTAAAACTTTCATTACTTTTAACTTTGAAGTCACTAAAAATAAGTTTATAAATCAATATTAAACTTTGACTCAAAAAATTTTAAGAAAAAAGAAAAGGGAAACAAAGAGAATAAAGAAGCCCAACTTTCTGAGGTCGCGAGAACTGGTATCTTGACTTTTAATTGTTTCCAGAAAGTTACAGGCAACTTAGGCTCCCTTTAGGGACTCATAAAATATCCTGTCACTGGTTGCCTCTTGAGTTGCCTTTTATTTCTACATCTGTTCCGTCAACTTTCTGATTTCATGTAAGGTTCAAGAGTTAAATTCATGCTATTTGCTATGCTGCCCAGTGTAATACAACCATATTCTAACCCATCTTCCCAAATTCCTTATCTTATATGCCAAAACCCATTTCCTCAATTTCCTTATCTTCTAAACTGAAAAACACACACTTACCAAAACATTGAACATTAACTAAAGGCTAAAATCCAGCAACTTCAAAAAATAGTTTTTCCAACAACTACAAATATCGCTAATGAATTTTTCTTGGCGAGCCAAAGTTATAATAACCATAATAAAACTAACAACTTTAAGGGCCCAATCAGATTAGTCAAAGTTTCCAACGCCAGGGAAAGTCTTACCTTCAAGCTCAGAAGTAATCCGAAAGTTCTAGGTTTGCAGGAAGTTATCTCCCCCAAAGCATTATAGTTCACGATTTCAGCAATTGCAATGCGTCTCACTACCACACCGATTTTTTCAGTCCCTCCCATCAATCCACTCCGAAAAGAAGGACTCAGATCCGGGCCGAAATGTTCTGCTCTACGGTAGAGCATCCCCGAAATCTGGCTTTCTGAACGCGCAGAGGCAGGGAGGCACCCAAGAGCAGAGGGAAAAGAAGAGAAAGTCGTATAAGTAAGACAAAGTCTTCTCGGCAGAGATCACTGCTACCTTGGCTGGGCAGACTTTGGGGTCCAGAGTGGGGGTTCTTTTCGAACACCCTCAGGGTACCCGAGTTCACGCAGGCGACAATTAGAGACACTCCCTTCGCAGTTCGCTGAGCCACTAGCCGCGCCCAGTGGAGCTCTGACCTCCAAAGTGGGTCCGCTTGGCGATCCCGCTCCCTCGGCTCCTGTTTGCAACTTTGATTCCTTCCTAGATGGATCCTTCAACGTGGCTCGCCCAATGTGATTGCTTCCTAGATGGATCCTTCAACGTGGCTCGCCCAATGGAGAGCCCGGCCGGTGCCTGGGCCGCCCGCCCCCTCCCCGCCCCTCGGCGA
>NW_006159500.1:1429699-1430211 GCF_000334495.1 Tupaia belangeri chinensis | reverse complement strand
GGCGAGAGCCCGCCCCTTGCCCCGTGCTGGGGAGCCGAGGAGAGTAAATACAACAGGAGCGCAAAATGGCGGAACCGCCGAGCCCAGTGCACGGCGCCGCCGCTGCCGCCGCGGTCTCGGAAAAAGAACCATTTGGCAAGCTGCAGGCCTGCTCCCGGGACCCGCCGGGCTCTCTGTCCGCAAAGAAGGTTCGGACTGAGGAAAAGAAGGCGCCGCGGAGAGTGAACGGAGAAGGAGGTAGCGGCGGGAACAGCAGGCAGCTGCAGCCGGCGGCACCTTCGCCTCAGAGCTATGGCAGCCCTGCGTCTTGGAGTTTCGCCGCTCTGTCTGCTGCCCCCTCCCCGGCCCCTTCTCGGAGCAGTTTTCCTTTCTCCGCTGGCGCGGCCGCCCCCTCCTCAGCCTCCGCTTCCTTGTCTCAGCCGGTGCCGCGCAAACTGCTGGTCCCTCCTACGCTGCTGCACGCTCAGCCTCACCTCCTGCTGCCGGCCGCTGCTGCCCCGCACAACGCCAAG
>NW_006159500.1:1377625-1429571 GCF_000334495.1 Tupaia belangeri chinensis | reverse complement strand
AGGGGGCGGGAGCAGTCCGGTCCTCTGCAGGCGATTTTGCAGTCCCCAGGGGGGACAGGAAATGGAGCCTGTAATTTTAGTCGCAGGGAGAGGAATGATCGAAACTCTGTATTTTATTTTCTATATTATTTCTTTCTCCCAGTTCACGCGCTGCAGGATTGGTGGAAATCGGTCTAGAGGGTCTTCCTACGTGTGTTTGGGTTAGGGACGGAGATAGGAGGGAACGGGATGGGGGAAGGGTTTGGTCTTGTAAAAGATGCCCGATTGATTACTAGACCGTTTCGACGTGGTCACGGGAATTCCTATTTGTGCACAGCCTCCAACACCAGAAAGTCCTGTCAAAAAAAGGGGTGTGGAGAGCATTGGCGTCAGCTGGAAGCTACCAGAGGCCTGAGCATTTCATCCCTATTAGGGAAGTGAGGTAGTGTGCAGGGCCCGAAGTGTGCTGTTTCGTAAGGTACCTTCCCTCCACCCTCCTCTCGCTCCATATTCTTGAGTGTTTTGAGTGGTTCTGTTTGAAATAGCACCTTTCAGAATTATTCAGCCATATTTTTTTTTTCCTGCAGCAAATGATAAAATCAGGAGCTTTGACGTTTTTTGGCTAGATCAAGTGACTGCTAAATGTTTTAGCATCAGAAAAGACAAAGTCTTCTGCGTTCTTTTCACACACGGCCTGTTTTCTTTATGAGCTTAGGCTAGTCTTACAAATTTTCAGATACTGTTGTACTTCTTTAAAGTAGATGGTCCTACCTGTTTAGTTAAGGATACACAATAACATACAGTAGTACAACACGTAGGCTGGTGGAAAATTTGATCTTTATGTGATCACAGTTTAAAGTTCCTAGTGATCTTTATTGTAAATATACATGACTACACAGTAGTGTCAGAATCCTTGTTTTTAGGGGGAGAAATGAAACGTTAACTAGTTTTAACATTCTTGATCTAGTGGTAACAAATCATGAAAAATCCTCATGGTTTATTTTCTCCGTATAAAAAAGACTGCACTTGAGTATGCAGGAACAGTGTTTACTTCTCCCTTGATTTCTTTTTCTACCCCCCTCCCCCCCAAGTAAAGCTTTGACATGGAAGCATAGCTATTAGGTACTTAGCTATGTAAAGATCTCAGTTTTGGGGAGTGTTGTTCTAAGTGGTTTTGAGGATGGAATGTACACTAAGGAATTTTAGGTGGTTAGTATTTTAAAGGTATTTTATTTTAATGGCTATATGTAGTATTTAAGTTATAAGTGCCATATACTGTCTAGTATCAGTCCTATTTGTGGTGTGTAAAACTGCCCGTTTGCTCTTCATAAGTTCTCTGAATGTGGCTTGTTTGACAAATGCTATTTCATTGAGAAAAACTAAAAATCAAAGAAAAAGATCACTTCTCAGTATCTTGGTGGTAAATTTGATGGTGAATATCTTTCTTGAGAAATACTCATATTCTAAAGTTTGGATTTAACCGAATTGAGGTTCTATTTTAACCAGTTAAGACAGTTCTTAAAAAATAGTGGTACTGGGCCATCAAGTGTCATGGTGGTTGAGGTGCTGGACTTCCACGTGGTCGACCATGTTTGAATCCTGGATCTGGTGGCTTGCTTTCTTACCCCCCCCCCTTTTTTCTCTCTCTCTTTCGTAAGCAAACATGCCCTATAGCAAATTAACCATAATAATAATAATAAATAAAATTAAATAATTATGTAAAAACAGAAATCGTGGTATTAAAATAGCCTTTATCTATTTTTATTATATGTGCCTTTATTATAATCACACTTAAAAGTTCTAATTTGTAATACAGTGCTTATTTCTGTTTTTCTTTTTGTAATAATATGAATATGTATGTCTTTTTATTGTCACTCTAAGTTGGCTGTAAGTAGTTTAGCAAACCCTCAATTATCCATATCTCATTGATGACAAGAGAACCTGAAGATAGCTTTGAAGACTCCTAAACAAGGAAAATAGATTGTCCCTCAGCAAAATAAAACTGATCCCTCCCCGCCAAAAAGATGTATAGTCCCTTAAATTCAGTTAAACAGTTAAGTTTCTATATTTATTTATGGTAGGGACTTTTTCTTTAAGGCCTTATTCAGAAATGCTTTATTTTTGCATTGGTGATGATTCTAACAGAAAGTATTTAGAATAAATGAAAGTGTGTTTATGAAAGGGCCTATTAGGGCATTTAGTAAATGTTGAGTACAAAGCATTGTTATTAGTATTTTTAATTCAATCCGATGGAGGAAGAATCAGTGACAGTAGATGTGTAAGTTAAGAGTCATAAATGAGAATCATAAAGGCATATTAGTCTAGGCCCATTTAGTGTAAGGGTTGATTCCTTATACACCTACAATCTCTAAGGCTAGCTGATTATAGCTGTAGCTGACTTGCATGATAGCTTGAGTCATCCACTATAAGGCAAATTTATTTCTTGTCTATTTCTTTATTATAAACAGAAAAATATAGAACATCTTAGTTTTTTAAAAATAAAAACATATTTTGATGCTTATGGAGATAATCTACTGAAAACTATTTTCTTGAAAGGCTGACTAATTTAGTGAACTGATATGTATTGAAGATATCCAACATTGAGAATTATTATGGCAAACAACAGAAAAAGCATATTATTAGACATTATTGTGCCTTAACTGATTCTGCATAGCCAATACGATTTTGTATGTTTTTTTTTTTTTTTTTTTTTTTTGTCTAGAAGGTGTGTGAACTCACCAGAGAGAGAAAGAAATCATCCTCTGGGGGATGGCCACATCACAGTCCCTTCTCCTCCATTCTGTTCTTGGGATTTGGGGCATACACACACCCACTCACCATGATTTTCAAGCCACTGGGTCTAAGAATCAAACAGTGGAGTTAGCCATGTGGGATCTAGTTGCCTTAATCCCCATGCCACCTCCTGGACCTAGTTTGTGTAGATCTTCTAATTTTTGTGTTTTTGCTTTGCACTTATTAAGTTACTTTATTCTTTTTCTTTTTTTTTTTTTTTTGAGAGGTTTTTGCTATAGGACTCGTGCGCTCGCCAGACAGAGAGAGACAGAGACAGAAAGCGAGAAATCACCCCCCCAGGGGGGATGGGCACGCCGCAATCCCTTCTCCTCCATTCTCCTCTTGGGATCTTGGGCACGCACGCACATGCGCCTGACGTGAGTTCTAAGCTACCGGGTCCAGGACGTGAACCGCGGTCAACTACGTAGGAGTCCAGTGACATAGCCATTACGCTAACTGCTGGTTCCCAAGTTACTTTATTCTTGTAAAATACGATTTTGTTTGTTTTTTTTTTTTTTTTTTTTTTTTGTCTAGAAGGTGTGTGAACTCACCAGAGAGAGAAAGAAATCATCCTCTGGGGGATGGCCACATCACAGTCCCTTCTCCTCCATTCTGTTCTTGGGATTTGGGGCATACACACACCCACTCACCATGATTTTCAAGCCACTGGGTCTAAGAATCAAACAGTGGAGTTAGCCATGTGGGATCTAGTTGCCTTAATCCCCATGCCACCTCCTGGACCTAGTTTGTGTAGATCTTCTAATTTTTGTGTTTTTGCTTTGCACTTATTAAGTTACTTTATTCTTTTTCTTTTTTTTTTTTTTTGAGAGGTTTTTGCTATAGGACTCGTGCGCTCG
Source organism: Tupaia belangeri chinensis (assembly GCF_000334495.1). Classification (NCBI taxonomy): domain Eukaryota; kingdom Metazoa; phylum Chordata; class Mammalia; order Scandentia; family Tupaiidae; genus Tupaia; species Tupaia belangeri. Next base: position 1,425,942 of record NW_006159500.1, on the reverse strand, counting down.
CCAGACAGAGAGAGACAGAGACAGAAAGCGAGAAATCACCCCCCCAGGGGGGATGGGCACGCCGCAATCCCTTCTCCTCCATTCTCCTCTTGGGATCTTGGGCACGCACGCACATGCGCCTGACGTGAGTTCTAAGCTACCGGGTCCAGGACGTGAACCGCGGTCAACTACGTAGGAGTCCAGTGACATAGCCATTACGCTAACTGCTGGTTCCCAAGTTACTTTATTCTTGTAATGTATTTTAAGACAAAACCAGAACATTCACTTAGTTTTTGCCTTGAAAATATAATCACAACATTTAATTCTAATGAAAATAGAGATTTTTTTCCTTAGAATTGAATAATTTGAGATATGTAAATGTCAGTGATTTAAAGGGATGGGCTTTTGAAGATTTTTCAGACCATGCTACCTTTCTATTATATATATTGTTACTCTACAGTTTTAAGTTTAATTCATATTTAAGAATTTTCATCGTATGACCAAATACTTGTCTCTGCGGAGAGTAAACCTTTTGTTTACTGTGATTTCAAGTACTTGTGTAATCTTTTGTTTTTCATGCCTCATTTTTTTCATTTGCTTATTTTTCTCTGGTGAAGTCTTTCTGTACCCTAGAGCAGCTTCATAAAATGCTTCTCAGTACAATTTTCCACATGGACAGATCTGTCAGATAAACTTATCAGTTCCATTTGTTCCTGTAGACAACCCTTCTGTAACTGTCCTTCCTGCTTCAGTCTAGATTGTTTCCTCTTTAGGCCTGCTGCATAGCTATCACGCTGGTACTTCCCCTAGCTGACATTCTGGGAATTTCTTTCACTTCTGCTAAATTCCCTTTTTCTGTATCCCATGTCTTCCATTTGGTTTATTTCCTTAGTTTGGTTTTCTCTGCTACGACTCTAAAGTCGTATAAGAGTATGTGGGAACTATTTTGGAGGGGATTTTATTTTTACCCTCATACTTGACTACCTGTTGAGAGATTTCTATATTGGAAATCGTTTTCCCTCAAAAATTTGAAGGTGGTTTACCATTATTACCTGGATTACAATGTTGATGTTTTTGATCTCCAGAAAGTTGTCTGTTCTACTCTTTGGGAGGTTTCAGCCCTTTCACTGAATTTTTAAATTTCTGCTTAGGAGGCAGTGGTACCCAGCTACTTGAGAGACTGAGGCAAGAGGATCATGACACATTGAGACCTGTCAAAAAAAAAAAAAAAAAAGAAAGAAAATGAAATAACCCACACATAACACCAATTTCAGTTAAATTTATTTTCAATTGTCAGAGGGTATGTGTGCTTGCCAGAGATAGAGAAAAAGAGAGAGAGGAAGCACCACCCCCCCAGTGAGGTGCGGTCATGCTGTAGTCCCGTCCCCTCCTTTTCTCCATTCTCTGTGATTTGGGGCACACACGCACGTGTGCTTGGCATGTTTTCCAGGCCTCTGGGACCGGAATTTGAGCTGGGGTTGGGCATGTGGGATCTGGCTACTACCTTAATCACTAAACTATGGAGCTGCCCTCCTTTCCCATTATTATTTCTTTTAAGAGCGCTTATTCTTTTTTCTTCTATTATAGCATTTTGTTTTTTTGTTTTTTTGTTTTTTTTTTTCATGTGTGCAGCATCTTCTGTTTTCTGTCCAGGGATGATAATTACAGTTCTGAAATGTTCTTTCCTGTACCGTTTTTTTTTTTTTTCCCCTAACTTTTTGTGGGGTTGTTTTGATTGCTTAAATTTAGTTGGATCTGTGTGATCCTTAGTATTCCTTTACATTTAAGAGAGAGTTGCCAAACTGATTGAAAGCTCACTGGGCATGCATGAGCAGGGCTTAGTGACTAATGAACTCCCATATTATTAATCTTTCTTTTCTCTGTATGGTGGGTAAGAAGGCTTTCAGTTTCTTCAGATAAAGGTCCTTAATTTTTCTGTCTCTGTGTGGGTGGAATGATGGCGAGAGGAGGGGTGTATTAGTCACTTGGGATGCCACTATAAAATGCCATAAATTGCGTGGCTTAAACAGCAGAAAATGTTTCTCAGTTCTGGAGGCTGGAAGCCTGAAGTCACTGTGCCAGCATGGTTAGGTTTTGGTAAATTAGCCTTCTTGTTCAGTGCTCACACAGCCTTTTCTAGGTGCTTGCTTGTGGAGATAGAGCTTTTCTTCCTCTTATAAGAACACTAGTTTTACTGGATTAGGACCCCACCTTTATGACCTCATTTAATTTTACTTACCTCCTAAAAGCCCTGTCTCCAGATTCAAATAGGCATTAAGTAAGACTTTACCATTAATTTTGGAGACACAAAATTCAGCTCATAGGGAGGGAAGTTGGCAGAGGTTATGAGTTTAGATGACAGCGTTCTAGTACTTGGTGGGGGAGGAGAGCTACTAGTCTTGCTGTTCAGTTCCAGAATTATCACTCAGTCTTCCTGCTTTAATACCAATATTTAACGGCTCCCTTTTTCTGTATGGATGCCTTTGAGCATGGAACCACTCTGAGTTACTTTGTCTGGAGCTCATACCTCTTTTACTCCCTTAGAAGTGTGTGTGGGTGTTCTGCTCTTTGTTTGCTCAGTGCCTCCTAGTTTCTGAACTCTGCTGAGGAACTGTAGAGTGAATAGTTATTGTCTCTCTCATTATGCTAAGGCATATACCATTCCACCATCAGTTTTTTTTCCTTACACGTTGTTTTTCAGCTTATACTTAAAGTATCTTTAAGTCATGTCAAAGATAGAATTTGTGTTTCTGCTTTTTCTTCTTTTTCATTGAGAGAGGATATGTGCTGGGTCCAGGATTTGAATCGTGCTGTTGGCCATGTGGGATTCAGCTGCCTTAGCCACCAGCTATGGGCTGAACTCTCTGTAATTTTAAAATATTTTATTGTGATGGAGTTTACCTCCGTCCCTTGTATGTCTTGTACATTGGAATTTGGGTATAAAGATATGACAAAATTAAGACTAAACAGCTTTGGTCTTTTATAGGTGACCTTCAATACTGCATTTCATTCAGATTGTTCCATTATTAGTGATGCTAAATTTGATCACATTGTTGAGGTAATCACTAGGTCTCTCCATTGTAATTGTTTAAATTTCTCTTGCATTTAGCTAGTAGGCTGTGGAGTGAAAGTTTATTTTAAAGTTTATTTCTTGAGAGAGAAGGAAGGATAGAAAAAGGAGTGGGAACATGAAGGCACTTCCAGTAGTGGTTTCATGCTGTGATCCATCAACCCCCAGCCAGCCTGGTTTGTGGGCATGCAGGGAGACCTTGGGATGCGAACCTGGAATCTTCCTGTGTGGGTCCAGCATCACTAAGCATTGTGTCACTATTGTACCACAGTAGCTAGTCCAGAGAGATGCCTTTTGAATAGCCAATTTCCCGACTATCTTTTATTTGCTGGCTTTATTACCAGTTAGTGATCTTAGCCTGAGTCACTCATTTTATTGTGGCTTAAAGAATGTTGCTAAATTATTTCTAAATATAAAATGAACTAGTTTTAGGGGTGAAGAATTCAAAATAAATTGCAACCTGTGCCTAGGTTAAAATTTGGCAGTCTTGGGGCCAGCAGGTGGTGTGGTGGTTGAGGATGTTGGACTTCTACATGGCCAACCTTGGTTCAGGTCCTGGGCGCAATGACTTGCTTTCTCTCTCTCTCTCTCTCTCACTCTCACTCTCACTCTCTTGCTCTGTCCCTCTCTGCTCAAATTAGAATAAAGAAATTAAATAAATTAATTCTTTAAAAAATTATTTAAAAATAATTGGCAGTCTTCTATTTAGGGCACTAAAGTAAATATTGCTAATTCATTGGTATGACCAGAATCTTACAGTAAGCACTTCACTTGAGTCATTTTATTTGTGGTGTGTGTGAGTGTGTATGTATATGTGGGCATTTGTTTTGTTTTCAAGATAAAGTCTTAATTGTGTTGCAATCCTCCTCCTTCTGCTTCCTGAGTAGCTGGGATCACCACTATGTCTACCACTATGTCTGTCTCCTTTATATATTTTTCCTTGCCAGAGGGTGAGTACTCTCACCAGAGAAACAGAGGGAGAAAATATCCCGTAGTGGACATTGGCCACATCACTGTCCTTTCTCCTAGATTTTGAACACTCAAGCACACACGTGTGTTTTTTCAGGGTATAGGGACTGGGATTTGAACTGCAATTGGCCACGTGGGATCCTGCTCCCTTAACCACTAAGCTTTGGAGTCAGCCCATGCCTGATGCATTAATTAGTTAATTAATTAACTCATTCATTTATTGTAAGAATCGTTTTATTTAACCTTCTTTATTTTAATTTGACAAGAGAGAGAGAGAGGAAAAAAGCAAGAAAGCAAGCCTCCAGGTCCAGGATGCAAATGGCAGTTGGCCATGTGGGAGTCCAGTCTTTAACTATCAAGCCACATGCCAGCCCCTGCCTGGTTCTTAAAATGTTCTCCATGCTGGCCAATCCAACTTTGTGATCTTCACGCTTAAGCCTCCTGAGTAGTTGGGGCTACAGCACATGCCACCACAACTTTTTAGTCGAGTGTGCACTACCAAGGCTGGGCAATGAATTCTTTATTTTTAAAGAATTATTTAATTTTAATTAATTGATTGATTTTAATCTGACCAGAGAGGGACAGAGTGAGAGAGAGAGAGAAAGGGAAAGTGAGAACACAAGCCACGGAGTCCAGGACTTGAACTGCATTCGGCCATGTGGGAGTCCAGCACTCTCAACCACCATGCCACCTGCTGGCCCAAATTCTTAATTCATTATAGTTTGAGTTTTGGAAGTCTATTTGCAGAGTTTGCAGTTAAAAATTGATTGTGGTAGTGCAGTTACAATGGGAAATCTATTACAGTATTGGTAAAAATGGGCCAAAAAACAGAAACCCTTATCAGTCTCCCCTTTTTTTAATTGCTGAAGGGTACTTGCACTTGCTAATGAAAGAGAAAGAAAGAGTACTTCCCAGTGGAGTGTGGTCATATTACACTCCTTTTTCCTCCACATTTCCATCTTTTAGACTTGAGACGGGTGTGCACGCACACCCAGCATGTTTCTCAAGCCACAGGGCCAAGATTCAAACCACAGTCAGCCATTTCAGATCCAGCTCCCTATGTATAGGACTTACCTGCTACACTATGGTACTGGCCCCCAGTTTTGTAATACAGGAAATACAAGGGATTTTAAAAAGTTTGTGAAGGGCCAGTGCCCTAATTTAGTGGTTAAGGGAACTGGATTATACATGGATGACAGTGTGATTTGTATCCCAGCCCTATAGTTTTTTCTTAAAGAATTATTTCTTTTGGGCCAGCAGGTGGCAGGGTGGTTGGGGTGCTGGATTCCCACACCGGCAACCTCAGTTCGAGTCCTGGACCTGGTGATTTGCTTTCTCCCTCCCCCTCCCCATCAAATTAAAAATAATAATAATGATAAATGAAATTAAATAAATAATTATTTAAAAGTTAGGTTCATTAAATTTTATTCAATAGAAGATCTTCTAAGTCACTTAAAAATGGACTACATAGGGGACCAGTAGATAGTGTAATGGTTACATCACTGGATTCTCACAGAGTCGTCCACGGTTCAAGTCCTGGACCCAGCGACTTAAAACTCATGCCGGACATATGTGTGTGCATGCCCAAAATCCCAAGAGGAGAGTGGAGGAGAAGCGATTGCAGCATGACCGATCCGCTGGGGGTGGGGGGTGATTTCTCACTTTCTCTCTCTATCTCTGGAAAGTACATGAGCCCTTTAGCAAAAAATCTCAAAAAAAAAAAAGACTACATAAAAATGCTAATGATTGCAGCTATCTTTTCTTTTGTGTGAGTGCGTGTATCAAATTTTAAAGTAATGATGAATAAGATTAAGTAATTCTTTTAAAAAGATTTATTTAATTTTTATTTATTATTATTTTTAAAAATTTGCTACTGGGTACACGTGCTCACCAGAGAGAGAGAGAGAAAGTAAGAGAGAGAGAGAACACGCAAGCCACCAGGTTCAGACTCAGTCCACAGTAAGATAGTCGCCAGGTGGGAGTCCAATGCCTTGACAACCACATCATCTCCTGGCCCTTCCAGGCGTATAGTTCTATGTAATTTTTATAATTCCTTTAAAGTTTAATTAGATTATTACCTTTAATAAATGCCATATGGAAGCTCAGAAAATTTAAATATGAAATAAGTAGTAAATCTAGGTTTCTGATCTTTAGTTGCCTGACTTTAGAGCCTGTGCTCTTAACTGCTGTGTAAACCATGTTAATTTTATTTTTTAAATCTCCTTCACGTAGATTCATACTTTCCATTGTGTGGTTGTTTGCCAAGTTAGTGAAGTGGACTTTGGACGAAGAATAGGCTTAGGTGAATGGAGAAGTTGGAGACAGGCTTGTTAGGAGATAGGAAAGGTGGCATGAGTAAGATTGTAGAGGCAAGAACTTCCGTGGCATGATTAGTGGTCTGTACATGGAACTATTTGGCTGGGATTGATGTTTTCATACAAAGTTGGAGACCAGGATGGCATGGCAGTTGAAAGTCTGCCACAGTTTGCCTTCTTTCTTGCCAGGGTAAGGAGTTCAGACTTCATTTTGTGGGCAGCAGCAAGGCACTTTTTTTTTTTTTTAATATAGTGATAATATATTCAAATTGGTATTTTAGGAATATGCTGGCAGCATTGTGTAGGAGGGGTTGACTGAGAAGAATTGGGAGACAGGGATAATGAAGTATTAGTAAAATGAACTGGTTTTAGTGATAAAATGATTGATACTTGTGGACATGGAAAGGAAAAGACTTTGAAAGCGAGTGTATGATAGAGCATCTTCACTTTTTTTTTTTTTTTTTTTTTTTTTTTTTTTTTAGAGATTTTGCGTTAGGGCATTTGTGTTCACTGTGGGGGCAGAGAGGGGGAGACAGGGACAGAGAGACAGTAGGGGAAATTGAGAAATCGCTCCCTAGGGGAGGATTGCCCCATCACAATCCCTTCTCCATTCTCTTCCCAGGATCTTAGGCATGCAAACAAATGTACCAGTGTGATTTTCAGGCCACCAGGTCTGGGATTCCAACCATGGTCAGCCATAATGGGAGTATAGCGACATAACCACTACACCATTTGCTGGTCCCAACTTACATACATATTTATTTATTTATTTTTGAGTTATTTTGCTATAGGCTGTGTGTACCTACCAGAGAGACAGAGACAGACAGAAAGCAAGAAATCACCCCCCCAGAGGGAATTGCCACACCACAATCCCTTCTCCATTCTCCTCTTTTGTGCACACATGCACACATATCTGGTGTGAGTTTCAAGCTGCTGGCCCCGAGCATCTTGATTAGTGATTATGTAGTGAGAGAAGAGGATTCATAGATAACTTTATGACTTCAGATGAAGAGAATTAACGTTATCACCAATAAATTATAGGCAGGCCTTCAGGTGAACTGAGTTTGAAATGCAAGCAAGTACTTTACATTATATTTTTTTATTAGATAAAACTCAAGATTAATGAGTCTATGGGTAAGGTTTAAAAATATTTTTCTTGAGGGGGAGCAGTAGATGGCAGAGCAGCCACATAGCTACTGTTGGTTCAAGTCCTGGACCTGGTGGCTGAAAACTCAGGCCAGGCATGTGTGCGTATGTGCCCAGGATCCTGGGAGGAGAATGGAGGAGGCAGTATTTACACTTTCCCTCTCTCTGTCTCTATCTCTGTCTCTCTATTTCTCACTAGGAGCACAAGGGCCCTAAGGCAAAAACCTCTACCCAAAAAAAAGGAAAAGAAAAGAAAAAGAAAGAAAGAAGAAAAAATAATACTCTTCTGGGGCCAGCAGGTAGTCTAGTGGTTAAGGCACTGGACTCCCATGTAGTTGACCTGAGTCCGGACCTCACAGATTGAAACTCACACTGCCATGTGTGCATGCCCAAAATCTAGAGAGAAAAATGGAGAGGGATTGTGGTGTGGCTATCACTCCTGGGTGTGTGTGTGTGTGTTGATTTTTTGCTTTCCATCTCCCTCTGCCTCCCTCTGTCTCTCTGGCAAGCACATGCACCCTATAGCAAAAATGACTTTCAAAATAAATACAACTATTCTGCATGGGGGTGGGAGTGGGGCTGTCTGTCCTGCAGCACGCAGCCCCATCTCTGCAGAATGTTCAGCTGGGTCAGCAAGAACGGCTGATGTAACAAGGAGTTGGAGCTCTTCCACATGGTGGCCAAATGGCTATTGCAGCTGTTTGCGCAGAAGCTACTGCCCCTGGAGGAGCACTGCTGCTTCTATGAGTTTCAGTCGGCCATGCTGTAGGGCGCTAACATTGACAACAAGCCCATGGTGCTCCTTGTGGGCCAGTACAGCACAGGCAAGACCATTTTCATCTGGCACCTGATAGAGCAGGACTTCCTAGGGACGCACGTCAGGCCTAAAGCCCACCACTCACTCCGTCATTGTGATGCCAAGGGCGTGATGCTCAGCAACACACTCATAGTCAACCCACGGTACCCCTTCCACAAGATCACCACCTTTGGCAATGCCTTCCTCAAAGCTTTCCTCAACAGGTTCATGTGTGCCCAGCTGCCCAACCCAGTCTTGGACAGCATCAACATCATCGACACTCCCCGGATCCTGTCTGGAGAGAAACAGCACAATCTTGAGCTGCCCTGGAGTTGTTTGCTGAGCTTGTAGACTTCATCATCCTATTCTTTGACACCCACAAACTGGACATCTCTGACGAGTTCTTGGACATCACTGACGAGTCTCATCAAGGTCCTGAGGAACCAGGAGGACAAGAGCCTCATGGTGCTGAATAAGGCCAAGCAGATTAAGACGCTGCTGCATTTGTAGGGCCCTCATGTAGTCCCTGGGCAAGATCATCAATACACCTGAGGTGTTCAGCATTTACATCATGTCCTTCTGGTCCCTCCTCCTGCCCATCCCTGATAACCACAAGCTCTTCTAGGCTGAGGACCAGGACCTCTTTCCATGTAAGCAGTCTCTGTCCAGAAATGCTGTCTTAAGGAAGCTCAATGACCTCATCAGGCGGACACACCAGCCCAGGTCCATCTCTGCATCAACTCTCTCAAGAAGAAGATGCCCAATATCTCTGTTAAATAGAACAGAAAGAAAGAGCGTGTGAACAACCTGGGAGAGATCTACCAGAAGATTGAGTGGGAACATCAGATCTGCCCTGGTGACTTCCCAAGCCTGCACACAATGCAGGAACTCGTGCAAACCCAGGACTTTAGCAAGTCCCAGGCCTTGAAGCTCAAGCTGCTGGATACAGTAGACAACATACTTGCCAGCGACGTTGCCCGACTGATGGTGATGGTGTACCAGGAGGAGTCCCTGATTCCCTCCCAGGCTATGAAAGGCAGTGCCTTCTATGGCACCATGAATGGGTCCTTTGGGTACAACTGCAGTGAGGGGGCCTATGAGGGAATTGATGATGTTGAGTGGGTGTTAGGCAAGGATAAGCCCAGCTATTACAAGATCTATGTGCCATCACCTATTAACAGCAAGATCACAGGTGCCAACGCCAGGAAAGAAGATGGTGAAACCCATGCTGCCCGACACATTGCCATGGAAGATCTGGAAGCTGACAGACATGATCAAGGACAGGCTGCTGGACCACCAAGAGGTTGCCCTAGTCAACCACCTCATCAAGGTCAAACGGGGGGGCCAGAAGCTGCCCATTGACCTGCCCCCCCCTAATCTCACCCTTCAAAGGGAGACATGAGTGATGGCCTCACCTGTCATCCACTACACACACACACACCTTGCACCTCCTGGGCTGGGAGAGGCCATGGAGGCAGAGACTGAGAAACTGAGGAAAGGGGAAGGATTACCAGTTTCTCAAGGTCCATAAAGACTGAGCAGATGTTTTCTGAGTTCTTGAAAAGGAAAATCCACCATCTTTCTTTTACAGCTGCTCTTGGGTCCAGCAGGAAAGACAAGGGTGATTCTTTTATGTTAATGATAGAATTATGTGCCCAAGAACTATGGATATTCTTAATATTTTATGCCATAGTCAGCAGTTCAAAACAAAACAAAACAAAACAAAAAACCCTCTTTTTTTTTGGGGGGGGAAGAGGTATTTTTGCTATAGGGTGTGTGCGCTCGCCAGACAGACAGACAGATACAGAGCGACAGAAAGCGAGAAATCAGCCCCGCAGGGGGATGGCCACGCCACAATCCCTTCTCCTCCATTCTCCTCTCCGGATCTTGGACACGCATGCACACGCGCCCGGTGTGAGTTTAAGCCACCAGGTCTGGGACGCGAACCACGGATGACTACATGGGAGTCCAGCGATATAGCCGTTACACTAACTGCTGGTCCCCCAAAAAACCTCTTTTTACAGGGCCAGCAGGTGGCATGGTGGTTGAGGCACTGGATTCCCACATGACTGACTGTTATTTCAGTCTCATACCTGGTGGCTTGAAAATCACTCTGGGTGCAGGTGTGTATGTGCCCAAAGTCCTGAGAGGAAAATGAAGGAGGAGGAATTGTGACATGGCCATCTCCCTGAGAGTATAGTCATTTCTTTCTCTTTTTCTTTCTCTGGCACATGCCCTCTAGCAAACTAATAAAACTATTTAAAAAAATAAAAACTTCTGTACAGAGAAATGCGAACACTATTTACTGAGTATTCTTCTTTCCACACAACCTAGAATGCCAGCTTTTTTTTTTTTTTTTTTTTTTTTTAAGGTTTTTACCATAGGGCATATGTGCTTGACAGAGAGAGAGGGGATGGCCACACCACAATCCCTTCTCCATTCTCCTTCTGGGATTTTGGGCATGCATGCACATGTGCCCAGCCTGAGTTTCAGGTCCTCAGGTCTGGGACTCAAACCATATTTGGCCATGTGGGAGTTCAGCGCTTTAACTGCCACGCCACCTGCTGACCTCAGAACGCTAACTTTTATCACATACTAAAATCACATGTGCTTGGCTAGGTTCTTAGATTCTCAGTTCTTTACATTTATCTCTATCAGTTCAATTCTGCTCAGGTGAAACACTTATCATTACTGTATCTTTAGAGTTCTTTCCTACTAGCTCCAGCCCCAGGGGTGATCATTTTCTATCTCAAGGGCTTTGCATTTTCCAGAATGTTGTCTAAATTGAATCATATGTTGTGCTTTCTAACATTTTGTGTCTGGCTTTTTTTCATTTAACATACAGCCTTTGAGATTTATCAGTGTTTTTCCATTACTTAGTTCATTTCTCTTTATTTCTGAGTGGTACATTGTATGGGGATACCACAGTTTCTCCATTTATCAGTTAATGGATATTTAGATTGTCTCTAGTTTTTGATGGTTTTGAATAGGCCTTCTATAAATGTCTACATACAGATCTTTTCATTTCTCTGAGTTTATACATAGAATTGGAGTTAATTGGTTTGTATAGTAGGTATAATATGTTTCATGAGAGAAATTGTCTGATTGTTTCCAAAGTGACTGTAACTTTTTTCATTCCTACCAGCTCTTGATATTGTCAGTTTAAAAGATTTTGCCATTCTTGTGGGTGTATAATTGTATTTTATTGTAGTTTTAATTTGTATTTCAATGAATAGTGATGATTATCTTTTCACCCATATCTTTCGGTGACATTCTTGTTTAAAGTGTCTTCTATTGGCTTGTTTTCTTATTATTGGGGTTTTAATTTTTTTGAGAGAGATTTTTGCTGTAGGGAGTGTGCACTCACCAGAAAGAAATCACCTCCCAGGAGGGAAGGTCACACCACAATCCCTTCTCCATTCTCCTCTCAGGATTCTGGGCACACACGCACACGTGGGTCTGGGACTCAAACCGCAGTTGACTACATGGGAGTCCAGCGATGAAGCATTACACCACCTGCTGGTCTCCTGTTTTCTTATTATTAAGTTGTGAAAGTTCTTTATATAATCCAGGTACAATTCCTTTACCAGATAACATTTTTTACAAATGTTTTCTCCTCATTCTTTGTCTTTTCACTTTCTTAATGTTGTCTTCCACGTTTCTTACAATATAAGATTTTAGTTTCACATCAAGCAGAAATTTAGACAGTGATAAAGTTCACTTTATGCATTCTTTTTTTCTTTTTTTATGGTTTTACTCAGAGTTTCTTAGCTAAAAAAGCGTTGTCGGGTTTTAACCCAAGGTCACAAAGATTTTCTCTTAATGTTTTCTTTAGACATTTTTATTATTTTTATTTATTATTTTAGCTTTTGCTGTAGAGCATATGTACTCACTGGAGAGACAGAGAGAGAGGAGAGAGAAATAACTTCCTGGGGCAATGGCCATGCCACAGTCCTTTCTCTATTCTCTTAGGATTTGGGCACACACTTGTTTTCAGAATGTTTTCCTTTTCCTTTTTTTTAAAAAATTTTTTCTATAGGGTTTGTGTGCTTACCAGATAGAAACAGAGAGAGAGAGAAAGTGAGAAATCACCCCTCCACCCCCCAGGTGAGATGGCCATGCCGCAGTCCCTTTTCCTCTACTGCCTTCTCAGGATTTTGGGCACACTGCACATGCGCCATTGTGGTTTTCAAGTTGCCATGTCTGGGGCTTAAATCACAAAGATGACCATGTGGGATCCAGCGCCTAAACCTCTACCTTGCCTGCTGGGCCCCAGAATTATTTTCAAGCTGCTGGGTCTAGGACTTGAACCATGCAGTCAACCATGTAGGATCCAGCTGCCTTAACCACCACACCACCAGTTCGCTCTCTTTAGATATTTTGTATTTTTACATTTTACATTTAGGTCTACAATATATTTTGAAATTTATTGTATATAAGGTTTGGGTTAGAGTTTCTATGTTTTATCTCTTTTGATTAACTGTCAGTTATTTTGTAAAGTTCTCCCATCCCCTGTAATAGGGTAGAGAGTTTTTTAGATTTGTTGATTAGAATAGGAACAAGTTATCATTAGAAAATTGTCTTTATTTATTTATTTGTTTATTTATTTATTTTGGGGAGATGTTTTTGCTATAGGGCACATGCACTTGCCAGAAAGACAGAGAGAAACAGAGACAGAAAGCGAGAAATCACCCCCCTGGGGGGATGATCACGCCGTAGTCCCTTCTCCTCCATTCTCCTCTTGGGATCCTAGGCATGCATGCACACGTGCCCAGTGTGAGTTTAAGCCACTGGGTCCGGGACTCGAGTCGCTGTCGACTACATGGAAGTCCAGTGACATAGCCATTATGCCAACTGCTGGTCCCGAGAATTGTCTTTAAATGTAGTTATTACATGTATATCTTTACCTATATTACACTTTTATCTCCATAAAGGTTAGTCGGTATTTTTTAAAATTATGATTTATTTAATTTTTCTTATTTAGTTGTTTATTTGAATTTGACCAGAGAGAGAGAGAGAGGGAGGAGGGGGGGAGGGAGGAAGTGAGGATGCAAGAAGCCACCAGGTCTGAGATTTGAACCTTGGTTGGCCATGTGGGAGTCTAGTGCCTTAACCACCACACTACCTGCCGGCCCTGGTTTGTTGGTATTTAATGTAGATTATAGTTTTCTTCTAGTGATTGAGAGTTTTCTCTAACATATTTTTGTGAAATTATTAGTAAGCTGTAAGAAAAGTCTTTATTTTTCTACATATACTTGAAAATTAAGTTTATTAATTTTACAGCATCAAAAGATTATTGTTTATGTTCAGAAACAGAATGTTTAGTAAGGAACTTCGATATTTAGGAATTGATTTCTTTGTGGTACTTCAAGCTCATTTGCCTTTGAAATTTAACCTCTCTATAAGCAAAGAGTAACTGTTCAACCAGACAAACATTTTTAGTATATTGTGGAAAGGTGTAAACAAAAATTGCGAAATCAATAATATTATAAATATAAAGCAGAATACTTTAATATTTAGTGCAGTAAGTTAAACACCACAAGTGTAAAATGGTGGTGGGAGGTAGGGCCAGGCAGGTGTTTAGAAAGGCAGTTGAGAAGGGGGAGGGGATGTTTTAGAGAAACTTTGAAGGGCAGCATGATAGGATGTCAATAAAAAGGAATTGTAGGTAGAGAATTATTTGAAATAACATTCATGGGACCTAGCCTGAGAAGTAACATTCAAGCCAACTTGAGAGGAAAACTGTGCTATGCAGTGTCACAGACACTGTGGGAGAAAATAATTTCAAGGTATTTGGTTTTCTTTATTGTTCTGATAGGTCTTGCTAATCACATTTGTAATAGTTCTTCACTCCTAGACTTACCAATTGTATTTTTAAGATCGACTCATCTATTTATTCCATGACTGAGAGAGACAGAGTGAATCAGAAAGATAGAGATAGCACTTCCAATAAGGTCTTGATGCCATCATCCACCCCAGCCCTCAGCCAGCCCAGAATCATGGGCGTGTGCATGCTCAGTGTACTCAGGAAGGTTTTCAGACGTGAAGCGGGAACCTTCCCATGCGAGATTGCTTCACAGAACGTAGCTTTTTACTACTATACCACCATCTGGTCTCTATTTCAGTGTATTTTCTAAGGCAAAGTCTACTTTAACATTTTGTGAATTAGTGCATGCCTTGTATAAATATAAACAAAACTTATTAACTACAATTATGTGTAATAAACTGCCCTTAAATTTGGTAACTTAAAATCAAAGCCATTTTCCAGCAGGATTAGCCTGATGATTCTTCTGCTTTTCAGTGTTAACTGGGGTTGCTCATGGTGTTGAGTTGGTGGTGGCTGGTCTCTTGTGCTGTTATGATCAAGATGATTTTACTCATGTGCCTATTGCCTTATTTTAGGGGTGGTTAGATGGCTGAGCTGAGCTCTTCTTTTTCTCCTGTTATCTCTTTTCATTGTCTCAGGGCCTTTCCATGTGGTCTCTTCATCAGGATAGTTGGATTTTTTATATGGCAGCTCAGACTCAGCAAATATTGATGCCTGGACACCTGGGTGAAAAACATGATCTAGTTTTGGAAGTCTGAATTGGTTCCTCATTGTGCATTGTGTTACGGCACTTAATACATCATAGCTGTTTTGTAAAATTTCATTTAGAGCACATTCTAAATTGAACTAAAATAGATACAGCATCTTTAGGAGCATTACCTGGTAATATTAGTTAAATACGTAACTTCTAAAAAATTATTACTTAAATTAGTTGTGTAAAAAAATGGAAATAGTAGTGTGGTTCCCACAGTTATATATGCCTATGTATATTGTCATTATTAACCAGAAAGAACTACATGATTTATTCTTTCTCTTACAAAGTAAAATATATGTTAAATAATATAATTGTATTCATGTGGACTTAGATGTCTAGAGTGTTCCAGGTTGCATGTAAAAGAGTCATATTTGGGGGCCAGCAGTTGACGTAATGTCTATGTCACTGAACTCCCATGTTGTGGACCACAGTGGCTTAAACTCACACCAGGTGGCTTAAACTCACACCAGGCGTGCGTGTGTGTGTGTGTGTGTTGTGTCCCCAAGATCCTGAGAGGAGAATGGAGGAGAAGGGATTGTGGCGTGGCCATCCCCTCTGGGGGGTGATTTCTCGCTTTCTGTCTCTCTGGCGAGCACAAGTGTCCTATAGCAAAAACCTCTCCTAAAAAAAAGAAGAGAGTCATATTTGATATAACAGATAGAGGAATCAGTGATTTAATTCTCTAACTTAGATGCCACATGTATTATGTCATTACTTCATGTCTTGGTTTTATAACATATGGAGAAGAAAAGTAATTTTACTCCTTTTTTTTAGAGATAGATCTTTTTTGATACATCAGTGAGGAAAACCTGACGTAAAGTTTTTCACTGTGGCAGGAGAGGGAGCCCAGACTATCATTTTATGTCTGATATAACTCTCATAAATATATGTATATATATATTCTTTATTTTCTTATTATTCTTCTTTGTGTGTTTTTGTGACAGTTACTCTATTTATTCCCTCTATGTGTTATTGGGTGCTTGACTAACAAAATTCTATTTGAATTGAATAATGATAGCTATATTTGTTAAGTGCCTATAATTAGATATTGGGCATAGTGTTAGAAATGTTGCAAATGTTACTTTCAATTCTCATAATAAATTTAAAAGATAAGTACTGTTATCTTTTTAAATTTTAAACTTATTTCTTTTTTTCCATGAGAGAGAGAAGCACCCTCAACATGATCCCACAATACAGTTCTTCCCACCTGCCAGCCTTCCCCACTTGCCAGGAACATGGGCCTGTGCACCTGGCATGGAGGTTGACCAGAGGGTTGAACCTGAAATCTTCCATATGGATCCAAGCTTTGCTTGGGCAGTGCATTCATTACTGCTACCCCACTAGCTGGCCTGCTGTTATTTATCTTTTAGAGATAAAAACAGTAACTTGCTTTGTGTCATTTTGTCACTTCACCCACAGAACTGGAATTTGAACTTAAATGTGTCTAACTATATATAAATAAAACAATAAAATAGAAATAAAGTTATACAGCAAAGAAATATTAGAAAAGAAGGGAGTCTTCAGAAATTAGTACAAACCCCTGATTTTTCGAAAACAAGCCACAGAAGCTCCACAAATCTCCCTTAGTTTAGTAATGCACAAGTCCATCTGTTCTTAGTTGACTGGATCTGCACAACTCTTTCAGATCTTATGGTTATTAATTAACATGAATCAGTTTTTACAGTTACATTTAAAGGTACCTATTCACTCTTTTAGTAGTTTCCATCCATATGGTTAAGCAGACAACTCTAGAGGAGTTAGGTATTTTAAATACCAACTGCTTCAAGCCTGACAGATCTCAACTATCTCATAACCAGGAAAGAAGGGTTTTCTCCTTTTTCTAGAACCACTTCTACTTTATGCTACTCTATCCCTAGGTAACACTTAGGGCAGAAGAAAAAGTAGAAGTGGTGTTTATATGTGCAGGATGTAAGTTAGGAACTAGATATTTTTAGCTAAATATTGTAAAATATTGTAGTCTATAGACTTCATTATGTTTGTTGGTTTTCATCACTGAAACTCTCCCTCCTGAAGCATGGTATAACAGTTTGTATTTTGTTTGTTTTTGTTTTTAATTTGAAGGTGAGTTCATTTTTTGGGTGTAGGGAGGAGGATGAGAAAGCATCCCTCCTCCTCGATGATAGCTTTGCTGCAATCCCTTTTTCATTTCTCCTTTTGGGATTTTGGGCATGTTTTTTCAAGGCACTGGTCTGGACTTGAACAGCCCACTTGGTCATGTGGGATCCTGCCACCTTAGCCACCATGCCACCAGCTGGTCTGGTATAACAATTTTTTGTTTTGTATTGTTTTGAGAGATTTTTGCTCTAGGGCGCATGTGCTCAGTGGACAGAGGGAGACAGAAAGGGAGAAATCACCCCCCATCCCCAGGGTGCATCGCCATGGCACAGTTCCTTTTCCTTCATTCTTGGAATTTTGGGCATGCATGCACACGTGCTGGGTGTGTTTTAAGCCTTAGTGACTCAAACCACAGTCAATTCTGAGGGAGTCCAGCATTTAACTATTACACCATCTGCTGGTCCCAGATATGACAGTTTTTAACTAGAAACTAGGAGACCTGATTAGGAGTTGTCATAGTTTTGCCATTTATTCAGTCTTTGCCCTGAAAAATCATTTAAATTCTCTGGGTCTTAACTTATTAAAATTTTTTTTTTATATATTGGCCTTAACATTTTCCTAAGAATGAGGGGAGTTGGTGAGATTTCTAAGTTATTTCCTATGAAAGTTTTGTGGAGATATTTCTGGCAGCTGCCTCACTCCAGCATTTTGTCTTTTCCTGTCATACCCCCACTGTATCCTGTTTCTTCCCAGAGTCTTGTGAAAGCTTTTTACTTATATTGATAACATTATGATTTCTCAATTTTTATTTTATCTGTTTGTTTACTTGTTGATTTCTCTGCTGCTTTTTTTCTTATGTGGAATGCGTATTTATTGCTTGCTGTGTGCTTGGTACTCGAGACAGGGACTGCAGAGAGGAAAGTGGTTTATATTTCTTAACTTTAGAGAATTTGCAGTCTACTTAGAGTTGTTACTGTTGCTGGATCTTGTTTCTTTTTGTGATATTGCTTTTTTATTTGTCTTTAGTGATTACTTACCCTTCAGATGTTTATCATTAGTAATTTGTTTCTTTTTACTTTATCCCTTCTATTGCTCTCTGTGGAAACTATTCATACTGAGCATAAGTTGTATGCAAAGCACAATTCTAGATCTCCAAAAATGAATAAGAGATGATAACTGCAAAGGACTATACAAACCATAGAGTGGAAGCTACACAAAAGAATCAGAATTCAACTCACGAAAGAGGAGAAGAATGATTACTTCTACTTGTAGGAATCAAGAATTGAAGTGAAAAAAGCTGAATTTCTCCTAGATCTTGTAGAATGTATAGGGTTTTGGCAGGCAGAGTTAAAATGACTGAAGACATTCTAGTTAATGGCTGTAGAATGTATAGGGTTTTGGCAGGCAGAGTAATGGTATTAGCAAAAATATTGGAGTAATGCATTTGAGTAATGACACTCAAACACTCCAGAATCTTTTGGATATGCATGGTGGCTGTAGTAGAAGAAAAGCCTAAAAGATGAGTTTTGACTGAAGATCTTGAATGGCTTACTGTGGGGATTTTCTTTTTCTCTTTCAGGCAGAAGGAAGCTGGGTTTGTTCATTTGTTTAAGCAGATGTGTGTGACATGATAAACCATACTTTAAGAAACATTTTTTGGTTGCTTTATGCATAGTGGATTGATGGAGAATAGAGAAACTATAGGGAGGGAGCCACCTTTCAGAGGATAATGAGAATTTCTGTGGTGGCAACTGTGGAAAGGGAAAGGGGTACAGAAATATTTCAATGGAAAAAATAGGCTGAACTGGTGAAGTGATTTAATGTTAGGAAAAACCTGAAGAAGGGAATATTTAAAATACTGAGAATTATTTGTATTTAGATAGTGTGCTTAACATGCATACGGAATTGGAAGGAGAACTTGAGCCATTTTTAATATTAGAAAGATAGTTTTGTCGTGAAATAATATTCTGTGGGGATGATGGTGTGGAGTTTGGCAAAGAGGTTGGGTTGGGAGATTAATTTGCCTAGAATATTTAAAAGGTTAGTCTGTATTTCTAAGAAGTGTGAAGAAGAGTGAAGCATGTTTAAGATAGGCCTTAGGGGAATGTGCAGGTTGAGATGATCATGAGAATGAGGACATAGTCAGATAGGATAGTGCAGTTGCACAAATTCTGAGAGAGAAAATTTGAGAAGGAGGTCAGTAATGTTATGTGGCAGTGAGGTCCAAGAAAAAAGGTTCGAGAAGCCATGAGGTTTGGTAGCCTTGATCAGCTATGTTGGCAGCAAGTTTGATAAATCCCTTTCCTCTCCTGTTTTTGAAATCCTTTCTCTTTTATTTTTCTGTTACATTCTTACCGTTTTGGAATTCTGCTTTCCCTCCTGCTTCCCCTTTTAAATTCTGTACATTTCTCTTTTTCTTCTTCCTGCTTGTTTCCGTGATCTGTTTCCAGTCTTATATCACCCTGGCTGGGTTTGATAGGGGAGGGAGAAAATTATCAGTGTTGTTGCTTAGGCCAGTTGATTTCATGGACTGCGTTATTACCGTGTGAATTATGACTCATATCCAGGGCAGACAAAACTGTGATAGTATGGAGTCTGACGTTTGTGCTGCAAGAATGTGTTACGACTAAAAGCTTCTACATGAAAATTTTCCAGTATTTCTTATAATCCTTCAGTGTGAATTTTTTAAAAATCTAATAAACCTTTATAATGAACTTTATACCAAAATCTGTGGCTTGATGATGAGTGAAAGTATGTTGTGTGATTTCAGTCCTTTTCTTAAAAGCTTCTTAACCTAGTAAATAATGTATTGTGTAGGCATATTCAGAATACATATATAATTGTGTCTTTTTTCCTCCTCCTCATAATGTAACCTTGAGAATGATGTATACAAAGTGAGGTAGGAGAGCATTGAATAGATTAATGAAGGGAGGTCTTTGGAAATGGTATGTGTATGTTCATTATGTATTCAGTGTTTTATTTTGAAGTGGTTTCTCTTGTGTCTTGTTCCTTCTAATGTACTGTCATAAATCTTTTTAGCTTTTTTTGCTTGAACATAATTATTGATTCTCCTTTCAGGAAGGAGATTTAGGCTACCCAAGTAATATGTATAAGTTCTTTTCTGTTATACACATTTCAAATAGCTTAGAAGTATCTGAAATAAATAGCAGAAGTTGCTTTTTTTCCCTTTCTCTAGGATCAGCCACATTAAGGGTTTGTCTGCTCACCAGAGAGACAGAAAGCAAGAAATCACCCTCTGGGGCAGGGGGATAGCCACCTTCAATCCCTTCTCCTCCAGTCTCCTGGATTTGGGGCACACATGCACACACGCCCAGCTTGAGCTTTAAGGCACTTGGTTCGGGGCTCCAACCATGATCAGCTATGTGAAAGTCCAGTGACATAACTATTACATCACCTGCTGGTTCCTGTAACTTAGTCTTTTAACTTTCTCTCTCTGTCTCTGTCCAGAGTGTGTGTCCTCTGGCAATTAAAACAATTAAAACAAGTCTACAGTTATTTTAATATATATGGTTAGAAGTCAGTATTATGGTTACCTTTAGGGATGCTGTGTTTAGGGATGCTGTATAGTGACTAGAAGGGAACACAGGGATTCTGGGTTATTTTTCACTACTATGTTTATTTTGTGAAAATTAAGCTGTACACTTAAATATATTTTTTTCTATATGTTTGTTATACTTAAAAAGTTTTAAAAGATTTTGAAGTAACACATTTAATAAGATTAACATGGGTAATTTGTAAAAGAAATGTAGGGGCATTCTAGATTACTCTTTTCTTCAGTTGTGACTTTTTATTTTATTTTTAGTTTTTGCTATAGGGCATGTGCGCTTGCGGAAGGAAAGGAGAGTAGGAGGGGGAGAGAGAAAGAGAAAGAAAGTGAAAAACCATCTTCTAGCAGGGGATGGCCATGCCGCAATCCCTTCTTTTGGGATTTGGGACACATACATATGTGCTGGATCTGGGACTTGTACTTCTAAGTTGGCCAAGTGGGATCCAGCCTCCCTAACCACTTCACCACTGGCTGGCCCCAGTTGTATCTTTAAATTATATATAAATAGTTCATTTTAAAAAAGTGACTACTTAGAAAATACTAGCCTACACAAATGCCTAAGCTATAGCTTGATGCCAGTCTATCATAGAACTTTAAGAACTTTAAACATCAGAAAGTAAGAATAGCAAGCTAAGGAGTGTAAGAATAACTTTATCTAATCTAGAATTTGTTCAAACAGCTAATCTAACTTACTTCTGTATCTCTAGCCCTTTTCTTACACTTGGTACTGTATATTTATTGAGTCAAAGAGGGACCAGCAGTTAGCGTAATGGCTATGTCACTGGACTTCCATGTAGTCGACTGCGGTTCGTGTCCCGGACCCAGTGGCTTAAAACTCACGCTGGGCGCGTGTGCGTGCGTGCCCAAGATCCCGAGAGGAGAATGGAGGGGAAGGGATTGCGGCGTGGCCATCCCCCCTGGGGGCTGATTTCTCACTTTCTGTCTCTATGTCTCTGTCTGGCGAGCGCACGCGCCCTCTCCAAAAAAAAAAAAACTGTCTGGTTTGCTGTACATGTCAGTTGTACTCTCATCTGCTTGAAGTTTTATCTCTTTAAAAAAAAGAAGCACTTTGGGGCTGGCAGGTGGTATCTGCAGTTTGAGTCCTGGACTAGGCAGTTTGCTGTCTCACTTTCCTTCCCTCTCTGGTAAAATTAAAAAGTGATAATAATAAATTAATTTTTTTTTAAAAAAAGAAGCACTTTGGGGCTGGCAGGTGGTAGCTGCAGTTTGAGTCCTGGACTAGGCAGTTTGCTGTCTCACTTTCCTTCCCTCTCTGGTAAAATTAAAAAGTGATAATAATAAATTAATTTTTTTTTAAAAAAAGAAGCACTTTGGGGCTGGCAGGTGGTAGCTGCAGTTTGAGTCCTGGACTAGGCAGTTTGCTGTCTCACTTTCCTTCCCTCTCTGGTAAAATTAAAAAGTGATAATAATAAATTAATTTTTTTTTAAAAAAAGAAGCACTTTGGGGCTGGCAGGTGGTAGCTGCAGTTTGAGTCCTGGACTAGGCAGTTTGCTGTCTCACTTTCCTTCCCTCTCTGGTAAAATTAAAAAGTGATAATAATAAATTAATTTTTTTTTAAAAAAAGAAGCACTTTGGGGCTGGCAGGTGGTAGCTGCAGTTTGAGTCCTGGACTAGGCAGTTTGCTGTCTCACTTTCCTTCCCTCTCTGGTAAAATTAAAAAGTGATAATAATAAATTAATTTTTTTTTAAAAAAAGAAGCACTTTGGGGCTGGCAGGTGGTAGCTGCAGTTTGAGTCCTGGACTAGGCAGTTTGCTGTCTCACTTTCCTTCCCTCTCTGGTAAAATTAAAAAGTGATAATAATAAATTAATTTTTTTTTAAAAAAAGAAGCACTTTGGGGCTGGCAGGTGGTAGCTGCAGTTTGAGTCCTGGACTAGGCAGTTTGCTGTCTCACTTTCCTTCCCTCTCTGGTAAAATTAAAAAGTGATAATAATAAATTAATTTTTTTTTAAAAAAAGAAGCACTTTGGGGCTGGCAGGTGGTAGCTGCAGTTTGAGTCCTGGACTAGGCAGTTTGCTGTCTCACTTTCCTTCCCTCTCTGGTAAAATTAAAAAGTGATAATAATAAATTAATTTTTTTTTAAAAAAAGAAGCACTTTGGGGCTGGCAGGTGGTAGCTGCAGTTTGAGTCCTGGACTAGGCAGTTTGCTGTCTCACTTTCCTTCCCTCTCTGGTAAAATTAAAAAGTGATAATAATAAATTAATTTTTTTTTAAAAAAAGAAGCACTTTGGGGCTGGCAGGTGGTAGCTGCAGTTTGAGTCCTGGACTAGGCAGTTTGCTGTCTCACTTTCCTTCCCTCTCTGGTAAAATTAAAAAGTGATAATAATAAATTAATTTTTTTTTAAAAAAAGAAGCACTTTGGGGCTGGCAGGTGGTAGCTGCAGTTTGAGTCCTGGACTAGGCAGTTTGCTGTCTCACTTTCCTTCCCTCTCTGGTAAAATTAAAAAGTGATAATAATAAATTAATTTTTTTTTAAAAAAAGAAGCACTTTGGGGCTGGCAGGTGGTAGCTGCAGTTTGAGTCCTGGACTAGGCAGTTTGCTGTCTCACTTTCCTTCCCTCTCTGGTAAAATTAAAAAGTGATAATAATAAATTAATTTTTTTTTAAAAAAAGAAGCACTTTGGGGCTGGCAGGTGGTAGCTGCAGTTTGAGTCCTGGACTAGGCAGTTTGCTGTCTCACTTTCCTTCCCTCTCTGGTAAAATTAAAAAGTGATAATAATAAATTAATTTTTTTTTAAAAAAAGAAGCACTTTGGGGCTGGCAGGTGGTAGCTGCAGTTTGAGTCCTGGACTAGGCAGTTTGCTGTCTCACTTTCCTTCCCTCTCTGGTAAAATTAAAAAGTGATAATAATAAATTAATTTTTTTTTAAAAAAAGAAGCACTTTGGGGCTGGCAGGTGGTAGCTGCAGTTTGAGTCCTGGACTAGGCAGTTTGCTGTCTCACTTTCCTTCCCTCTCTGGTAAAATTAAAAAGTGATAATAATAAATTAATTTTTTTTTAAAAAAAGAAGCACTTTGGGGCTGGCAGGTGGTAGCTGCAGTTTGAGTCCTGGACTAGGCAGTTTGCTGTCTCACTTTCCTTCCCTCTCTGGTAAAATTAAAAAGTGATAATAATAAATTAATTTTTTTTTAAAAAAAGAAGCACTTTGGGGCTGGCAGGTGGTAGCTGCAGTTTGAGTCCTGGACTAGGCAGTTTGCTGTCTCACTTTCCTTCCCTCTCTGGTAAAATTAAAAAGTGATAATAATAAATTAATTTTTTTTTAAAAAAAGAAGCACTTTGGGGCTGGCAGGTGGTAGCTGCAGTTTGAGTCCTGGACTAGGCAGTTTGCTGTCTCACTTTCCTTCCCTCTCTGGTAAAATTAAAAAGTGATAATAATAAATTAATTTTTTTTTAAAAAAAGAAGCACTTTGGGGCTGGCAGGTGGTAGCTGCAGTTTGAGTCCTGGACTAGGCAGTTTGCTGTCTCACTTTCCTTCCCTCTCTGGTAAAATTAAAAAGTGATAATAATAAATTAATTTTTTTTTAAAAAAAGAAGCACTTTGGGGCTGGCAGGTGGTAGCTGCAGTTTGAGTCCTGGACTAGGCAGTTTGCTGTCTCACTTTCCTTCCCTCTCTGGTAAAATTAAAAAGTGATAATAATAAATTAATTTTTTTTTAAAAAAAGAAGCACTTTGGGGCTGGCAGGTGGTAGCTGCAGTTTGAGTCCTGGACTAGGCAGTTTGCTGTCTCACTTTCCTTCCCTCTCTGGTAAAATTAAAAAGTGATAATAATAAATTAATTTTTTTTTAAAAAAAGAAGCACTTTGGGGCTGGCAGGTGGTAGCTGCAGTTTGAGTCCTGGACTAGGCAGTTTGCTGTCTCACTTTCCTTCCCTCTCTGGTAAAATTAAAAAGTGATAATAATAAATTAATTTTTTTTTAAAAAAAGAAGCACTTTGGGGCTGGCAGGTGGTAGCTGCAGTTTGAGTCCTGGACTAGGCAGTTTGCTGTCTCACTTTCCTTCCCTCTCTGGTAAAATTAAAAAGTGATAATAATAAATTAATTTTTTTTTAAAAAAAGAAGCACTTTGGGGCTGGCAGGTGGTAGCTGCAGTTTGAGTCCTGGACTAGGCAGTTTGCTGTCTCACTTTCCTTCCCTCTCTGGTAAAATTAAAAAGTGATAATAATAAATTAATTTTTTTTTAAAAAAAGAAGCACTTTGGGGCTGGCAGGTGGTAGCTGCAGTTTGAGTCCTGGACTAGGCAGTTTGCTGTCTCACTTTCCTTCCCTCTCTGGTAAAATTAAAAAGTGATAATAATAAATTAATTTTTTTTTAAAAAAAGAAGCACTTTGGGGCTGGCAGGTGGTAGCTGCAGTTTGAGTCCTGGACTAGGCAGTTTGCTGTCTCACTTTCCTTCCCTCTCTGGTAAAATTAAAAAGTGATAATAATAAATTAATTTTTTTTTAAAAAAAGAAGCACTTTGGGGCTGGCAGGTGGTAGCTGCAGTTTGAGTCCTGGACTAGGCAGTTTGCTGTCTCACTTTCCTTCCCTCTCTGGTAAAATTAAAAAGTGATAATAATAAATTAATTTTTTTTTAAAAAAAGAAGCACTTTGGGGCTGGCAGGTGGTAGCTGCAGTTTGAGTCCTGGACTAGGCAGTTTGCTGTCTCACTTTCCTTCCCTCTCTGGTAAAATTAAAAAGTGATAATAATAAATTAATTTTTTTTTAAAAAAAGAAGCACTTTGGGGCTGGCAGGTGGTAGCTGCAGTTTGAGTCCTGGACTAGGCAGTTTGCTGTCTCACTTTCCTTCCCTCTCTGGTAAAATTAAAAAGTGATAATAATAAATTAATTTTTTTTTAAAAAAAGAAGCACTTTGGGGCTGGCAGGTGGTAGCTGCAGTTTGAGTCCTGGACTAGGCAGTTTGCTGTCTCACTTTCCTTCCCTCTCTGGTAAAATTAAAAAGTGATAATAATAAATTAATTTTTTTTTAAAAAAAGAAGCACTTTGGGGCTGGCAGGTGGTAGCTGCAGTTTGAGTCCTGGACTAGGCAGTTTGCTGTCTCACTTTCCTTCCCTCTCTGGTAAAATTAAAAAGTGATAATAATAAATTAATTTTTTTTTAAAAAAAGAAGCACTTTGGGGCTGGCAGGTGGTAGCTGCAGTTTGAGTCCTGGACTAGGCAGTTTGCTGTCTCACTTTCCTTCCCTCTCTGGTAAAATTAAAAAGTGATAATAATAAATTAATTTTTTTTTAAAAAAAGAAGCACTTTGGGGCTGGCAGGTGGTAGCTGCAGTTTGAGTCCTGGACTAGGCAGTTTGCTGTCTCACTTTCCTTCCCTCTCTGGTAAAATTAAAAAGTGATAATAATAAATTAATTTTTTTTTAAAAAAAGAAGCACTTTGGGGCTGGCAGGTGGTAGCTGCAGTTTGAGTCCTGGACTAGGCAGTTTGCTGTCTCACTTTCCTTCCCTCTCTGGTAAAATTAAAAAGTGATAATAATAAATTAAATTTTTTTTTTAAAAAAGAAGCACTTTGGTGAAAACACTGTCTTCTTGTAATTTGTATTTCTTTATTATTAATGAAGTTGAAAATTATGTTTATTTAACCATATGGATTTAATTTTTTTTGAGACTTTGTCTATTTAATAGACTAACCCAGGGCAAGTAGGTGGTGTCATGGTTACAACACAGACTCCCACATGATGGATCGTGGTTTGAGTCCTAGACCTGGTGACTTGCTTTCTCATTTCTCTTCTCTCTGTCTCTCTCTTATAAATTAAAAAAAAAAATACTAATAAGTAAAATTAAATAAATCTTAAAAGAAAATAGACTAAACCTATGCCATTCAGTATGGTCGGTGTCAAATGTGGGTATTGAATACATAAATGAACTAGTTTGAATTGAGATGTGTTGTAAGTGTAAAATGTACATTGTGTTTTGAAGTCTTACTTGGAAAAAAAGATTGTGAAATACTTCATAATTTTTGGGGCTCGCAGGTTGTGTGGCATACTCCCACATGACCAATCACAGTTCAAGTCCCAGACCAGGCAGCTTGCTTTCTCACTTTCCCTTTTTCTCTCTCCCTGGTCAAATTAATAACAATAATAATAATCAAGTTGAATAAAATAATTCTTTTAAAAATATTTTTAAATATCAGTTTCACATTGAGATGATGTTTTTGCTATCTTGAGTTAAACTATATTAGAATGAATTTCACGTGTTTTACATTTTTAATGTGGCTACTAGAAAATGTACATTTACATATGTTGGTAGCATTATATTCCTGAGCAGTGGTAATCTACAGTAATCTAATCATTGGTGATTAGGGCCTGAATTAGGGTAGTATTTATAGAAAGGAAAGTAAGAGATTTTTAAGAGATCGTACAGTATGCATATATAAATTATAATGTAGGTTTGATTTTTTTTTAACAATTTTTGTCTTTCTATTTATAATTAGTAATAATTAATTAAAATTAATATATATATTTTTTGGAGAGGTTTTCGCTATAGGGCACGTGCGCTCGCCAGACAGACAGAGAGACATAGATAGAAAGTGAGAAATCACCCCCAGGGGGGATGGTCATGCCGCAATCCCTTCTCCTCCATTCTCCTCGGGATCTTGGGCATGCACGCACATGTGCCCAGCGTGAGTTTTAAGCCACCGGGTCCAGGACACGAACCGTAGTCAACTACGTAGGAGTCCAGTGACATAGCCATTACGCTAACTGCTGGTTCTCAAAATTAATAAATTTTTGAGGGCAAGTACTATACCACTTCTTTTTACATTTTCATTTATATCTTTCCTTTGCTTACTGGGTGCATAGTAAGTTGATTGAACAAACGAGACTTATAGGATATCAGATATTATGTCAAGTCAAAATTCAAATTTTGGCATGCAGATATATGATTCCTAGAATTACTATGTCCTTTATTTTAATATCATAGTATCACCAGCTAGTCAGATGAGTCATACAGTTTTTCAAAGAGGCAAAAGTGAGGAACTAATATGTGATCTTGGATACATCAGATTCTATGTAGTCATTTTGTATATTTTTTCTCTTAATCCTTACAGTAACCCTGTGAGGAAGATACTGACTGCCATTTTATACATTGGGAAACACACTGTTTTTTGTTTTGTTTTGTTTTTGTTTTTTAAGGTATTGCAAAAAGGGGAGTTTATTAAAGGAGAGGGAAGGAAAAACAGAGTTCCCAAGAAGGGAAGGGTCCTGAAAAATGGGTTGCTAAGGAAGAACTGTGGTGAGGGGTTTTTATTTGGGTCAGGAAGGACTTTGTCTGGAAACTTTCTAGGTGGGGCTCATGCATGCATTCCCCTCCTGGTGGTGAGGGGCATATGCTGGATGGGTCTAGTTATTCTCCTAATTTTGGAGTGGATACCAAGGTCAGGAGATTCTTTGTCTAGAAGCTTTGGGCCATGAGTTATTCAAGAGCAAGATTTACATGTTTAAGGTCAAAGGAATATGGTGACTGGAAGAAGAACTGTCACACAGCTCTGGTTCTTCTGGGTCAGAGCGGGCTGCTCTGTCTACCTACCTGTAAATGGGATCCAACTCCTCTCTCAATCACCCCCTCCGTCCACCCCATACTCCTAATTGCTCTTAGGGAAATAGGCCAAAGACCTTTCGTTCTAGCTTTTTTTCCTGCTGAGTTCTAGGAGGAAATAAAGTTGTAATAGTTTTAAATATTTCTTTTATTTTGCCTTTCAGATAAAATCAAAGACAAAATTAAAGAGAGAGACAAAGAAAAAGATAGAGAAAAAAAGAAACATAAAGTAATGAATGAGATCAAGAAAGAGAATGGAGAAGTGAAGATTTTGCTAAAAAGTAAGTTTATATTCAGTGATTTTAGTTTTATATTATGGTCAGTATGCTCATTGGCTAAGTGTTCAAAGTAAGTAATGTTATTTGATGCTGAATTTTGCTGAGAAAACATTAATGGTAAGGAAGTAAAAAGCAAAAATGACAATGGGGAGTTCTAATATGTATGGTAACATAGCTTTAGTACATTTATTTAGTGAGTCATTAGAAAGTTATAAATGTGGGACCAGCTGGTGGTATGATAGGTAAAGCGGCTGGATCCCACCTGGTTAACTTCGTGGTTCAAGTCCAGACTTACTGGCTTGAAAAACACGCCGGGAGGCAGCAGGTGGTGTAGTGACTAAGGGCGCTGGACTCCCATATGGCCAACCATGGTTTGAGCCCCAGATCCAGTGACTTGAAAATCACACCGGTGCATGTGTGCCCCAAAATCCTGAGAGGAGAGTTGAAGAGATGGAATTGTGGTGTGGCCATTCACATTAGGGAGTGCTTTCTCACTTTATCACTCTCTCACTTTGTCCATCTCTGTAGTGAGCATGAACCTTATAGCAAATTTAAAAAAAAAAAAAAAAAAAAAAGGTTGTAAGAGTAAGTTTCATCAAGCTATTATATCCCTTAAATTATTTTAAAGTCAGTTATTTAATTCTATATTTGCATTTCTAGTCTACCCATAATTAGATGATTTAAAATTAAAGCCTAAAGAATTTTCAGCATGGGGACCAGCAGTTAGCCTAATGGCTATGTCACTGAACTCCCATGTAGCCTACCGCGGTTTGATTCCTCTATCTGGTGGCTTAAACTCATGCAGGGCACATGTACGTGCATACCCAAGATCCCAAGAGGAGAATGGAGGAGAAGGGGTTGCGGCATGGCCATCCCCCCTGGGGGGTGATTCTCGCTTTCTGTCTCTCTGTCTCTCACTGTCTTTATGGCGAGCACACACACCCTGTAGTGAAAATCTCTCCAAAAAAAAGAATTTTCAGCATGATAAGGATAGTGAAGGCAGTCCCCAAAGATTCCTGGCTCTCATCACCATATCATAGTTTAGGATCATAGAGGAAATGTTTTACTCTGAGCTAAATTACCAGGGATACTATTTTACTTTATTTCTTGCATGTTTACGAATATCCTTATTTTTCTTTCTGGTTTTTCTTTTATTACAATTGTATATTCAACCATTGGTTATACATGGGAGTGGGGTGGAAAGAAGAATTTTGAGAGTAGCTAGGTGATTGGATAATAAGTATAATACATACCCTGTCAATAAATCTGAACTTTTCAGAGACAATTTATGGCAGAATAGAAGTAAAGACAGTCTTGGGACCAGGAGTTAGCGTAATGGCTATGTCGCTGGACTCCCATGTAGTCGACTGAGGTTCGCATCCTGGATCTGGTGGCTTAAAACTCATGCCAGGCACATGTGCGTGCGTGCCCAGGATCCCGAGAAGAGAATGGAGAAGAAGGGATTGCGGCATGACCATCCCCCCTGGGGGGTGATTTCTCACTTTCTGTCTCTCTGTCTCTCTCTGTCTGTCTGGCGAGCGCATGTGCCATATAGCAAAAACCTCTCAAAAGAACAAAAGAAGTAAAGACAGTCTTAAATTCACTCAGAAATAGCATTCAGTTCCTAGACAGCTAGCAAATTAATTAGCCATGTTACCAGGTTGAAAATTGATTAATTTTCATACTGAATTTATATGTTATTAAGCCTTTATATCTTCAAAAGGGAGAAGAGGTCATAGCATAGCATGTACAACAAAATAAGGGGTAACTTATTTAAGATAAGGAGGGTATTAGACTATTTTCATTTCATTTTTTTATCTTTTTTCCAGATGTTTGGTGGCATTTTATATAAACTCTCTATTCTACAGGGCTTTATTTTCTGTGATATTCTAGTCTCCTTGAAGAAATGTGTGTGAGCTTAAGTTGGTGGCATCCTTTCTTGTTAATGCTTATGATCCTTTTGTTCTGTTTCCTTTGCCAATGTGTTTTATCTGTCCTGTCTAATTAGACTGTAAGCCTTGGAGGCAGGAATTGAATCTAACCCCATTAGTGCTACAGCACTGCCTCAGGAGCTAGTGATTAACGCTTGAAATGTTTACCTAACTCTAGCCTATTGGCTTAATCAAATATTCATTTTCTACTGGTTTACTCAAATAGTTTTTTCTTACACATTTGAATGTACAGTGATGTAAATTTCTGTCACTTGAAAGACAATCTATATTTTATAGGGACCAGCAGTTAGCGTAATGACTGTCGCTGAACTCCCACGTAGTTGACCGTGGTTCGAGTCCCATATCGGGTGTGTGTGCGTGCGTGCATGCGTGCGTGCCCAAGATCCCGAGAGGAGAATGGAGGAGAAGGGATTGCAGCGTGGCCATCCCCCCTGGGGGGTGATTTCTCACTTTCTGTCTCTCTGTCTCTGTCTTTCTGGTGAGCACACGCACCCTATAGCAAAAACCTCTCCAAAAAAAAAAAGACAATCTATATTTTAGAAATACTCAAAATTCCTATGTTCTTGGTTGAATACTAGATGTCCGATATATTTTTAATGTGAATTTTGTGACTTGAGAAGATTATATATGCAAATAAAATTTAAAATACCCTAAGAAATGGAGATTTTGTAAAAGTTTACAGTATTAACCTTGACTTTGAAGTATCCGAGAAATTTAGGAGGTATTTTGAACTGAGCTGAACTGAAACTAGTGATGATAAAGGAAAAAGCATGAAATAGATTTAAAATTTAATTTGTGACTTTTGGTATGGAAGATATTTAGGGGAAATGTATTGATATTTATTGTATAATGGAGGTAAGTAATAATTTACTGCCTTTAATTGTAGTGAAGATTAAATGAGGGAAAGTATGGAGTAAGTGCACAGATCCTTAACTAGTGGATATCAATTTTGCTTGTAAACATGTATGAAAGATGAACTGTTGTGATTAAAAATTAGTATAGTCAAATCTATCTCCTCTCCTTAGTGTGTAGTCTATAGATAATTGAATGAATAAACATGACTCATTTGGAAAACTATGTTTCCCATGGTAAACACTGTGTATTAGCCATCGTTATTATTAGCAAAAACAGTTTGTTCAGCATCTGTGACAATTTCCCAAGTGAGCCTATTGTCAGGGAAAAGCATCCTTTTTTTGTTGGTGCCCTGGAGCACTAGCAGAATAAACTTGACTGATGTAGTATACTGTTATTTACTGCTATGTGCTCCTTTATCCTTTAAAGTCTCAACTTTTATTCTCTCCTTGTAATTTTCTTCTAATGATTCTAGTGCTGCAAGTGGCACACACAGGCATTGACTGATGGTGCATTTGAAATCTAAAATAGATGCTAACTCTATTCTACACTAATTTCATTTCCCTCAGATTTCTGTTAAAATTGAAGTTTAAATGACTATGACTATATATTATATAGTTACATACAGTCTCCAAAGTTCTTTTTTTTTGCTATAGGGCATGTGCACTCACCAGAAATAGAGACAGAGAGAGAGGGAAAATAAGAAAGCACTCACACACACACACCCTAAGTGGATGCCACAGCACATCCTCTCCTCTTAGGATTTGGGGCATGCATGTAGTACACCCAGTGTTTTTCTCAGTTTGCTGGGTCTGGGGCTCGAACTGGGCAGTTGGCCATGTGGGGATCCAGCTGCTTTCACTTCCATGCCATCTGCTGGTCCTGTTTATTCATGTTTTAGACAGGATCTGGCTCTGTTGCCCAGGCCACCCTTGGGATTGTGATCCTCCTGCCTCAGCCTTCTGAATCAGTAGGTCTTCTGAGTCGGTAGGGTTACAGGTACACACTACCACGCATGGCCTTTTTAATCACCAGAGGGCATGTGTGCTTATCAGAAAATAACAGAGAGAGGGAGATGGAGAAAGAAACCCCCAATGAGATGTGGTCACAAAACAGTCCCTTCTCCATTTCTCCATCCTGTTGTGATTTGGGACATACGTGTACAGCACTTGGTGTATTTATCAAGCCTCTGGGACCAGGATTTGAACCAAGGTTAGCCACGTGCGATCTAGCTCTCTTAACTAATAGGCTGGGCCCTGATCCTTTTTTGTTGTTGTTTTATTAATAGCTTATAAGAGTTTACACGTTATGATTCTAGTATGCTTGAGAGCAAATTTTTATCATTATAGTGCATCAAAGAAGCTTGCTTATAAGCAGGTAGAATAGAGTTTAAAAGAAGTCAGTGTATGGACCAGTCTGTGGCCTGGTGGTTGAGGTGGTAGGATCTCATATGGCTGACCATGCTGTTTGAGTCTTGGACCTGGCTTGAGAAACATGCTGAGCATGGGTGTATGTGTATCCAAATCTTGAAGGAAGGAGGAGAAAAGATTGCAGTGTGACCATGCCCGGAAGGAGGGAGGGAGGGTTTCTCACTTTCCGTCTCTCTCTTTCTCTCTCTCTCTGGCAAGCACACATACCTTTTAGCAAATTGAAAAAAAAGTCAGCGTCCTGATTTCAGGTTATTGGTAGTGGTCACAGGTAGGTAAATGATGGCAGGAAGAGACTGCATTGCATTGCCAAAAGAGCAAGTTATTCCCTAAACACCAAAGGTTGAAAGTAGCTGAGCTAATTATTACTTTTGTTTGTATGGTAACAGAGTTATATATATTAATTCTTATATCAAA
The DNA here is from genome assembly GCF_000334495.1 of Tupaia belangeri chinensis. NCBI lineage: Eukaryota > Metazoa > Chordata > Mammalia > Scandentia > Tupaiidae > Tupaia > Tupaia belangeri. Next base: position 1,392,965 of record NW_006159500.1, on the reverse strand, counting down.
TATGAAATTAGGTCCAATTTTTCTGATTAAACTTTATTTTTCACTTTATTCACACAAAAAGTATATTAAGAACCATTGTAGGAATTAATGCCAATGAAATTTTAATTTTTAAAAATTTTTTTTCTATATTTAGCCATTAACAACTCATGCTATCTTCGTATTTTTTCCTCGCTATTCATGTGTCTTCCTCTCATTCCATTCTCTTTTGAATTCTCTTTACTCTCATTCCGGCTGTCTTTTGTACATGTGTGAATTTGTGGTATCTTGTGTTTGTGTCTGTAGTCCACAGTGTGCACGTATCTGCGGCTCTGGAGGAGGCGTTTTCCCCCATCAACCTTACAGTGTCTCCCCCCCCCCCTTTTTTTTAAAAAAATGCTTAGTTTGATATGGGGCATATAATGCTTGGGAGGGAAAGATCGAGAAAGTGAGAAATGGCCTACCAGAGGCTATGCTGCAATCCCTTCTCCTCCAATCTCCTCTTGGGACTTAGGCACACACACACACACATGCACAGCATGATTTTCAGGTTGCTGAGTCTGGACTTGAACTGCACAGTCGGCTATGTGGGATCCATCTGTCTTATCCTCTATACTACCTATTCCAGCCTTATACTTTTAATTTTATACTTTCAAGGTCCAGATTACTTGGACAGCAATTCTGTTTTTTTTGTTTTTTGTTTTTCTATTGTAGGTACTTATTTAGGATCCATTATTGGGTCTGATTCATTGGGCCATGTTTGAGGAATTTTAGATTTTGAGTAATACACTTTTTAAATAATTTTTGTTTGTTTATTTGATTTCTTTTTCTTTTTTAAGAATTATTTTATTTATTATTATTAATTTAAACAGAGATAGAGAGAAAGGGAAAGTGAGAAAGCAAGTCACCAGGTCTGGGGCTTGAATTGTGTCTGCCATGTGGTAGTCCAGTGCCTTAACCACCATACTACGTGCTGGCCCCTAAATACTTTTTAATATCAAATTAGAAATTGATCATCAAAATGGTCCTTTCTTTAAAGTGTTATGAAATTTCCACATATACATCTACCACATTTCATATGGATAGACAAAAAAATGTGTGAGAAATAATAGGTAATACATGTTAGTGCCTTGGTTTTGTTTAACGTAAAGAATGTGTTTTTACTTGTGTCCCTTTGAGGATTCTCAAGACTCTCCCTAGGTTCTGCAATTCACTCAGAGACCTCACCAGACTCAGCATATGGTTGTGCTCATGGCTGTGATTTTAGGAGGAGAATGGCGGAGAAGGGACTACCGTGTGGCCATACTCCCTGGGGGTGATTTTTCACTTTCCCTCTCTCTCTCTGTGGCCAACACACATGCCCTATGGCAAAAACCTTTAAAAAAAAAAAAAGGCTACGATTTATTATAATGAAGAAATTAGCAAAAAGGAAAAAGTACATTGAATCATACCTAGGAAAGACCATGCACAAGGTTCCCCAGTGGAGTCACACAGGATGAACTTAATTCTTCCATAGTGAATTGTGACAGCACAGATGAAATACCGCCTACCAGGAATAGAGGTTTATCACCAAGGCACCATTTATTAAACTCAGCATGAACAAAAAGTCCAGACTTCCAGGAAGAAAACAAATGTCTGAATAAACCATATTTGCACAGTTCAGGCACAGTGAACCACTTTCATCAAGGAATGGTGGAACTTGCCCAAAGTATAAGTTCCTGATGCCAGCCAATGGCCAACTTTGCAAGCAGGCTTTTCTAAGGATAACAGCCTCAGGTATATTGTTTCTTCTGTATGCTGCTCACATTGGTATTTAATTACAGAGTAGTTTGCCATGGAAATTTAACTCCTTGGTGCTCAATATAAAAATCTCGAAACTGATTTCTACTAGTTTGCACTTTTCACGTTCTATTTTAATACTTTATTTTTATGATTTGGGAAATAGATATGTGCCTATTTTATTTCAAAGTAATGTGTTCTAGTAAGTGGGTGTTTTTTATTTTAACTTTTAAAACGTGAGGTATAAATATGGTAGGATATTGAACATTTTCATTCCAGTGACATTTGTTTATTTTGGTAGACCATTTGTACAGTTTTGAGTTGTAGGGTTTAGGAATGCTATTAAGCACACCTATGCCGTTCAGAATTTTTTCAGTAGTATTTTTTATTTCACTGCTATTTTTCTCCTTCATGTATTTTGATTTTGCTTGATACATAGATTAACATCCTCACCGTTCATTTTGGCTAGTCTACTGTTTCATTGTTGTTGTTCTTACTAATTTTGTTAAGATTTTAACCTGAATCAGATTTTGATAGTTCATACCTAGGCAGCAATTATTAATTTAACATTTTCCAGTGTATTTCATAACTACTTAGAGATAGGCTTTTTAAATTTTTTAAGAGAGGGAATTTTGTTATGGGGTATGTGCACTCCCCAGGGAGAGACAGAGAGACTGAAAGCTAGAAATCACCCCCCAGGGGAATGGCTATACTACAGTCCCTTCTCTTCCATTCTCCTCAGGAATTTGGGCACGCATGCACACACATACCCAGCATGACTTTTAAGCCACCGTATCTAGGACTCAGACTGTGATCAATCATGTGGGAGTCCAGCAACATAACCATCATGCTATCTGCTGGTCTCAGCGGATAGGCAACAGGCAGTATATTGGTTAAGGTGCTGATCCCACATGATCAACTGCAGTTTGAGTCCTGGAACTGTTGAGTTGAAAATCATGTTTGTGTGTGTGTGTGCGTGTTCATGCGCACACATGCACACACATGCCTAAAATCCCAAGAGGAGAATGGAGGAGGGATTATGGCGTGACCATTCCCCTTTGGGGATGATTTCTCACTTTTCCTCTGTATCTCTCTTCTCCAGTGAGTGCACATGCCCTATGACAAAAAAAAAAAAAAAAAAATGGGGGCCAGCAGGTGCCATGGTGGTTAAGGGCACTGGACTCCTACATGGATAACTGTGTTCAAGTCTCGGACCTGGTCACTTGCTTTCTCAGTTTCCCTCTCTTTCTCTCTCTCACTTTGTCCCTCCTGGTCAAATTAAAATAAACAAACGAATAAATAAAGTTAAATAAAAAAATTATTTTTAAAAATTAACACTGCTTTTTATGACTTAGACTGATATAATGAATAATACTGATACATTTCTATTTTTGCTTATGATAATTGTAATTTAGTTTTCATTGCCTACTTAAGATTTATTAACTTTGAATTTTTAGAAGTGATCATTTGTTATTAACATTAAGCTTTTGTTTTATAGAATTGCTGTCAACTTGAGAATATTTTTGTTGTTTCTAGAGATAGGATTTAGTGATACTCAGATATGGAAAAACTTGTCTACAAAGGAGACAAGGGATAAAACTCTAAACCTCAGAGAGCCTGTTGGTAAGGCAGGTCTTCTCATTCATAGATTCATTAAGTGTTCATGGGTGGCAGTATAAGGGGCCCAGTAAGGCAAACAAAGGTGGTAAAGAAGTATTAATTTCACTTTGAATTTATATAAAAGTTTATTTCATTCATTTACTGTCCTGAAGGACATGTGATATACATGTATCCTACAATTGAAACAAAAACCTTTTTTTTATGAATTAGGAGTGAAGCAGTTTCTAACTAGAGACAGGAGGGAAAGCAACATGAAGGAAATGACCTAAGTTACCTTAAAAGATAAGGAGTTCAGTGTTGAGTGTTGAGCAAGACAGTTGTATTCTACTGAAAGGAACTGTCTTGCCAGTAGTAACAAGATAAGGTAGGACTGATTATGTTTTATAAGAAATCATAAGTAGGGGCCAGCAGGTGGCATCTTGGTTATGACTCTGGGCTTCCACATGGCTGAATGCGGTTTGAGTCCTAGACCCAGCAGCTTAAAAAAATCACACCAGGTGTGTGTGTGTGTGTGTGTGTGTGTGTGTGTGTGTGCGCCCAAAATCCCAGGAAGAGAGTGAAGGAGAAGGAATTGTAATGTGGTCATCCCCACCAGGGACTGATTTCTCACTTTCGCTCTCACTGTCTCTCTCCAGCACACATGCTTTATGGCAAAAATCTTTTTTTTTTTTTTCTAATGTCAGTGGTGCATTTTGACCAGAGCATCATCATATACTTTAGAGCACTTTCTTTGGATTCCAGACTTGACAAGGTTATACTTTAGAGGTAGACTTTAAGAGCTCCTGAAACAGGGCTGGCAGATGACGTGGTGGTTGAGATTGCTAGACTCCCACATAGCTGACCATGATTCAAGTTTTGGACCTAGCAGCTCGCTTTCTCATTTTTCCCTCTCTCTTTCTCTCTCTCATCAAATTAAATAATAATAATAATAAATAGAAAAGTTAAATAATTCTTTTTAAAAATTCTCTTGAAACATTTAAGTGAAGGGACAAATATGATCAAAGCAGCGTGAGAAAATCATAGAAAGATTAATATAACAAGCATTCACAATGAGATACAGTCATGTGGCTATTAGCTCAAAATTTAAGACATTGGTACTAGGGAAGATTATCACAGGTGGGCTTGATAATTCTGCCGAATCCTGGCAAGATCAGGAAAAATGATTTGAGAAAGTAACACTGGATTGGTATTCTGAGGAAGCAAATGTGAGTACACCGAAAGTAGAACCAGAATTTAAGCAGTAAGAATGATAAGGTGAAAAAGGCAAGACAGTAAACAGATCGTTCTTTATAAGAAGTTTGGTGGTTGAAAGAAAAGGAGAAAACAATAAGCAAGGGTTTTTGGAATTGTGAGGAAGAACTTATTTTTTTAAATAGGCAGGATGTCACAGTGGAAATAAAAGAAATATGTGAAGATGGAAAAATTTAGGTGAATAAGCATGTTGGGAGAATTTCATGCTTAAAGTGAAATAACAGGTGGAAAAAATGAATGCCTTCTTTTTGTTAACTGTTAGCTTAATAAAGCTTTTTCATATTATCTTGGGAAACAGTACTTTTCTGGGGAAAACAATACTTTTTGTGACGCTGTTTACTTTTTTCTATCTTATTACACGGAAATGAATATGCTGTGATAATGTAAAGTGTTTATATGTACACTTAACTCTGTGAATTAATCTTTTATTCTTTGGATTTCTAAATTTCTGAACCCAATATCTAATCCCTTTTGTTCACAGAAACACTATAATATTACAAGCTTGCAATGTCCTAAGTCTTTTTTCTTCTGCTTTTTATTCATCTCTTTATCAGTATGTGGAAATGACTTGATCTTAGCACATGAGAGATGATTCTAATTTTGTCATCTCTTTTATGATACTTCTGTAGGTTCTTCACTGGAACTTTGTAAACTGTGGTGGAAATAAAGTAGCCCATTTTAGATGAAGAGCAGTCTATTAAGGTGGAAATATGGGTATAAAAATAACCAAATTGATATATATGCTTTACTAAATATTTTTCTTTCCTTATGATTTACAAATTTCCTTGATACCTACATAAAGTTTTTAATACCTGAGATAAAATTGACAATACACATTAATGGGAAATATCTGGAGGGCATTGTAAATATTGACCTTTGTTTAACTTTCCATTTCTGAATTCCTTACTTTAAAATTTAAAGAATATATTTTCTAATACATTCATTCATACATCTCATCACTTCAGCAAACTGAATTGAGCATCTGCTCCATGTCAGAGTAGTAGTACACACTGTAATTTTAACTTTACCCTAAAACTTCCTCTTGGGGTGTGTGTGTGTGTGTGTGTGTGTGTATGTATGTTTGTAGAGAGAGTAAATGAGAAATATTGACCAAATTTTGCTTATCAATACTATATAAAATGAGTTTCAAATATAAAACTAATTCTGAGTAAGTTTTATTTATTATGAAACAATTCCTTAAGCTTGTTTTTTTTTTTATGTAATTAAAATATAGAATTTCAAAATAAATTTTTCCCAACAGGTGGGAAGGAGAAACCAAAAACAAATGTAGAAGACTTACAAATTAAAAAGGTAAAGAAGAAAAAGAAAAAGAAACACAAAGAGAATGAAAAACGAAAACGTCCAAAAATGTACAGCAAATCTATTCAGACCATCTGCTCAGGATTGTTATCTGATGTTGAAGATCAAGAAGCCAAAGGCATCCTAAATGATAACGTAAAGGATTACATTGGAAAGACTTTGGATACCAAGAACTGTGATTCTAAAATTCCAGAGAACAGTGAGTTTCCATTTGTCTCATTAAAGGAACCACGAGTTCAGAATAACCTCAAGAGGTTGGACACTTTGAAATTCAAACAGCTCATTCATATTGAGCACCAGCCTAATGGAGGTGCATCTGTTATCCATGCCTACAGTAATGAACTCTCCCACCTGTCTCCTATGGAGATGGAGAGGTTTGCAGAAGAATTTGTGGGTCTAGTGTTCAGTGAAAATGAAAACTCTGCAGCTTTCTATGTAATGGGTATTGTTCATGGGGCAGCTACTTACTTACCTGACTTTCTAGACTACTTTTCATTTAATTTTCCCAATTCACCAGTGAAAATGGAGATATTAGGAAAGAAAGACATAGAGACCACGACTATGTCCAATTTTCATGCTCAGGTAAGGTTTTTAGATTTATTTAAAAGAAAAAACTTTCAGTGATTTTTGTAGACACATTTTTGTTCTTTGTTTCTAATTTTGCTGTATATTTGAAATAAAAAGGTAAGAATATATTGAAACCTTTTGGGGGTACTAAAAATAAATTAGTTGATGTTAGCATCAGTGTTTAAGGGTAATTTTCTATCAGTCTTTTTTTTTCTTAAAGATAATTAATGAAATAATTAAGATCCTATTGTCTTTCTTTGGAAGGATTTATCTTGGACCAATGAAATGAACTTAGCCAGGTATTTTACAATCCTTAAAAGAATTTTCTTTCCTAAAAGTCACCTAAAATTGTCTTCTTGCTTTGTAATGCCTTAAAAGTACTAACTATTGGGCCCATCATGTAGTAGGTGGTGAATAAATGTTGGCCATTGAATATATAAGGGTATAAAGAAATCATAGTTATTGTGTAATTAGTTATGTGAGAAAATTGGCAGTCAGTGCATAAAATGAGGCCATTACCATTTTCTACATGTCTCTGCAGTGTAGAATATGTATTATTCTAGAAAGCAGAGACAGAATTGAGTCTACTCATTATTGAAGCTAAATGTGGGCCCACAGAAAAGACTGGTGCTGAGCTGGTTTTGTGGCCTAGAGGTATGTGGACCCCCACATGGCTGACCACGCAGTTTGAATCCCAGCCTCAGAGGCTTGAAAAACTTACCGGCTTGCTCACTTGCACGCTTTCTCTCTCGCTGTGTGTGTGTGTGTGTGTGTGTGTGTATGTATGTGACCCTGGCAGGACAGAGAAATGGAAGAGAACGGATTACAATGTGACCGTTTCCCATTGGGAAGACTGTCTCTCCCCTTCTGTATCTTTAGTGAGCACACAATGCCCTCTGGCAAAATTTAAAAAATAAAATAAAAGGCTAGTGTTATTGTCATCCTTAGATTAGGGACTACCTAGGCTAGGAGATTGGCCAAATCTTAGCATTTGTTGGTGCTATAGATTTTGTTTTCTAAGAACAAAAATAATTGACAACATTTTGTTTTAGAAGTAAGGAAAAACAAAGAAGCCTCAAAGGAATTTTTGTGATTATCTGTCTGAATATTTTCAACTTACAGATAAGCAAACTCATACAGAGGGATAACTTAACTGTTTTAAGTCCATCAGCAGTGCCAGGAGTGGAACAAAATCTTAATCTTTATCTAGTGATCTTTTCCTTATTCATAGTATATTCCTGTTTTTGTTAGGTGTTCTAGTTACAGTCTTCACCTTAAATGAGGATGTTTAATCACATCTAGATGTACCAAATACCCTGCCTTCAACAGTGTGTTTGCGATTATGTCTGCTAAATGTAGGTTTTGTGCTAGACCTCTTGACTTTTAGTCTTAGTTATTTCCATAGTATTAGAACATTTTTGTTGTCATACTACACCTGCAGTAATCTTTTAAATGTACTTATACATCAATGCATTATATGCTTTTCAAGTAAGGTTAGAATAAAGCATTTTTTTAAAGAGATTTTTGCTATAAGGGCATGCGTGCTTGCCAGAAAGACATAGACAAAGTGAGAAATCATCCCCCCAGGGGGGATGGCCACACCGCAATCCCTTCTCCTCCATTCTTCTCTCAGGATCTTGGGCACGCACACACACGCACCTGGTGTGAGTTCAAGCCACCGGGTCCGGGACTCAAAACTACATGGGAGTCCATCAAACATAGCCACTATGCCAACTGCTGGTCCCTAGAAAATATTTTTAAAAGAATTATTTAATTTTATTTATTCATTCATTTTAATTTTACCAGAGAGAGAGAGAGAAAGAGCAAGTGAGAAAGCAGGTCCGGGACTCGAACTGTGGTTGGCCATGTGGGAGTGTCCAGCACCTTAACCACTATGCCACCTGCTGGACCCGATTAGAAATTATTAATTTTATATTAAATGGTAAGAATTTTCATCTTTATTTTAAAATTTTTTTTTTTCCATTAGTGAAGTAGATATAGTACCCCCAACAGGACCTTGATCCCACAATCTGCTCCCAACCAACTCCAGATCGTAGTAGTGCACATACCTGACATATTCAGTGAGGTCTCTGATAGGAACTCAAAACCTTCTATGTGGGTTGCCCTCATAGAGCATTGCATTTTACCACTGTGCCATCTGACCCAAAGTTTTCAACTTAACTGTTAACTATATGCAGTATGAAACCAAGCTTTTGTTATTAAATGAAATGTTAGGCTTGCTAATTGTGCTAGTGTGTGCCTGGCATTAGATTTTGGATCTCAAGTCCTTGATAATCTATACACCCTAGTTGGTATTACTTCTTCAGGCTTCTTGGAATATATTTTGCACAGAGGAAACTCTAGGTGGATGCAGCCTTTTTGTTACCAGCTGTGGCTCTGGCCCCATATCTGCGAGATCTGTTACCCTGATGACTTAAACATGGCAGCTGCAAGAACTTTTGCTCCTTTAGCTTTAGACTTAAAGCAAACTATATGGATAAAGTCCATACTCTTTTCTCATATTCTCATATATCCTTGAGATCTTATTCCTGTGCTATGAGGAAGACTAGTGAAAAGCTGCCTTGAAAAACTCATTGATACTTTCCCCACACTACAATCTTATTACTTGGCTTTTTTTTTTTTTAATTTAATTTTTAAATTTATTTATGCACTGAATCACTGTACATCACCACAGCTTATAAACTGAAATTTTCCAGCATGAATACACTGTATATCAGTTCAGTTAAAGATATTATCATACACATTGTCATCAACAGGCAATTCTGCATTTCTGTGTCCCTTAAATGCTTTATCTGTCTGCTTCTCTCCCTGATTTCCTCCCTCTCAACCTCCTCTACCTTCCACCCTCTTCCACATTATCTCCAGTATCCACAACTGTTCTCCATGCTTCTATATCCTCCAGTCTTTCAGTTTCTGCTGTAGAGTGTGGGCATTTGGTATTAAGTGGAGATATATAGTCTCTTTCTTTCATAGTCTGACTTGCTTTATTCAGCAGTAAATCTTCCATATGTGGTCCACTTTCTATCAAATGCCAGGATCTTGTTTCTTATGACCGAGTAGTGTGTATGTGTGTATGTGCCACATTTTTTTTCCATTTTATTTTATTTTTTTATCATCATAATCTTCTTTATATTACATTGGATTACATATAACTTTATAGTGTATTACATTGCTTTTTCAAAAGGGAATGCCATGCATGTCAGTCAATACAGAGACATTAATCTCCCCGCTTCAACATTCAGTATCTTTTCTATGATTTTCTCAATTATTATTGTTTATGTCCTCCGAATTTTTGCTCTCTATTATAGAGTGCGGATAGTCGGTATATATTGAGTGGATACATACAATATCTTTCTTTCATAGCCTGGCTTACTTCACTCAGCAATAGATCCTCCATATCTGACCATTTTCTATCAAATTCCAGGGTCTTGTTATTTTTTATGGCTGAGTAGTATTCCATAGAGTATATATACCACACTTTTCCAATCCATTCATCAGTTTGTGGACATTTAGGTTGGTTCCATGTCTTGGCAATTGTGAATAATGCTGCAATAAACATGGATGTGCAAGCACTTTTCTGACTGAGCGTTCTCCTGTCTTTTGGGTAAATACCCAGAAGTGGGATTGCTGGATCAAATGGTAGTTCTATTTGTAGATCTTTGAGGAACCTCCATATTGTTCTCCACAGTGGTTGAACTAGTTTACATTCCCACCAACAGTGTAGGAGGGTTCCCTTTTCACCACATCCCCGCCAACACTTATCACTTTTTATATTCTTAATCTTTGCCATTCTGACAGGGGTTAGGTGGTATCTCATTGTGGTTTTTATCTGCATTTCCCTTATGATGAGGGATGTCGAGCATTTCCTCATATGCTTTTTGGCTGTTCGTATGTCTTCCTTAGAGAGACTTTTGTTCAGCTCACTTTCCCATCTTTTAATCGGGTTAATCATTTTTTTTCGCATAAGGCACTTGAGTTCCCTATGTATTCTCGTTATCAGTCCCTTGTCTGAGGCATATTTAACAAAAATATTTTCCCATTCTGAGGGTTGTCGGTTCACACTTGTTACTGTGTCCTTTGCTGTGCAGAAACTTCTTAGTCTAATATAGTCCCACTTGTCTATTTTAGGGATTATTGCCTGTGCTTTGGGAGTCTTATTTAAGAAGTCTTTGCCTACTCCAATGTCTCCCAGAGTTTCCCCAGCATTTTCCACAAGTAGTTTTATTGTCTGAGGTCTTAGGTTCAGATCTTTGATCCATTTTGAGTTGACTGTTGTTAATGGTGAAAGATGGGGGTTCAGTTTCATCTTTCTGCAGGTGGATACCCAGTTTTTCCAGCACCATTTACTAAAGAGGTTTTCCTTTTCCCAATGGATTGACTGATATCCTTTGTCAAAGATCAGTTTGTGCCACATTTTTTCAATCCATTCATCTGTTTGTAGATATTTGTGTTGGTGGCTATTTTTTTTAATAATTATTTTTAAAATTTTATTATTATTTTTAAATTTGCCGTAGGGTTTGTGAGCTCACCACAGAAAGACAGAGAGAGAGGAAAAAAAAAAAAAAGCAACTAGGTACTGCTGTTGGCCATGTGGGAGTCTGGAGCCTTAACCACCATGCCACCTGCTAGCTCCCTTACTTTTTAAGCACTTACAAGATTAAGTAAATTGTTGTCTGCAGACTAGGAGGTAGGCTTTAAGCTTGTCCCTATGTGCTGGTTTTATGAAACTGAATGGGATACAAAGAACACTAGAATTGAGTGTACTCATTCCAGTTTATTTCTATTTCTAATCCCTTGAGTCTGCTCATTAAAATCTCTACTCTTGGGGACCAGCAGGTGGCATGGTGGTTAAAGCGCTGGACACTCCTACATGGCTGACCATGGTTTGAGTCCTGGACTGGTGGCTTGCTTTCTCACTTTCTTTCTCTCTCTCTGTGTCTCTCTCTGGCCAAATTAAAATAAACAAATGAATAATAATAATAAAAAAATTAAAAACAACTGTTAAAAAAAAAAGCTCTTTACCTAACTTGTAGCATCCCTCAATGGAAGTATAATATATAAACAAAAAACTGGATACATAGTAAATGTATATAACTTGGTGAATCATCACAAAGTGAATATATCCATGATTTAAAAATGTTCCTTCGAACATATCTGTCATTTAGCAAAGCATGAGTATATTCCTAAAACAAATTCAGGATCAGAAGGTATGTGAACATTCATCTTTGCCAGATATGGCCAGTTTTCCAAAGTTACTGTACCAATTTACATTCCCACAAGCAGTGTTCTATATCCTTGGTTATGCTTAGTAATATCTTTTTCAGTTTAGCCATTCTGATGCCTATTGTGGTATCTGTGTGTGTACCTGTTTGTTTATTGACACAGGGTATGTACACTCACCAGACAGAGAAAACACCCTACAGTGGGGCATGGTCATGCTGCAATTCCTTTTCTCTATTCCTGTCATTAGGATTTTAGTCATAATGCACACCTATGTCCAGTGTGTTTTGCAAGCCACTGGACTGGAATTTGAACCACAGTAGGTCATGTGGGATCTGGTTGCCAATGTACACCACTTTAACCACTGTGTTACATGACTGGGACTCTTTTTTAAATTATTATTAAGTTTGTTTATTTCTCTCATGAGACACATACACAATACATGGACCCCTGGCAGGATCTTACTGTACCCTAGTCTCCTTCAGCCTTATGGCCAGAAGGTTCACCCAGCATGTGCAGGTCAACCCAGGGTCTGAACCCTAGACCTTTCCATATAGTTGTCATATCATACAGTAGTGCCCTACTGCCTGTGCCATTACAGCTAAGCCCAGGGTGTTTTGCTGACTAATAGTTCTTAAGTTTAATGTAATCTAATTTATAGATCTTACCCCATACTCTCATTGTTGGTGCTTTTTATGTCTTGTTTTGGAACTGTTTACCTACTACCAGATCATTAATATAGTCTCTGAAGTTTTCCTCTACAAACTTTCATGGTTTTATCTTTTACATTTAAGTTTACAGTTCATCTGGAATTGATAGTGTATATTATATGAGGTAATGTTCATATTTTTTCATATAGGTATATAGAGGACCCAGCCTAATTTGTCCAAACTGTACCTATTCTTTATATCATTGCATTGTTACCTTAATCATAAATCAGTTTATGGTGTATGTGCAGGTCTATTTCTGAACTGTCTGATTCCATTGCTCCATTTGTCTTAATTGTTATAGCTTTATAATAAATTTTGATATCTAGAATAAGTTTACCAGTTTTGTTGTTTTTCAGTATTTCCTTGGTTCCTTATATTTCTATATAAACTTTAGAATCAGCTTTTCAAGTTCCACAGAAAAATTTGCTGGGATATTGATATCTGTTTGGTGTTCGGGTAAGACTAATGTCTTCAAAATAATGACTCTTCCATGTGATCATGTTGTTCACCTTCATTTGTCTTCTTATTTTCCATAAATAATATATCCCAGTTTTTAGCCTAGAAGTCACGTTCATCTTTTGCTAGATTTACTCCTAGATACTCAGGGACTTTATTTTTTTAAATCACCCTTTTTGAGAACTTAGAAGCTCTCACCACTTCCTGGAATATCATCTTGAGAAATTGAATATGAATTTTTTTATCCTATTTTTTCCCTCTAACATCTCTATCCCCTTATTATTATGCATGTCTAGTTATTTGGAATGCCAAAATTCAGTAATTAGACTAGTAAAACTTAGAAAAGATTACTTTTCCTTTTATGCATGCTTATTACTTTTCCTTTTATGCATGCTTATGATGAACTTTAAATTTTCATGGCATAAAAAGAATTAACCTACATGTTGCCATGTGAATTTGCCTTCAGAAAAACTAAATGAAATGGTAGTACTAAGTAAGCTGGTATGAGTCAGTATTCTAGGTGAAGGAAGGGAAGTGTAATGTAGTTTCACTTGATATCAACCATAAAAAAGACAAGTTATGGATAACACAGCCAAATTAATTCTCTGGTGGTTGATGATGAATAAAGCTTGCTTTTTTTTTTTTTAGAATTATTTATGAAAGTTTATTTATTGTTATTATTTTTGTTATAGGGCACATGAACTCACTAGAGGCAGACAGAATGTAAGAAACTGGAACCACAGTCAGCCATGTGGAAGTCTAGCGCTTCAACCACCATGCTACCTGCTGTCCCAAAGCATGCTGATTTAGTCTTGTTGACTTCTCATTGACTAGGAAGTTTAATAGGCTAGGTTTGATAGAATGTGCTTTATTTGTTGATTAATAATGCTTTCTACAGAGCAGCAGAAAGCAGAAATGGACAGAAGAGTTTCATAGTTTACAATTTTATAGTCTAATAACTATTCTTTAATTATTTTTTATACCTTTTATATTCTGAAAAATCTTTGATCAGTTAAAACCAGTTCATAAAACAGTATTCAAAAGATCCAGGGGCCTGGTTGGTAGCTGGTCTCATGGTTGTTGAGGTGGTGGAATTCACATGGCCAACCCTCTAGTTCAAGTCCCTGACCACCAGCTTAAAAAACATATTGAGCGGGACCAGCAGGTGCTGTAATGGTGATGTCTCTAGACTCCCATGTAGTTGACTGTGGTTTGAGTCCCAGATCTGACGGCATAAAACTCACACCAGCCACATGTGCCTGTGTGCCCAAAATTCCGAGAAGAGGATGGAAGAGAAGGGATTGTAGCATGGCCATCCCACTTGGGGAGGGAGGTCTGATTTCTTGCTTTCTGTCTCTCTGAGTCTGTCTGGGGAGTACACCCACCAGATAGCAAAAATCTCTCTTTCAAAACAAAACAAAACACTGGGCTTATGTGTGTCTGTGCCCAAAACCCTGACAGGAGGGAGAAACGTGAGAGAGAAGGGATTGCAGCATGACCAGCCCCCATGGGAGGGAGCGCTTTCTCACTTTCTCTTTCTTTCTTTGTCTGTCTCTGGTGAGCGCATGTACCCTCTGGCAAATTAAAAGATTGGGAAATATGTTAGAAGAGGAAATAAAGTGGAATAGATAGAGAAGAAGGCTGTAACTTTGACCTCTTTTCTTATTTAATGCGAGTTTGGAAAATACATCTAGCAGCATTAGAGAAATTAATGATAATGGTAATGCGTATCTATAAAATTTATTACCACTAATGTTTAATGGATAGAGTATATATAATATTGCTTAAATATGTATTTTGTGTTTTCTTGTACTCTAATATTTTTTAAGAATTATTTTATTTAACTTTATTTACTTATTTTTTATTTGACTAGAGAGGGATAGAATGAGAGAGAGAGGCTGGGGGGGAGTGAATAAGCAAGCTGCCAGGTCTGGGACTCGAACTGCAGAGGCCATGTGAGAGTTCAGCACCCTTAACCACCATGCCACTGCTCTAATGTCCCCCCCCCCCCTTTTTTTTTTCAGGAGTTATTAAGTTTGCTATAGAGTACATGCACTCATGAGAGAGAGAGAGACAGAAAGCAAGAAATCACCCCCAGGGGGATGGCTACAGCACAGTTCCTTCTCCTCTCAGGATTTTGGGCATGCACGCACACACGCCCAGTCTGAGTTTAAGCCGCCTGAGTCTGGGACGAGAGCTGTGGGCAACTATGTGGGAGTTCAGTGAGGTAACCATTATGTCATACTCTGGTCCCTTATATTCTAATATTATAGCCTATGGGGGACCAGCAGTTAGCATAATGGCTATGTCGCTGAACTACCGTGTAGTCGACCATGGTTCGAGTCCCAGACCCGGTGGCTTAAACTCATGCCTGGCGCATGTGTGTGCGTGCCCAAGATCCCAAGAGGAGAATGGAGGAG
>NW_006159500.1:1343671-1377591 GCF_000334495.1 Tupaia belangeri chinensis | reverse complement strand
GTGTGTGTGTGTGTGTGTGTGTGTGTGTGATTTCTCACTTTCTATCTCTCTCTCTGGCGAGCACACACACCCTATAGCAAAAACCTTTCCAAAAAGAATTAGTAATAAATTATAGCCTATGTAACAGTGAAGCTTGAAATTTGGCAAATAACCCATTAATTTGAATTTTCAAGATAGGTCTTCGTATGATCTAGAGAGAATTACTACCACCAGAGGGCTGCTGTGTATGATTGTAGGCGTTGTGCACTGTAGTCATTCACAGTGATGTATGTAGATGGCATTCTCTGTGTTGTACAACTTGATGACCCTGACCACCAATGGCATACAGAACTTAAACTAAGCCCAGGTGGAGTTTTATATCCTTATTTGTCTAGTTTTCTTTTTCTTTTTTCCTAATAAAAAAAATTTTTTTTCCCAAGTTTTGCTGTAGGTCATAGGCACTAACCAAGAGAGAAAGAGAGAGAGAGAAAGAAAGAATGAGAATGCCCTACCCTCACGGGGAATGGCTACACTGTAATCCCTTCTCTACCATTGACCTCTTGGGATTTTGGGCATGTGTGTACATATGCCTGGCATGTTTCTCTAGTCTCCAGATCCAGGACCCAAACTATGGAGTTGGTCATGTGGAATTCAGTGCCTTAATAGCTAGCTGGTCCCGTGGTTTTTTAAATTTAAATCATAGGACCAGTAGATAGTGTAATGGTCACATCATTGGACTCCCACGTAGTCAGCCATGGTTCGAATCCTGGACTTGGTGGCTTAAACTCAGGCTGGGTACATGTGCGTGCATGCCTAAAATTCAGAGAGGAGAGTATAGGAATAGGGACTATGGCATGGCCATCCATCCCCCTGGGGAGTGATTTCTTAGTTTCTGTCTCTCTGTCTTTTTGGGGAGCGCATGTGCCCTTTAGCAAAAACTATTAATTTTTTTTTTAATCTGGCCAACCTAAATAATTATCCCTAAATTCTGTAGAAGCTAAAAGACTCAGCCATTTCTGTGATCTGAGTAGTGGTAGTATATTTCTACAATGTTATACTGTAGTTTTCACAGATCATATTTTTCACTTGTTTAGCTTCATCATAGGATACATGTTTTCTGATTTTTAAAATGTTTATACATTTAATATATATGTGTGTTGTGTATATATGTGTGTGTGTATTTTGTTTACTTCTATAATTCTGTTTTTCAACTTCCTCTGTATCCTTACATGTTGCCTGAAAGTTTTAGAGACCATATGGAATTATATATTATTGTAATAGGACATGGTATTTCTCTAATGTTGTGCCCCTGAATACAGTGGTATAATACCACTTGAACTGTATGATAAAAGTCTGTTTGAGACCCAGCGCATGGTAGCATGTGGTAGGAGGTACTGCTCCTTAGTAGGCCAAGGCCTTATGGGAGGCTTGTACGTGATTCCCAACCTACCCTAAAAGTCTAGCAGGATGGTGTGCACCTGCTTCTAGTCCCAGCTACCTAGGAGACTGCAATAGAAAGATTGCAGCATAGTAAGACTTTGAAGAAGACAAGTCTTTTTGAGAATGGAAACATACACATGGACTTTTTCCAAAGTTTGCTATATCTATATATCTATATCAGTTAGTTTATGTTGCATAAAATAAGTTTATTTTTGTTGCAATAAATAAATACGTTTTATACATTAGTGATTTTTAAAAATATATTACTGTTTTCTCAACAGTTCTTTGGGTTGACCAGACAGTTCTGTTAGTCTCTGCCAGCTTGGATGGAGGCTATATGGCTTTGTTTTCTAATTTCATTTTATTGACTTATTTATTTTTTTTTACAAGATCTTGATGTTCAGTTTCTTTTCTTTCTTTCTTTCTTTTTTTTTTTTTTTTTTTTTTTTTTTTTTTTTTTTTTTTGAGAAGTTTTTGCTACAGGGTGTGTGCACTCACAGACTGAAAGTGAGAAATCACCCCCCAGGGGGGATGGCCATGCCACAATCCATTCTCCTCTCGGGATCTTGGGCATGCACCCACACGTGCCAGTGTGAGTATAAGCCACTGGGTCTGGGACTTGAACCCCGGTCGACTACATGGGAGTTCAGCGACATAGCCATTACACTAACTGCTGGTCCTGATGTCCAGTTTCTAGCTTCAGTCATACCCAGATTATGGGCATGAGCATGCCTCATGCAACTCAGGGAGGTCTTCACATGTGAACTGGGCCCTGTGTTATGTGGATTGGGCCTGCAGAGCATTGCATTTCTTTCTCTCCTTTTTAAATTTGGCAGAAGGTGCTTGCACTTGCTGGAGAAAGAGAGACAGTAAAAAAAAAACAAAAACAAAAACGGGACCAGTGGATGGTATAATAGTTATGTCGCTGGACTCCCACATACTTGACTGCGGTTCCAGTCCTGGACCTGGTGGCTTAAAACTCACACTGGGTATGAGTTTGTTCGCGTGTCCTAAATCCCAAGAGGAGAATGAAAGAGAAGGGATTTTGACATGGTCATCCCCCTGGGGGGTGATTTCTTGCTTTCTGTCTGTCTCTGGTGAGCGCACACATCCTATAGCAAAAGTCTCTCTTAAAAAAAAACAAAAACAAAGAAACAACCCCCAGGGGAATGATAGCGTCCTCGCAGGTCCTGGTGCATACAGCTCCCGCTACTCAGACCTAAAGTCCATTCGCTAGAACCTGAGGTGTACTTTTAAAACCAGAATCACATCTCCCATTTATGCTTTAGCACTCGCCCCTCTTTTTGCACAGCCAAGTATTTGCAGTTAACAGTCTATGTTGGGCATTTCTGCAGAACAATAAAGTCAATAAAGTCAGGGGGCAGGGCGGACAACCATGGGAAATGGTCATGCCACAATCCTTTCTTTTCTGTTCTCTCTCCTTTCAGGATTTTGGGCATATATGCACATGAGCCTGGCATATTCTCAAACCACATGTACAGGGACTTGAACTAGTTGGCCATGTGGGTGCTAGCTCTCCACACATAACTCTTTATCTACTATATTATGGGACTGGCCCCTCCTCAGCCTTTATTTTATTTAAATATTCATTGAAACGTTGTTGTGTTCTTATGTCTTAGCTGATAGGAACACAAAAAGGGAAGAAAAACTGTTTGTTTGTTTGTTTTTTCATTAGCCAGAGTATGTGCATGGGTGTGTACTAGAGAGAGAAAGCAAGCAGCCCCTAATGGGATGTGATTATGTTGTAATCCTTTTTCCTCCATGTCTTCATTCCATCTGGATTTTGGGGTTGTATACACATCTATTTGGTGTGTTTCTCAAGGTGCTGGGGCTGGGATTTGAACTGTGGTCAGCTATGTGGGATTTGGCTCCCTTAACCACTGGCCCTATTATTATTATTATTTTAATTCTTTATTTCTTGAGAGAGAAAAACAGGCACCTTTTTTATAGTCTTGTCACACTGCAGTCCCTTGTCCTTCAGCCTTTCATCCACCTTGGGTCATGGGCAGTGTGTGTGTGTGTGTACGAGTGTGTACACCCAGTGTGTTTCAAGTTAACCCAAGATCTGAACTGAAGTTTTCATGTGGCTCCAACATTGAAGAGTGGTATACCCTACTGCCTGAACTACCATGACACAGTCTAAAACTTATTTTATCCCAGTTCTAAGTTATTTCTCAAGTAACTTATGTTAGTGTTAGCCGATAGATAACCTGATCTGGTAGACTGACTTCTCTGCCCAGTGAGGGGAGAAAACATATTTGAAGTCAAACTGGAATCACTTTACTGTATTAGGCCACTAAAGACAATCTGGATATTGCATCTTTGAAACATTGCCTGCCTTTATACTAAATTTCCATTTTGACCAATTGTGCCTGCCACATCCTCCTCAAAAACTTATGAACTGATCTATATAAAACGTTATCCTGGGGATCAACCAGCAGTATGGTGATTAAGGCAGCTGGAGCCCACATGGCCAACTGTGGCTTGAGTCTCACACCCAGCGGCTTGAAAAATGCTGTGTGAATGTGTATGCACATGTGTCCGAAATGCTAATGGAGGAGAAGATATTGTGATGTGACTGTCTTCCATGGTGGAAGCTTTCTCACTTTCCCTCTCTGTCTTTCTCAGTGAGAACATATGTCCCTCTAGCAAAAAAAATAAATAAAAAATTAAAAAAAAGATCACAGAGGCACCAGATTATCTAATTGAGAAAGCATCTTTATTTCCCTTGCTATATTGATCTTTCCTAAATTTTATTCATTCCTCTCTTCCATGAGTGAGAGCTAGATAGACGGAGACAACATCCCCAACAGGGTCTTGTCACCACAATCCACATCATGGGCACTCGCATACTTCGTGCATTCAGGGAGCTCTGACCCCAGCCATGTGGGTCAGCCCTGTAGAGCGCAGTGTTAGACTGCCGTGCTACCATTTGAACCTGTTGTACTCATCTTAAAATGGGTGATAATACATTAATTTTTACCTGGGTCAACATATGGATATTTTTTAAATAAAATTTTGATTGAATATCATTACCTATTTTGATTTGAACATATAAGTCAGACATGGTGGGAAATGGCACCCCCTTGTGGCACAGTCATTTAAGTCATGTAGATTGCCTCTAAGAATGTGATGAGCTGACCTCATGTTTTAAAAATAAGGAACTCTTACTTCTCTGTGTCAAAAAAAAGTTTAAAAACCAGCATAATTGAACTATTAGCATCTTCTGCTTGTATGCTTCAATTGTTAAAGTTTAATTCCATTTGTTACTATTTTTTTTATTTAACCAGAGAAAGAGACAGAGAGAAAGGGAAAGTGAGAAAGGAATAAGGAATAATATGAGGAATAATGAATCAAGTTTTAGTTTAATATAATTTATTTTTATGTGTTAATCAGAGCTTCTGAGGGTGTTTTTTTTTTTGTTTTTTTGTTTTGTTTTGTTTTGTTTTGTTTTTTTTGGAGAGGTTTTTGCTATAGGGCACATGCACTCGCCAGAAAGAGACAGAAAGGGAGAAATCACCCCTCAGGGGGGTGGCCACGCCACAATCCCTTCTCCTCCATTCTCCTCTTGGGATCTTGGGCACGCACACACACGTGCCTGGCATGAGTTTAAGCAACTGGGATCTTGGGCACGCACACACACGTGCCTGGCATGAGTTTAAGCAACTGGGTCCGGGACTCACCCATGGTCAACTACATGGGAGTCCAGCAACATAACCAGTACACCAACTGCTGGTCCCAAGAGGAAAAACACTTTCCAGGACTCAAACTGTTGTTGCCATGTGGAGTCTAGCCACCTTAACCTTCATGCCACCTGCCAGTGCCTGAGTTTTTATGACTGACACTAGCAATGGGTATATGGAGTTTTCTACTTCCTTCCTACCTTTTTTCCTTCCCTTCACGATATATACAGAGAACATAGAGAAGGAAAAATGAAAATGCACCAATGATGGTCATTAACTATGGATGGTAAGAAGATTTACATTAAAAACGTTTCATCTCTTTAAAAAGGAAATTTTTTTAAATATAAGTATTGTGTCTGTTACTGTATTCTTTTTGAGAGATCTATACCTAAATCAAGAGGTATGTATAGTCTTTATAATTGAGTATCTTCTCCTTTCCTTCCTTCCCTTTTCCTTTTCTTTTCCGTCCCTTTTTCTTCCCTCCCTTCTCTTTCCTTCCTTCCCTCCCTCCCTTTCTTCCTTCCTTCTTTCTTTTAATAAACTTTTCTTTATTTATTTCTTGAAAGAAACAGGGAGCGAGGCACACACACACTCAGAAGCATCCCCAACAAGGACTTCATGCTGCAATCCACCTTCAGCCTCAGCCAGCCAGGATGATAGACATGTGCGTGCCTGAAGTATACAGGGAGACCTTGGAATGTGAGCCCAGACTTTCCCATGTGCTTCAGGATCACAAAGCTTGGATTACTGCTCTGCCACCAGGGCTGACCACATTTCTTTCCTTCCTTCCTTCCTTCCTTCCTTCCTTCCTTCCTTCCTTCCTTCCTTCCTTCCTTCCCTCCTTCCTTCCTTCCTTTTTCTTTCTTTCCTTCTTTGTTTCCTTCTTTCTTTCTTTCCTTAATGCCATGATTTGCTAGCATTATTGCAGGTAACTGTATTTAATTACAGTTTTCTTCAGCAATCTCAGGTAAAATATTCCAGCTAAGGAAAACACAAATAATTTGAATTATTTGTGAAGATTATTTATTTGACAGATAGGAAAGGTAGGTAGATTTGGGATTTAGGAATTCTGATGATTACTTTATAGTAGTTTTTCTTCAGCTAATAATAGAAATATAAGGGTCAACAGGTGGCAAAGTACTTAAGGCGCTGGACTCCCATGTGGTCGACTGTGGTTTGAGTTCCGGATCTGGCAGCTTGGTACTCACACTAGGTGTGTGTGCATGTGTACCCAGAATTCTGAGAGGAGAATGGAAAAGGAGAGAATGTGGTGTGGTCATCATCCCTGGGGGGTGATTTCTCACTTTCTGTCTCTGTCTCTCCGGTGAGTACATGCACCCTATAGCAAAATAATAATAATAATAATAATAATAGAAATATAAACTGTGTTTTAATTAATATAGTAAGCTCTAGAAAGATGATCATCTTTGGAGGCTTTTTTTTCTTTTTTTAAAGAGGTTTTTGCCAATAGAGTACATGCCCTCACCGAAGAGAGAGAAAGAGACAGTGAAAGGGAAAGTGAGAAATCACACACACATACACATCTTGGGGTTATGAGCATGCCACAATTCCTCCTCCTCCATTCTCCTCCTGGGATCTTGGGGAAACATGTGCACGTGCCCAGCGTGATTTTCAAGCCACCAGGTCTGGAATTTGAACTGCAGTCGGCCATGTGGGAGTACAGTGACATGACCACTGCACCATCTGCTGGCCCCATTTGGAGCTTTGTAGACATTTAAATCACTGGTATAGCTAAGTGTAACTTTTTTAGAGCTACATTTTTTGTTGTTGTTGAAGAGGTTTTAGTGATAGAGCGCGTGTACTCGCCAGAAAGAGAGATAGAGAGACAGGAAGCAAGAAATCACCCCTCGAGGAGATGGCCACACTGCAATCCCTTCTCCTCTTGGGATCTTGGGCATGCACGCACGTGCACTCGACGTCAGTTTAAGCCACTGGGTCCAGGACTCAAACTGCAGTCGACTACATGGGAGTCCTGTGACACAGTCATTATGCCAACTGCTGGTCCCTAGAGTCTACTCCTGAAAACTCCAACAAAAAGATAGGAGCTATCACTTTAGAAAAGTGCAATTGTACCAACTTGTGAACAAGGTTTCACTGGCATTATGAATTCTTATATTACTAGATGTTTTAGTTTTGTTAAGAATTACGGTGTTTATATGAACTGTGTTTTCAAAGCAGTGTGTAGAAATAGGCAGAAAAGGTAAAATAGTTTGATTTATTACAGCATTTTAAATGCCATATTTGTTAAATTAGTTAAAGCATTTGTTTTGCTTATCTCATATAACGTTCTAACATTCTGAGACAGTACAACTTACTGATGCACAATAATAGCACACATTATATTATATATTATATATTATTATAAATGTAACCTTTCTTTAAATCCATATTTTTCAGGTAAAAAGAACATATTCTCATGGTACTTACAGAGCTGGCCCAATGCGACAGATAAGCTTGGTAGGAGCAGTTGATGAAGAAGTGGGAGATTACTTCCCTGAGTTCCTTGACATGTTGGAAGATTCACCATTTCTAAAAGTAAGAGAAAACAATATGAGAAATATAAATTGTAGGTGTAGTGTAAGTGATACAATTGAACAGCTATTTCAGAATGATAAAAATTGTGTTTTTTTTTTTTTTTTTTAATTGGAGGGAATGAAGGGAAGAAGTGGTGTGCGTGTGATGTCTCAGGTCCTAAAATAATGATGAAGCTAAGCCATAGACTAGAAAGTTCTGTTTACTAGTTACTGCCACTTTAGGAAATTTGGGTTTATTTGTCAGCTCTTTATAAACTGAATGCCAAAGACTTTAATAGAGGAAGGCTGTCTACAAATTTAAAATGTTAAGGACAAATGCATGGTCGTTTGGCATTGTAGATGCTGATGTGGGAAGTTGAACATCTGTATTTCAGCCTTGGCTATACCGAGCTGGGTTGAGCAAGCCTTTTGAGCTTGAGCTTTGGTGTCTTTGTCCATAAAATAAAGTTTTTTAGACTATGAGCATAAGGCTCCCTCTTTAAACTCTTTAAAAAATTTTTTGGCAAGATTCACCCCCTTTTTTTTTATTTATTTATTTTTTAAATAGCCTCTACATTCCAGAAAATGTTTATTGTGGACTGGTGGGTGGGGCTATCTTACTGAAACTTAAGGTTAATTATTTAATCAGCAGTTCAAAGGTCAATTTGACTCTACCTGAAATTAAGGTTTCAAATGAACACAGAAAGTGACAAGATCTGTTTACTTACACTCAATCTGTGAACAGCTTTTCTTTTTTCAATTCTGCTTGCTAGGTTTTTTTATTTTTGTAAAGTTTTATTTCCTTTCATGTTAGAGACAGGTAGATAAGAATAATGACCTCTGATAGGGTTTTATCACCAACCTACCTCCCCAGTCTTGCAGCCACCAGGATCATGAGCATTCCTACCATATTCAGTTTGGCCTGAGATGTAGGATCTACACCCCGGGCCTTCTCCTATGGTTCTGGTGTTGTGCAGCGATGCCTTACCAGCTATGCTACTGCAGCTGGGCCTTGTTTCTCAATTTTCTACCTCATATGTTTTTATGACCTTTTCTTTCTTAAACAATCTTTTTCAACCTGTTCCATTCCCCTTTCTTTTTTCCTTTTTTTAAAAAATTTCTTTTAATATTACATTAATCATATGTATTTTGACAGCGTATTACATTTCTTTTTCCATGTATATCAGTCAAGATAAAGACATTACTATCCATATTATCATCATCAAATAGCTTTTCATCATTTTTTGTATATTATTATTTATTCTCATTATTTTTTAAAATTTAGCTTTATTTAATTAATTTATTTATTTGACCAGAGAGAGAGAGAGAGAAAGTGAGAAAGCAAGCTGCCAGGTCCAGGACTTGAACCGTGGTCAGCCATGTGGGAGTCCAGCACCCTTAACCACCACGCCACCCTCTTTTTTTCTTTTTAACCTCTTGTCCGTTTTTTATTTCTCTCAACTGGTCACATAATGGAATTTAGTTATAATTGAATGGTATTTTTAAAAATTACTGAATATTATTTACATAGTTGCTTCAAATTTAATTTTCAAAGCAACTGAGTTAAATGCATTTTTTAAAGGTATTTAATTTGACAGTCTTCCCCTTTCACAAAAGGGAATATGGAATGAATGTTGTTTTGTTTTGTTTCCTTTTGTTTAATACCATTATTACCTTTTTGCAGGACATTGGCCCTCTGTCATATCTTCTTTCCTTTTCTTCTTCTTTTCCCCTTTCTTTCTTTCCTCCTCTCTCTCTTCTGTTCTTTTCTTTTAAAATCTTTTAATCTCTGGTTTTGACTAGCAATATCTTCAAGGAACTATTGCACAGAAGTAAAGTTTGGTTTCAGCTTGGTTTTCTTTTTTGTTTCCTTTTTGTAATGAAAGAGGTATCCATTTTATAAACTCATTATTAATTTTTAGAGATTCTTATGGGGAGCAGTTGCTTATTTTACCAAATTATTAACATCATATGATCCATATGTTTAATAGAAAGAAGACTGACATCTTGAATACAGTGAATCATGCCTCTGGCAAGGTTGAGAGAAGGAATAATTCCAGCATAATTATTCTCTGGCTGTGTTTAAAATAGAATTTTTTTGAAGTAAAAGGTATGACTGTGTAGGGTATATATTCAATACAGGTATATATTTCAAATGCTAAAGTATTAAGGATATATGTGAACCTGTGCTTGTCAAGGGAATGATATTATTTAATGTGTACTTGATACATTTTGAAAATAATTGATTTCTGTCTAATTCTTTGTTTAAAGTGTACACTGCCATGGGGAACACTATCTAGTCTAAAATTAGAGAGTCGGAAAGATAGTGATGATGGTCCCATCATGTGGGTACGTCCAGGAGAACAAATGATCCCTGTGGCTGATATGCCAAAGTCACCTTTCAAAAGGAAAAGGTATGTTGTATATACATTTTTATTACCAGGGATACATGTTTGCATGTTGGTGTGTGATGTGCATGTGTTATTGGTGTGTGTATTGCTCTGTGATGCATGTGGTAGTTAAAAACTGTTGGATGGAGGAAGGGAAACTTTAGAGTGTAAATTTTTTTTTTTTGGAGAGGTTTTTGCTATGGGGCGTGTGCGCTCCCCGGACAGAGAGACAGAAAGTGAGAAATCACTCGCCAGGGGGGATGGCCATTCTGCAATCTCTTCTCCATTTTCTTCTCAGGATCTTAGGCACATACCTGATGTGAATCTTAAGCTACCAGGTCCGGGATTCGAACTGCAGCCGACTACATGGGAGTCCAGTGACATAGCCATTATGCTAACTGCTTGTCCCTAGTAAATTAAAAGGGCCAGCAGGTGGCATGGTGGTTAAGGTGCTGGACTCCCACGTGACTGACTACGGTTTGAATCCCAGATCTAGTGGCTTGCTTTCTCACTTTACCTCTGTTTCTCTCTTGTGAGCACATGTGCCCTATAGCAAACTAAAAATAATAATAATAAATAAATCAAATAATTTTTAAAAGAGTGTAAATTTAAAAATAGGTATACATGCTGATATAAATAGAAAATGTCAGCTATATGGACTGGCTTCATAACCCAGTGGTTAAGGTTGTTAGATCCTGTATGGCTAACCATGCGGTTCAAAGCCTAAACCTTGCAGCTTGCGAACCATGGATGAGTTTGCAGGCTTATCCAAAATACTGAAAGGAGGAAGAAATAGAGAAGGTTTTATGGTGTGACCATCCCCCCTTGGGGGGGTGCTGTCTTCTCTCTCTCTTTCTAGTGAGTGCACATGCCCTCCAGCAGGAGGGAAAATTTTTTGTGTGTGTGTGTGTACACATGTTATAAATAAGATATGAAAAATATAGGCAAATGACATTAAATTGTAATTAGGAATGGAAAAATGTCATCTGCACAGATACCATGAGATGTTTGGGAATTGAATAAGAAATATTCACTACATTTATTAAGAAATCAAAATATCTTATGGAGGATATACAATAAGATAAAAATAAATAAAAAGGCCTACTGTCTGGATTGGATAAAAATGATAGTCTTAAAAAATGTTTCGCATTCCTATGGGACTCGTACTTCTGGCACTAGAGAAAATGATTTTAGAGTTCAGAAGGAAAAAAATTGAAAGAGAAATGAGGGCAGCTTAAGTTTAGAAGAGACTTTCTTAAGGAAGACAAAAAAATAGAGTGGCAGTACTGTTTTGGATAGAAGAGACATCAACATTGATAGACAGGAGTAAAACATGTTACATGTGACAGACTAAAGCTAGTGTCCAAAGAGCATTCTCTAGACTGGCTGCTGCCTGGTGAGTAAGGCCACTGGATCCCACATGGTTGTCTGTGTGGTTTAAAGGTCTTGTGTCTAGCAGTTTGAGGGACATGTCAGGCACCTGTGTGTGCATGCCTAAAGCCCTAAAGCAGGTTGAGATGGAGGAGAAGGAATTGTGGCATGACCATTTCCTATAGGAGGTGCTTTCTCCTCTCTCCTCTCTCTTTGCCTGTGTCTCTCTCTGGTGAGCGCATGCACACTAGGAAAAAAAAAAAGAGAGAGAGATTGAAAAAAAAAAGAAAGGGAAAAAGCATTCTTATATTGCTAAAATAGAAACAACCCAGTAGAAAAATAGACCTCAGGCAGTTTTCAGAGACATTTTTACTCATTATTTCGGCAAAAATTGTAAATAGACCAGTAACATCACAGGGTGGTAGGTATGTCAAGAAACAGTCTTTTATTTCGTTGACAGAAGTGTGAGCTTCCTCTAATCATTTCATGAAAGTAATTTTGACAATTGCTCATAAAGTTTAACATGTAACTCTGATTTAGCATTCCTACTTTTAGAAATTATCACAAAAAATAGATGTATTAAGATAAATATGTTAATGTTACTTACGGGGGCCAGCAGGTGGCATGGTGGTTATATTGCTGGATTTCCACTTGGCCGATTGCATTTCAAATCTTAGACCCGGTGGGTGGCTTTCTCACTTTCCCTTCTTCCCTTTCTCTGACTCATTAAGGTGAAATTGGAACAAAAATAAATAATAACAAATAAAGTTAAAAAAATTACTGGTTTCTTTGTGGTGAGAAAAAAAAGATTTAAAATAGTCTTAGTGCCCATCTTCAGGGGAGTGATTGAATATATTTTGTACATTCCTATTAAAGAATATGGTGGATTAGTTAACATAGTTTTGTTGTTGTTTTTTAAAGAATTATTTTATTTAACTTTATTTATTTATTTTAATTTGACCAGAGTGAGAGAGGTGGTGGAGGTGGGGTGGGGATGAGAAAGCAAGTTGCCAGGTCCAGGACTCAAACCGTGGTCAGTTTTGTGGGAGTCAAGCACCCTTAACCACAACGCCACCTGCCACCCCCCATAGTTGAGTTTTTAATGTCTTCTGATCTGGAAGGCTATCTGTGACTCTTAAAAAGAGCAAAATGTTGAGTAATGCTTCTAGCATGAATATTTCTATGAAAAGAAATTTAAAAATCAAATATATATTATGTGAGTACAGAAGAGAAAAACCTGGAAAAATGTACTGGGTTAACATTAGTGAGAGAGAAGGGTATAATGCTGGGGGGGATTATAGTTTTTTTCAAAATTCCTAAACATGGTTTTATTGTTTACTATCATCATTAATCAAAAAATAAAACAGGGAGAAAAGTCATTGAGCAAACTCTAGTTTTACATAGCAGGAGAGACTGTTGAACTTGTTTCTAGTTTGTCTGGAGCCTAAACCCAGTGCCTGGTGCTTAATAAATAAGTATGGGATAAATCAAGTTTTTAAGTTAATTTGTAAGTTGGTAGTAAATGGCAAAGTTGGCATGCTCTTGTGTGTTTTGGTGTGTTCTTGTTCATTTTAAAATAGCACTTGATTTGAGAGCAAAAATAATTAATAATTGTACAAAATATATTCAGCCATTCCCTTATTAATTGCCTTTTATCTGAATTATGTGATTATTAAGTATTTCATGGCAATTAAGCCTTAATATGTAACTAATTTCTTTGTTTTCTACAAAGAACTACCAATGAAATAAAAAACCTTCAGTACCTACCTCGAACCAGTGAGCCCCGTGAGATGCTCTTTGAAGATAGGACAAGAGCCCATGCAGATCATATAGGACAAGGTTTTGAACGACAGACTACAGCTGCTGTTGGAGTGCTGAAGGCTGTGCACTGTGGAGAGTGGTATATATAACTGCTTTTTAATGAAAGGCTTTCTTCTAAAACATTTTCTTGGAAAGTTTCTTAGTAATTTCTCCTTACTCTGGGGAAGAAAGTTCTCCCTCCTTGTATATATTCAAATGTATAATTGCACTAAAAAATAATTTTAATTGCTAGAATCTAGTTTTCATCAGTCAGGTTGATTAACTTTCATTTCCTAAGTGAATAGAGATGAAAAAAATTACAATAAAGGAAAACTAAGATTCACTTTGTGTTTATTATATGCCCATTTACAAATAGTATCTTATTTGTCTCAGCTGCTTTTTAGCCCATATTTATCATACAAAGAAACCAAGGCTCACGACTGTTGGATAACTTTTTTTATTGCTATGTAGTTAATAAGTGATAGGGCAAAGATTTGTCCGATCTGACTCCATACACCTGTGTTTTATCTTTCTACTGTTCTAACTTGCTGCTCCTTTCCTGAGGTTTGGTATCTATTTATTAAATATTTGCCTTTCTTTATGTGTTTTTCCATGTTTGCTTACAAATTTCACTTTATTTTCATGGATTAAAAAGGGAATCATTCTCTTTGATATACTTAAGATGCCATCTCATACATTAAGGAACTTCCCATTTATTAAATTGATAAAGCACATACAGCAAAGCTTTATTTTTTTTAAATAATTTTTAAATTTATTTACCTTTGTTATTATTTATTTTTATTTTTTTATTTGACTAGAGAGAGAAAGGGGAAGTGAGAAAACAAACTGACAGGTCCAGGACTCAAACCGTGGTCGCCCATGTGGGGGTGCAGCGCCTTAACCACTATGCCATCTGCTGGCCCGCAAAGCTGTATTTTTACTGTAAGATAAATTTGCTCAGACTTTTTACTTTTTAAAAAGAATTATTTATTCAATTCTATTTATTATTTTAATTATTTTAATTTGACCAGTCAGAGACAAGAGAAAGAGAGAAAGGGAAAGCAAGAAAGCAAGTTGCCAGGTTCAGGACTTGAACTGTGGTCGGCCATGTGGGAATGTAATGCCTTTAACCTTCATGCCTCCTCAAGACTTTCGCTTTTTAAATCTAGTGTTTGGGGATGGCATATGATTTGAAATATGCTATTTTGCTTACTAAAGTAATTAAATTTGATACTAAATAAGCAAGATTTTTTTTTTTCCTTTTTTTGTAGAGATTTTTTTCCTTAGGGTGCATATGCTAGCTGGAGAGACACAGAGGCAGTGAGAGAGGTGAGAAATCACCCCTTATAGGCCGCAATTCCTTCTCCTTCATTCTCCTCCCAGGATCTTGGACATGCATGCACATGCACCCCGCACAAGTTTCAAGTCACCAGATCCAGGACTCAGACCATGGTTGGCCATGTGGGTGGGAGTTTAGCTATGTAACTGCTACACCATCTGCTAGCTCCAAGAAACAATTTTCTAAGTAAAAAGAAACCATTTTTAATTCTGAAAATTCATTTAATTCTGAAAAT
Source organism: Tupaia belangeri chinensis (assembly GCF_000334495.1). NCBI lineage: Eukaryota > Metazoa > Chordata > Mammalia > Scandentia > Tupaiidae > Tupaia > Tupaia belangeri. The sequence goes on along the minus strand of NW_006159500.1, from coordinate 1,362,799 downwards.
AAAATGTCAGTATTATAGAGTTGCCTAAAATTTTATAAAAAATATAATCTGTGCTTTCTACATAAGGAAATATTATTTTCAAGAGCTACTGATAAAGGATTAAGCCTTTAAGAAGGGAAACTCTGGGAGCAGTAGATGGCATAGTGGTTAAGGAGCCAAACTCCTAAGTTGCCTACTGTGGTGGTTTCTGCCCAGCAGCTTGAAACTCAGGCCAGGTGCATGTGTGTCCATGCCCAAAATCTCCAGAGGAAAATGGGAGAGATTGCTCTGAGGCCATCCTTCTGGGGAGTGATTTCTCACTCTCCCTTTCATTTTCTCTCTTTAGCAAGAACACACACCCTAAGATAATTGGGACCAGCAGATGGCATGATGGTTATGTCGCTGGATTCTCACATGACTGACCATGGTTTGAGTCCCAGACCTGGAGGCTTGAATCTTATGCCAAGCACATGTGCGTGTGTGCCCAAAATCTCTAGAGGACAACGAAATAGAAGGGACTGTGATGTGGACATCCCTTCTGGGAGATTTCTCACTTCTCTCTCTCTTTGTCTCCGGCAAGCATACACACCCTTTGTTAAAATATCTCTTAAGAAAAAAAAAAAAGATACTAATAATCTCAATGAACACCAACAGATTATTTTATTAGTGCTTTGCTAGTGAATTTATCTTAATTTGGTAAGAATTAATTTAAGAGTTAGGCATCAGTGTGGTTTCCCCAAATTTATTTCTAATTTTTATATACTATTTATAACTTTAGCACTTAATTAAAACAAAAGACTTAGGGGATCAGCAGATGGTATAGTGGTTATGTCCCGAGATCCTGAGAGAAGAATGGAAAAGGGATTGCGGCATGGCATTTCCCCCAGTGGATGATTTCTCACTTTCTATCTCTCGTCTCTTATCTCTTTGGTGAGCACACGCACCCTATAGCAAAAATCTCTCTCAAAAAAAAAAAGTGAAACGAGATTTAGTATTTTCTCACTTATGTCATTTTCTGATTAAAGCATTTTAATTCTTCAAAATCTTGTGAGTAATAACCATAATAAAATGAAGTAGGTTTTAGTCTGAATTTGGGTTCAAACTAGAGTTGTCAACTCTTTGTTTTTAAATATGTAAAGTGACTCTCCAATCAAACTTTAACTTTATTTGTAAGATAGTACTTTGGTTCTGCCATAAACTGCTTTTATTTTGAATTTAATAAGGACTTAATAGAACAAAACATTAATGGTGGTTCATCATTATCTCATTTTCTTAGGCCTGATCAACCCCGAATAACCAAAGATGTAATATGTTTCCATGCTGAAGATTTCTTAGAAGTAGTTCAACGAATGCAGTTAGATTTACATGAACCTCCACTATCCCAGGTATATTTTAAACAGTTAACGCTATTTCTTTTAATTTTTATTGTGGTGAAAACTTATTGATATTCCTTGTTTCTTTTTCAGTGTGTTCAATGGGTTGATGATGCAAAACTTAATCAACTGAGGAGGGAAGGCATTCGCTATGCCAGGATTCAGCTGTATGATAATGACATTTACTTTATTCCAAGGAATGTTGTTCATCAGTTCAAGACAGTTTCAGCTGTATGCAGTTTAGCATGGCATGTTCGGCTCAAATTATATCACTCAGAAGAGGACGCTTCTCAGAATACAGCTATTCATGAGGCAGGCAGATCACCAGATTCCACATCATCAGCTCTTGGACATCATACTGAAAAAATGATTTGTGCTGTAAGCAAAGACTCCTTGGATTCTGTTCTTTCAGACAAACTTCATTCTAAATATGAATTACAGCAGATTAAACATGAACCTATCACCTCTGTAAGAATCAAGGAAGAACCTGTGAATGTTAATGTTCCTGAAAAAACTAGAGCACCGAATAATATGGATGGCAAGAATATTAAAGCAAAATTGGATCGTGTTCAATTTACAGAATTTAAGATTGACATGGATTCTAAATTTGAAAATAGCAAAACAGATTTAAAGGAAGAATTGTGCCCTGGAAGTCTCCTAAATGTAGTTGATACAAGGCAACATGGTTCAGCACATTCAAATCAAGATAGAAAAGATGATGACATTTTGTGCTAAATTTGTACATACCACTTAAAATTCTTTTTTTAAAAAAAATTTCATAATGTAATAAAGATTCATGAATTCTAAAAGCAAGCCAAGGACTTGCTCCCAAGTCTGTTACAAAATATAGTTTATGTAGCTTTGTAACATTCCTCAGTGCCTGTCCATAACTGTGAAGTATTGAGCACTTAGGGCCAGATGCACTGTAAACATTGCAGGTTTAAACATAAAGGAGTCTTTAAAAAAATCATTTGAGTTAGAGATATATGTTTTAGAATAGAGCTGACATTAACATATATATATTTTTTTGTAATATGAGCCAGAATTCTTTGAAAATTTAAGGCTTCTCCATAGAGCTTATTTATACCATTTTTTTTTCTCATTTTTAATGTGTCAGCACTGTAGTGTAAATAGCTTTTAAAAAAATCTTTTTAGTGTGATTTATATTGAAATGGTGAGCCACTTAATAAAGGTTCATAATATGTTTTCTGTTGGGTGTGTAAAGACAAACTGACAACTCAGTTAAATCATTTGTTTCTCTGCTGGTATATCCGTGATAATGGAGTAAAAATGTATGTTTTCAAATCTAGTAAATATTTAAATTCACCACACTGTGCAAAACATTAAAAAAAAAATCAAGATTCACTTATGAAAGTGCATATATATATGTGTGTGTGAGCATATATATATGTTTGTATGTATGGGAATGTATATATGTACATCATATTTTGCATAATTTTTTAAGTTGCTAAATAAGATGGATATGTGAAAATTCTTAGGCCTACTCCCTAGAATATTGTCTTAAAGTATTTATATTCAATATTAAGAGAGCAGTTTAGTTAATATGAACTGTTAAGTAAGTTGGGAGAAATAAGGTATGTTAATGATAGCTAACCCTTCTAACCAATGAAGTTATATTGCCAGATTATAAATTCCTAACATAAGTTTTCTTTGTTGTGTATGCAATGGTAAGTTTAGAATTATTTTTTTCCCACTAATAAGCACCTGCACTATACTTAATAGTAGCTGGGTTAAAAAAAATTAGTTATAAGAGTTTAATTGTGAGCAATTAAAACCTTTCATATTTTTCTTTCAGACTGGGAGAAAAATATGGCAAAATCAAAATTGTAGAATAAGGGCAATGACAATGACTCAACTGCCATATACAGACATATAACTAACAAAATACTATGTGGTACCTCATCTTTCTCAGGATCCCTTCCCTAGCAAGGCAAACAACTTAAAGTATTTCCTTTCCAAAAGAAAATTTGTAGGTATATTGAGGGAAGAAACAGGATTGCCAGTGCCTAACTAAAGATGAGTAAATGTCTCTTTAATGATGGACTTCAGCACTATTTCACACTGCTTCCAATACTGTAATTAAAAGTCAACAATTCTTTGATGTATGCATTGATGTAAAGAATGCCACGTATTGCAAATCTATTTTATTGTTTTTGTTATTATTTCTGGTTCCATACTTTGGAAGATGACCTTCATTGAGGTTCAGGCTGCCTTTTGGGCTACTGTTATTTCCTTTTCATTGTTTTCTGTTTCAGCCTCATTTTTGGTACCCATAAAAACTCCTATTAGGTTAAGAAGAAGCCATTTAGAAACACATTTCACCAGGACAAACACAGTGAGCTACAGTGATGTCACTTCTGATTTCCCAATTTAATAAAAGGGTAGACAAATACCATAGGAAATCTTTATGGTTTTTAGGAAATTAGTATGTTTACAACATAGAAAGTTTCATGGGATAGAGAAGATCATGATAATGTAAATAGGGATTTGTTTATATGTCTCTGTCTTATACTGTTGCTTATCTATTTAATCTTCTGTTTTAAGCTAAATTTATGCATTTGTACATACCTTTGTGGGAGACAAAAGTACTTAACAAATCAGTTTTGAGAAATAAGAAAGGATGTGGTTAAAGTGCTTTTTTTTATTTTTTAAATTAAAGGGTGTTTAACAAGTTATGTTTTATCTCCAGTTTCCCAGTAGCATATACCTAGATCATTGAAGTCATACTATAGGAAAATGTTTTAGGGTATTCCCTCCAAAATATATGAGCCTTAAACTTTTAACTTTAAGGAAGGCATATTTAAAACAACTATAGTGGTTTCTTTGAGATAGTTTCATGTATAACCTATAATCATGCTTACCCAGAATTTGAAAATTTGTTTTGTAAAGTGCATACATCTCTGTAGAGGTGAAATATAAATCAGTGAGCCTAAGATCTCAAGATACAGCCTTGTTATTGCCTTGAATACTTACATTCTTTGTCTTACGGGTTATTATTTTAACATCCTCTTCAGATGCAGTCTGAGAATTTGTTGACTACCTTTGTCACACACATTTTTCTATTTTAATACTGCATTATATTAATGGTTTCTCAATAAGTACATTCCAGTTCTTTATCTGAACCAAGTTTTTTGCTTTTATTTCCAATTTCTTGGACAAGAATAAAGCACTTAAGATATAATTTCTATATGGTCATCACATACTATATAGAATACATAATTGTTATGTAAATTGGTAGTTGATATACAGACCTTTACTTAAAAATTTAAGGTACCTCAGTGGTGTCTGCTACAGTGCTTTTTTTTTTTTCTTCTAATTTTGTTTATACACTTTTAGCTATCTAAGTAATATATATTTCATACTCAGGTTAGCTAGTTAGCTAGCAAAATAATTAAGCATTTGTGGTATTTAGTTGCAAACTTTGCTAAAGCCATATTCATTATCTTCCTTGTCACCAATGCTATTGACCTTAAATAAAAATTAGGTTTATCTAGCACAACACTGTGTGTGTGCGTGTGTGTGTGCATGTGTGTGTTTCTGTATGTATAAGCTTCTCGGAAATGTTTCCATGTATATTCATTTTTAAATACATTCTATAACTTTTTTGGGGAAGGAACTGTGGAGGGTAGGAAAGATTTTATTTCTTAGGTTTAGTCTTTAAGGTATTTCATTAGTGTTGCTGAGTGTGAAACAGTGTTTTCCCCAATACTTACGACAGGTAAGAACATTTTTGTAAATAGTAAATTAGAAATGTTGTGGGAAGTTTGCTTTCAGTTACCCCCACCACCACCCCCACCCCCACCACCACCCCTGACAAGTTCATTGTACTTTAAAGCAAATATCTCAAATTTCATTTTACATTTAGCAGAGGTGCAAGATTTGTTTTCTGAGTTTGAGAGGTATTTTCCTTGTCTTCCACCTTTCAATAAATACTAAAATTGATAACCCTAATCTTTTTATCTTTGTTTTGTAATTATTTTCTTAAACTTGATATTTTAATCTTGTCATCTTTGAGTTCTTGTGTTTCTGCCTTCAACAGAAACCATAAATCTTGAAAGTGACTCCTCTTAAAAATGATCAAAAGTTGACTTATGCAAACAGAGAAAACTATTAAAGATTACCTTAAACAGGATTGCTAAACTAGTTAGGTATGGGTGCTGGGAATGGCATGGTAAATAACCTTCTTCCCTTCCCCCTAGGCATGAGTATTTGTATCTCAGGAGAAAAAACAAAAATACCATTCTTTACAAAATATTTTCAGGCTGTCAAAAATTGACATGCTGGGTTTTAGGTCATCAGAGTCATAAAATAGCTCTTACTCTTTCTCCCATCTGATGTAACTACTTTGGTGTGTAAACTAAATTTTACTGGCTTTAGAATGCATGGTCTTCTGTGCAAGAGGTATGTTTGGCACTGACAATATACTTCAGATTAGATCATTAAGAAGACAGCTCAGGAGAGCTGTAAATTCTTTCATCTTCTGTCCTGGCTTTTCTGTTCTGTTCATTCTATAACCTACTGCATACTACAGTGGAAATGATTGCTTTTTTGATTGTCTAGCAGAGTCTAAAAGCAGATGTCTTTTCCTTTCAAGTCAACAGATGGCTATCTCTGGGGAGAGCAGGGAGAGGAGGGGAAAACATCTTGCATTTCACGTTGGCTTCTCATTCAGTTCCTCCTAGACTTCAGACCCAATCAGGGAATGTAAATGAGCTAACAAAATATGGGCAAGTAGAATTTTGTTAATAAGAAATTAAAAGTTACTACTTATATATTTCATTACTATGCTCTGTCTACCAGGAACTTCACTGTTATATATATGAAAACTGGATCCTTCCATATTTAAGTTTATGCATCTGTTTTTAAAATACTAAATTTGAGCTTTTCTGTAAAATTCACTAAAGTGTTCAAAGGCAAATCAGTATATTCACACTTTGTGTAATACAGTGTTGGAAAATTTATTTGGTCTGATGGTTTGACCATCACCCCCCTTTCTTTCTCCATTCCTTGAAATTTATTTTTTAATTGAACCATATTTTTCCATGAAAAAAATCTCAAATATATCATCTTTCAACTTTTTTCTTTAGTCCAGTTTTTAATACTCTTGTTCCATCACTCTCCCGAAATTCTCACCCCCCCAGAGGATTTTGCTTTAGGGCACGTGCCAGAAAGCAAGAAATCAACACACACCCCGGGGGCGGGGATGGCCACGCCGCGATCCTTGGGCACACAAGCACACATGCGCAGCGTGAGTTTAAGCCACTGGGTCCAGGACTTGAACCCCAGTCAACTACATGGGAGTCCAGAGATAGAGCCATTACACCAACTGCTGGTCCTGTCTCCCTAAATTCTTAAAAATCTCTGCCTGCCTTCCCTTCCTCATCTTCCATTCATTACTCATCTCACTACAATTTCATTTTAATTCTCACATTTAATCACTGAGGTGAAAGGGTTTTCTCAAAGGTCACCTTTGTTGCCAAATCCATTAGACATGTTCTTACCTATTTAACTCTTGTTATCAATCATTTACTCCTTAAAACTTTTATGACCTGTTCTTTTTTGGTTTTGGTCTGTTTAGAAGACTTCTTTTCCCTATTTACCACAATTTAAGGCAATCTTTATGCTCTTTCATTTAGACTTCCATACTCAGTTCCTGAGCTATCTTTATGACTATAACTTCAATCAGCTTCATTTTTCACTTAAATTCTAATAATCCATATGGTCAAATTGAATTATCTGCCTTGTGATCTACCATTCATTCATTCTTTCTTAACTTGGTTATTGGCACTACTCTCTTTTTGCAGTCATATTATAATGCTTTTATGTTTTCTTCTGTATACAGTTTATCATAAGATTTTTAGTTGACTCCAGAAATGTTTATAATTCATCTACTCCTTATGTCACATTGTAGTCATAGATGTTCATCTCACATGAACTCTTAAAATAATTGAAAATGTTCTGTATGGCCTATAGTCCTCTGCTCTTCTCACCTCATCCCAGTCCATTCTTTATGTTACCACCAGATTAACCTTTCTAAGACAGATAAGATCATTACTCCTTGGGGCCAGCCAGGTGATATTGAGGTTAAGATGGCTGGATCCCAAATGGCTGATTGTGGTTCGAGTCCCAGACCTGGAAGCTTGAAAAACATGTCAGGGGGGCTGACAGGTGGTGAGATAGTTAAAGGTGCTGGATTCCCACATGGCTGACCACAGTTCAAGTCCCAGATCTGGCAGCTTGCTTTTTCACTTTCTCTTTCCTTCTGTCTCTCTCTCTCTGGTCAAATTAAAAAATAATAGCAAATGGAATTAAATATATATTCAGAAAACAGCAACCAAAAAACCCACATCAGGTATGTGTGTAGATATGTGCCCCAAATCCTGAGAGGAAAATGGAAGAGAAAGGATTGTGGGGTAGTCATTCCCTCAGAGGGTCCTCTCTTTCCCCACACCCCACCCTACCTGTGTCTCTGGCAAGTGTGCATACCTTATTTAAAAAATAATAAATTGTTCCTCTTCTGTTTAGAGATATTCTATGGCTCTTTTCCCAAAGAATAAAGGCTTCACAGAGCACTGATTGGCCTTCATGGTATGGCACTTAAAAGCTTCACGTACCACAATATCTTCAAATTTTTGACTCGACTAGATGGTAGTACTTGGAATTCCTAACATCAGCTTTTAAAATTCTTTGCTTCTGCTGGGGAATACAACATACTGAAATCTTAACTCTCTTTTTAAAACTCAAACATCTCTTGTGTTGCCTTTACTGATCTCTCTCTAGTTGCTGGTTTAGAACCAATTCTGTTTCTTGGGCTCCTTTGCTCACACTATTTAACATACAAATTAGTTAATGACATGTTGGACCCTTAGGTAAACCTTGAACTAGAAGGAATTAGGGATAGAGAAAGCAAGTTATATAGTTTTGTTTGTTCGTTTGTTTTTTGAGAGGTTTTTCACTATAGGGCACATGTGCCCGCCAGACAGACAGAGACAGAGAGGCAGAAAGCGAGAAATCAGCCCCCAGAGGGGATGGCCACGCCGCAATCTCCTCCTCCATTCTCCTCTCGGGATCCTGGGCATGCACACACACGCTCCTGGCGTGGGTTTTAAGCCACCGGGACGCGAACCGCAGTTGACTATGTGGGAGTCCAGCAACATAGCCATTACACTAACTGATGGTTTTTAGGTTTTTGTAATTAAAAAGGTTTTTGTAATTAAAAAGTCTGTCTCTGGGGCTGGCAGGTGAAACGGTGGTTAAGGGCACTGGACTCCCACATAGCCAAACACTGTTCGAGTCCCAGACTTGGTGGCTTGTTTTCTCACTTTTTCTTTCTCATCCCCCACCCTAGTCAAATTAAAAAAAAAAAATCAGTAAATAAAGTTAGATAAAATAATAAAAATAAATGTCTGTTTTTTTTTTTTTTGAGAGGTTTTTTGCTACAGTGTGAGTGTGCTCGCCAGACAGAGACATAGAGAACAGAAAATGAGAAATCACCCCCTAGAGGGGATGGCCACGCCGCAATCCCTTCTCCATTCTCCTCTCAGGATCTTGGGCATGTACGCACACGCGTCCAGCGTGAGTTTCAAGCCACCAGGTCTGAGACACTAACCGCAGTTGACTACATGGGAGTCCAGCGACATAGCCATTACACTAACTGCTGGTCCCAATAAATGTCTCTTTGACTTTATAATGTAATTCTAGAATAGCAACAGAAGGAAAATAGAGAAAATTAGGTCAGTAGTTGCTATAAAGAACAAGTTTTTATTTTGTATTGTGGTTTTATGGCTAAACTTTAAGGAGGTAGCATTAGATACCCAGGCCAATTGGGCAGTTTGGAGAGAGTAAGTATTATATAAATAAGCAAGTGTGTAAAACTTACCCAACATTTTTTCCTTTATAGATTTTCCTGAAATACACAGAAACTTACTATACATTAAAGATAAATCTTAACTATGCCTAAAATGACTAATGGCAAATATCGCATTATTCAAAAATTGAAAATACTGAGACAAAGCAGTAAACACTAGTTTTTTACGTCCATGTCTATTCCATTGTAGGAGTGGGACATAAAGGTCCACAGTTTCACAGACAATCCAATTAAGCTTGTAAAGCCACTTTACTGGGATGATATAGGCTGAGACAGTTGTAGCAGTATTGCTGTGCTTCATTAAAAGAGAGTAACACAGGGCCAGCAGGTGGTGTGGTGGTTAAGGGTACTGGGCTCCCATATGGCTGACTGTGGTTCAAGTCCTGGACCTGGTGGCTTGCTTTCTCACTTTCCCTTTCTTTCTCACCTGTCATCTGCCCTTCTTTGGTCAAATTAAAATAAATAAGGTTAAATAAAAAATTTTTAAAGGGAGTAATACATTTGTACAACTGAAAAAATTACTTAGACTATATTTCTCATGTATAAATGGGAGAATACTTTTTCTGTTAATTGGTGAAGATTAAATGACAGCATGCAAAATGCTTACTTAGCACATTGCTTGGCTTAGAAACACTCCATAGATGTTAGCTTCTGCTCTTAGAATAAGAATAGTTAATAGAAGAGCTGTGTTCCTTAGGTTATCCCAATCATTTCACACCTTCCTCACTATCTGTCTTCTAATTTTTATTACAGGATAGGCATCTAGGAAGAGAAAAATTTCATGAGAGGATCAAGGCAAATTCAAAGCCATGTTTGTCATAGATTGCCTATTTCCTATATAAGTGAATTACGGATTTGTAGTTGTATCATCATAGAGATGATGCTAGTGGTAATAAATTCTCTTGTGGCAGTGTGATTGGCTGAGTTGAATACTGAGCAAGCAAAATAAAACAAAGCATAACGTTGATCCTTCTCATAAAGGCTTTTAACCAAGAGGTCTTTTTACTTAGCATTTGAAAACTAGTATCTTCCATTACGGGCTTCTTCTTTTTTGCATTCCATTCTATAGTTGACCTATTTGTGGAAATAGTATTTGGAGTTAAACTGCATTTATCATTGACCATGAGCTAATTCATTTCACTTATCTGGGCTTTAGTTTCTTCATCATTATAATGAGGTGCGTTTTTCTTCCCACTAGTTCTATCATTGTGTAACTGTGGTGTATATTAAATATTTATATCATGAAGAACACCAATGATACTTTGAACTTAGAGTGATGTTTACTGTACAGATGAGGTTAAGAAACATTAAAGCAAACTCCTTTGGTAGCTTGTGGCTTAACCCTGAAAGGACTCTGATCATTTTCCTCTTAAGGAAAAATAACTGCTTTTCATGATGACTCAGATGAATAGTGCCATGCCCATGATTTTACAGTTTCCACTTCATATTCGTCTTACCATTTCTTTTCACTAGTCAACATCAGGTCCTGTTAACTTGCTACACCATGGAAAAGCAATGCAGAAACTAGATGACTAAATTCGTAAGATTAAGAACTTTTAAAGTGACTTTAAGCTGTAATCCATGAATAGATCTCTATTTCTTTAGTTTTTGAACAAGTGTTTTTCATGGTGCTTGAATCTCCATTGATGGATGTGTGTTCATGTTTTCATAAGGCTGACCAAGATTACCATATGTGTCCCCGTGTTCACGAAAATGTTATTGAATAAGTTGTGGCTTTTAAACATCTCTTTTTTCTTTTTTTGCCATAAGGCATATGCACTCACCCTAGAGAGACAGGTGGAGAAAGGAAATGTGAGAAATCATTCCCCCTGGGATGGGATGGCCACACTGCAATTACCTTTCTTCCATTTTCCTCTAGGGATTCTGGGAATGCATATATATATGTTCCCAGTGTGATTTTCAAGACACTAGGTCCAGGATTTGAACTATAGTCAGCCATGTGGGAGTTCAGTGCCTTAACCACCATGTCACCTGCTGGCCTCATGTCTTTTATTTCTTAATGTTTTAGTGTATTCTAACTACTGAGGCACAAACCAATACCTTATTCTGCTGTTTTAAGTATTTATTTATTGTGGTAGTATACCAAATTAAGAGAAAGAGTTCTATTTTCTGACACACTTCATATGCTAAAATTGACTGGTTCTCATGAAAATAGGTTGGTTATGGTGTTGCCTTTTATGTTTCTCCCCCCTCCATCCCCCAGTTTTTGCTATGGAGCAGGTGTGCTCTTTAGAGAAACAATGAGAGAGAGAAAGAAATCCCCCTCCAGGGCGGGGGGAGATAGCTGCTCAGCAATCCCTTCTCCAGTCTTCTCAGGATTTGGGGTACACAGGTACTTGCACCAGTATGATTCTCAAACTACGGAGTTGGAACTCAGACCACGGAGTAGGCCATGTGGGATTTGGCTGCCATAACTTCCATGCCACCTGCTGGCTCTTACCTGTAATTCCTATTGAATCTCTCTCCTTTCTCGTTAAAACTATTTGGGCAAGGAAAGGACCTGTTTATTCTTAGCAATCTCATTCAGAATTTCTGCTTTTGCTTGCTTTAAGGCCTAGGTCAGGAATCTGCAATCTTCCACCCATAGACTGTATCTATAGTTTACCATTATAGATATAATTTTGGGTATGGCCCGTATGGCAAGAATGGAGTTTAGTTTTACACGAAAAATAGTATTTTGTGATACACAAAAATTTCATGTGCATAAATAAAGTTTTATTAGAACACTGCCACAGTCTGTCAAAGGCTGTGTTGAGTAGTTTAAATAGAAATCATATGGCCTTACCTTAAGACAATTACTGAATGGCCTTTTACAGAAAAATTTTGCTGACTCCTGGCCTAATTGATTGTTTGCTGTGTCCCTTCTTTCCCTTTTCTCTATGAAAGACTATACTTAAATAATACTTGCATGAATAGTTTTTCCTCAAGTACAGAATCCCTCTGGCTGGTTTCTTTTACAGATGCGAGCTTTCTTCTACTGTGAATTTATCTAATAATAGATTCCAGAGACAAAATGGTTTGGAACACTCATTGAATTAGGAATATCTGATTAAGCCTGGAACATTCAGCTCTCAATATTAACTATCCCTCTTAATCCTATTTTTAGGTACATAATATATTAATATATTACCAGTTATAAGACAAGAAAACAATGGCAAATGATCAAGTTTTACGCAACCTAACTCTTTGGTTTCAAATACCTAACCAAGTTAGATTGTATTAACTTGTGGTTTCGTGGCTTAAACATGTTTATCTCTTTACAAGGGAGAACTAGGCCAAAATGCTGTACAAAAGAAATCTCCTTAGCAGCCAGAAATAATTATTTGTTAGATATTTTTAAAACAGAATAAAATACCACTTTAGATTTCTCCCAAAGCTAAAAGTGAGAACTGTATGAGGCAAGAACAATCATCCTGCTTTAGGGTTATAAGAAACTTAAACTTCTTTGAGCTTCTAAGTATCGAAACCTGTTTCATTAGAACTGGTTAAGTGCCTTGGGAGAGTAGTCATAATTTCTCAAACTAGAACATACTAAGAGTGAAATGGGCACTAACTCTTCTACCCCAGGACAGTAAGGATAACATGGATCTGTCCTTACAGAACCAGGATGTAAGGTCCCTCTAACTTCAGGAAGAGGCAAGCTTCTGCTCATCATGCCACCTTCAATTCATTTGTCCCAAACAGAAGGTATAGAGGTAAAGATGAACTTATTAGCCTAGATAAAATCTGTCACACGCTCAGATCCTTTCTGAATGTAAACATGAAGTAGTACCCCTAACTATTTTAGCAACTAGGTTTATGGCTTCATAATTTAGAAGCACAAATGGTCATTTACTTTAATCATAATAGAGCCATCATATATGTAGATTAAAGGCTTTATATCTACTTAAACACTGACCACATAATTTAAAACAGATTCAAGAGTCAAGCAGAAAAATGAGGTCCAAAATAAACTTTATTTACATGGGGATAATAAGGATATCAATAACTCAAATACTAAACAATCAACTTTTGAGTTGACTAGAAGTCCATGATTCACCAATCCCGTTTTAAGGAAGCAGTGTACAACTACATTTGGTATTTTCTCTCAGTTCTCTGGTATTCTCGAAGCTTGCAAAGATTCAGAACACTAATGATATCTTGTTGAACAGAAACGAGATGATGTGCTTAGAAGTCAGTCTCTCACAAAAAAGACATTATATCCAAGTTCTGTTAAAGCCCCAGCCAGTAAGGCCCATAAAGGAATGAAGACATAGGACAGATTCATGGTAGTAAACTGTTCCAGTTTAGCACAGAGAGCGAGGCAGAAGGCTAATTTAAGTAACATTGCAGTGAGGTACCAGGCTTTTTTTTTAATATTATGTGATCCATGTCGAGGGTCAAAGCCAGACTTGCACCGCCCAGCCATTTTCACAATCAGCATGACAAGAAGAATAGTATCAAATATCCAGACTGGGATAAATATGAGGAACCAGTTCCAAGGTGCCTTCTCATCCAGTTTCAACACCAACATGATCAAGAAGAGTAATGTGAAAAGCCAGGTGAGTAGTACTCTCTGAGCCAAGGACATTCTCATTTAAACAGTTTAAAGAGGCTGTTGCAGGGTCGAAAAAAGGGAAATATACCCTAAGAGAAGGAAAAAAAGTCAAGGTTGTTTTGATACCAGAAAAATCAGTTCCATTTCTACCAGATGAAACTGGCTCTTTCCCACTCACAATTAATTTTGAAGACATTCTACCATCCTTCTTCTGAAACCTTAACACTTGTAGCAATCATTGACAATATTTTATCTTTATTCTTATACCCCACAACAAACTCTCCATGTCTCCACTGGTCCTAAGTTCTATTAACAATGTTTGAAAACTGGTTTTTTTTGAGTGCTGTCACTCAAGTTTAATCATTCATGGCTTTATATCCTATACCTCAGGGATATTTTCAACTTCCCAGTACACTTGCAAATCTATACTTCTTTCTTTCAATTTCAAAGTGTAGTAAGAAAAAGCATTAAAAATAGAGAAAAACGTGGTTTGAGCCAAGAGAGCAGTTTTATAAGAAAGGAACGGTAACAGAAATTGCAAGGACATCAGGTAGAATTAAGATGAAGAGGTGGTTGGCTTAAATAATACAGAGGGTATTGGTAAGACTCAACTTGAGTATAACTTAATCCATGAATCTTATCATTTTAAATTACCTGTTATTTTCTCAGTAAAATTCTTATAAACATCTATTTTCTGGGCCTAAGATTTTTTTTTCCCTTTTAACAATAAATACTACTGTATTTCACTATATTTTTGGTTGTGGTATACATCATGATTGTTTACTATTTGCTATTGAAAACACTTAATAAACTTTAGATCATGTTGTGATTAGATTTACATGCTAAATTATTCTATAAATGGGTCTACTTCTTTTATTACTATTCTGTCTCACTGATCTATGTATTTCTACTTTATACTAATACTATTGCTCTAGGATATATGTCCTAATATTCTGAAAGGCCCAATACTCACTCTTTTCCAGAATATTTTGTTTGCTCTTTCCTCTTTTCAGTGGTAAAATCACCCAGCTAATTCTTTTTTTTGGGGGGGAAAGGTTTTTTCACTATAGGGCACGTGCGCTCGCCAGACAGACAGACAGAGACATAGAGACAGAAAGCGAGAAATCACCCCCCCCAGGGGGGATGGTCACGCCGCAATCCCTTCTCCTCCATTCTCCTCCCGGGATCTTGGGCACGCACGCACACGCGTGAGTTTTAAGCCACCGAGTCCGGGTTGCGGTTGACTACATGGGAGTCCAGCACTTGTAGCAATCATTGACAATATTTTATCTTTATTCTTATACCCCACAACAAACTCTCCATGTCTCCACTGGTCCTAAGTTCTATTAACAATGTTTGAAAACTGGTTTTTTTTGAGTGCTGTCACTCAAGTTTAATCATTCATGGCTTTATATCCTATACCTCAGGGATATTTTCAACTTCCCAGTACACTTGCAAATCTATACTTCTTTCTTTCAATTTCAAAGTGTAGTAAGAAAAAGCATTAAAAATAGAGAAAAACGTGGTTTGAGCCAAGAG
Organism: Tupaia belangeri chinensis; assembly: GCF_000334495.1. Lineage (NCBI taxonomy): Eukaryota > Metazoa > Chordata > Mammalia > Scandentia > Tupaiidae > Tupaia > Tupaia belangeri. The sequence goes on along the minus strand of NW_006159500.1, from coordinate 1,347,462 downwards.
AGCAGTTTTATAAGAAAGGAACGGTAACAGAAATTGCAAGGACATCAGGTAGAATTAAGATGAAGAGGTGGTTGGCTTAAATAATACAGAGGGTATTGGTAAGACTCAACTTGAGTATAACTTAATCCATGAATCTTATCATTTTAAATTACCTGTTATTTTCTCAGTAAAATTCTTATAAACATCTATTTTCTGGGCCTAAGATTTTTTTTTCCCTTTTAACAATAAATACTACTGTATTTCACTATATTTTTGGTTGTGGTATACATCATGATTGTTTACTATTTGCTATTGAAAACACTTAATAAACTTTAGATCATGTTGTGATTAGATTTACATGCTAAATTATTCTATAAATGGGTCTACTTCTTTTATTACTATTCTGTCTCACTGATCTATGTATTTCTACTTTATACTAATACTATTGCTCTAGGATATATGTCCTAATATTCTGAAAGGCCCAATACTCACTCTTTTCCAGAATATTTTGTTTGCTCTTTCCTCTTTTCAGTGGTAAAATCACCCAGCTAGTTATTTTTTTTGGGGGGGAAAGGTTTTTTCACTATAGGGCACGTGCGCTCGCCAGACAGACAGACAGAGACATAGAGACAGAAAGCGAGAAATCACCCCCCCCAGGGGGGATGGTCACGCCGCAATCCCTTCTCCTCCATTCTCCTCCCGGGATCTTGGGCACGCACGCACACGCGTGAGTTTTAAGCCACCGAGTCCGGGTTGCGGTTGACTACATGGGAGTCCAGCGACATAGCCATTACGCTAACTGCTGGTTCCCACCCAGCTAATTCTTAAAAAAATTCTTTTGATTGGGAATGCATTAATTTGTAACTTAGCTTTTGATACCAGAAAAATCACTTCCATTTCCTACCAGACAAAATTGGCTCTTTCCCACTCACAATTAATTTTGAAGACATTCTACCATTCTTTTTCTGAAACCCCGAAAATTTGTTGCAATCATTAAATATAAACACTCATTATATTAAATTTGTTTTTTTTCTTTTTTTGAGAGGTTTTTGCTATAGGGCATGTGTGCTCACCAGACAGACAGAGACAGAGAGACAGAAAGCGAGAAATCACCCCCCAGGGGGGATGGCCATGCTGCAATCCCTTCTCTTCTGTTCTCCTCTCGGGATCTTGGGCACACACAAACACACACACGTGCGCCCGGCATGAGTTTCAAGCCACTGGGTCCAGAACATGAACCACAGTCGACTACATGGGAGTCCAGCAACATAGTCATTACGCTAACTGCTGGTTCCTCATTATATTAAATCTTTACATAGATTTACAGTATGTTTCTTCACTTATTCTAGTTCTTTATGCTAACCTCATGACCATTTGGAAAATGGATATGTAGGATGGGAAATCAGAAGCCAGACTGATGCAGTTGGGTGAGAAAAATAAGGAAATAGAAACAGCTGGGAACATTTTACTCCTTTGAAACATTTGGGAGACAAGAAAATGAAACATAAGATATATGAGACTGAAAGACTGATAAGATTTTCAGGAAAGGGGAATCAAAGTATGATTATAACCTGAGGAAGATAAGCCACTGGAGAATGACAGATTGAAGATAAAGAGAGATGATAGTTAATGAATAAAGATCAGAAGGTGCTAGGATTGTAACAAGCAATCAATGGTAGGAGTACAGATGCAGGAAGATCTAAAGAAACGAGGTGAAGAAACTGGCTAGATGAACCAAATATGGTAGACTATTATGCTCAATTCTATTTTAGAATAATTCTGATGTACTTTGCAACTTCTTAAATAGTGGGTGGCTATCATGGTGCAAGTAGTATAAACATGTTTTACTTCAACAGATATGAGCCTCCAAACTCATTTCTTTCCCTTATACCCATCTACTTGCACTTGTTTGTTTAGTTGGCACATGCTTCATATTGTAGAACTTTTGCTCCCAGGAATGCATTTTTCTGTGCTGGTCACCTTTCTTGGCCAGAGGCTGCCACAGTAGGATGTAGGACTAAATCTGGAAGGAGGACTAGTTAATATGTGATTAATAATCATGGATGGATTTCGTTTTGTAAATTAAGTATGTTCACTCCAGATCTATAATCTATTAATATTTAGTCATATTTGTGAACTTTTTTCCTAAGTTTGCTTACAATTATATGCCTATTTAAACAATTTTTCCAGCTATCATCAGATGAAACAAACTTCATTTTTTTCCTCATAAGGGACTGAATAGCAGCTGATCATAGAGTGGCTGTGCTCCTTAGGACTGGAGGTGGAAGACTGCCAAAGCCTAATCATATTGTGGCTATAAGCTTTATAATGTGGAGTGCATCGAAGTTTTGTATGCACTTGCACTAAAATATCAAGGAGAAGCCACTGCTCATATTTAAATGACACAGAAGGGATCATGTTTGCTGACCCACAACCATGACATCCAACCACAATTTAACATTTACATCCTTGATTAATTTTAGCAAACATACTTGTTTCCTATTGCACTCTTTTTCCCAGGAAAGGGAGAGGTGTATATTCCAAAACAAATTTCTCAGCTAAAATATTTTCCCTTTAAGGTGGTTATTGCTAGTATCTGGAAGATAATTTTTGTTCACATGATTCTTAAACGTCAAAAACCTTCGGAATCGCCTCTATATGGAAATCTAAAGGGCCCTGCCCATATTACCTGCTTCTGGTCATCAGCTGTGTGTGGACTCAGTTCTTCCAGTTTCCCACGCCACCCCTATTCCTTTTCTCTCGCTAATGCCAGCGCTCTTTCAAGGTACTTGCCTCATCCCCGTGGACAGTTTTGCTTAACAAGCCCACAAATTCCTCTTCATAACGAGTCGCTTTCAAAAGGCCCATGCTGCAACAGCCAGAGCCAGCCTAGCCATCCTTCAAAGGTACAGCACACTGCTGACAGTGTAGCTGGTTTTCGGGCCTACTGGTCCCAGGAACTCCAGGGCGTTCCTGAACTATCCTTGCCCTTCCTCTGCAAACGTCGACGGCCGGCTCTCGATGCCCTATCCCTGCTCCCCCGTACCTGGGCTGTGCGCCCAACATTTTTTAACTTAACGCGGTTTCGGTGATTGCATGTTGCGCTCAGAGGCCTTGGTGGAAGCGGGTTTGTGTACTTCGGCGCTGGAGTGCGATGGGTTGGGGTCGTCCGTAAAATCCACTGAGGATGGGAAAGCCTGAGCCGGGGTAGGGTCGGGGCGGGGGGCAGAGTCCCCGGACTCACCTGGCGACGCCGCTGGCCGGATAGCGGAGAGAGACGCGAAGATCAGAAGATTCGCCAGGTTGGATCGTTGTCTTTTTCCACACTTTCTTCCCCATTAAAAACAGGATCCGTCACATAGTTTTCAAAAAAGATTCGATTCTGCTTCTACACACGACCACAGAAAAGGTTCTCTTCGTCCTACCTCCGGGCCGCGCCTACATCCGGGGCTTGTTATCAACGCCCCAGGGCCTTCTGTATAGGTTGAGAGGACGCCTTTCTGGGTTCAGAGGGCCCTCTCCGCGTGGTAATTGGACCATTTAGCCGCCCAAGCGAACCAACCCGCCTCTCCTTACTCTCGGGTCCCACAAAAAGGCGGCAATGGAAGAAGCCATTGGTCCCGCCTCCCTACTGCCACGGGCTGGGAGGTAAGTCAGTGTGGGGTTCCCGTGGTCTCATTGGGCAGCGCAGACGCCGATCCGAGCCGCCGGCGCTCGGCCCCGCCCCCCAGGCCCTCCCCTCCGGCGCGCGGAGACTGCAGGCTCCAGCGCAAAATCCTGCGGGAGAGGGGGTGGGGCGGTACTCTGGAGGC
>NW_006159500.1:1343005-1343596 GCF_000334495.1 Tupaia belangeri chinensis | reverse complement strand
TGCCGCGGGGGCGCGCGCCCCCGCCGCCAGCCTCGCTAGAGCTCCTCCGGCACCCGCGGTGGCGGCGGCGCTTGCCTGTGTGTCTCCCGCGCGCACCCCAGCCGCCTCCTGGCGGCGCGGCGCCTGCTGCTACGGTAAGAGCCGCATCTCCTCTGTGTTTGGGCGGGCCTTGTGGAGGTCGTCGGGTTCTGACAGAATCCCCGGGATGTATCGGGACCTGGGAGAAGAGCGGCCGGCGGGATGGAGGAGGGGGCTCCGGAGTCAAAGCGTCGCCGGTGGCCTCCCCGGCAGCCTTGGCGCCCGCGGGCCCGGGTCAGTGAAGGTCTCCTCCGATGGTTTGGCTGGTGGAGGAACCTCAGCTCCCCACCTCCCAAGCCCGCGCGGTTCTCAAGCTAGGATGGAGATGGGCCGAAACCCGGCGCCGCCCGCCCCGGTGCGTCTGCGCCCGCCCCTCCGCTTCCTCCCCAGGCCCCCTCTTTCGCTTCCTTCCTTTCGCGCTGTGCTGGGGAGGGGTCGTTGGGTCCTGGGAAGGCGCGTAGGGCATCGGGTAGCCGAGCCCCCGTCCGCGGCGCGAGGACAGATAGCGGCCGG
>NW_006159500.1:1325940-1342974 GCF_000334495.1 Tupaia belangeri chinensis | reverse complement strand
GGCTCGGTGGAGGCGGCGGCTCGACGCGCACTGGACGCAGGCTGAGAAGGAGGGTCCCTGCTCTGACCCGCTGAGTAGGCGACACTTTAGTTTTCTGACCCCATTGCAGGCTGCAGGGCGGGTGCCAAAACTCTGTGCACGGGCCTGGACGGCTATTTCCTGTCTGGAAACAATACCATAGTCCAGCATGCTTCACCTTTTATTTTTATCAGCCTCATGTTGACAGCCAGAGTTCTGGTATTGTTCCTTTTAGTCTTGGCTATCTGCAACACCTCCTGGTATAACTTCAGGGATCGTTGTGTCACTAATCTCATCCTTTTTATTTTTAGCTTGGCAGAAATAAGGAAGTGCTTTATATGAACATAACCAGAGAAGTACAGAATCTAGAACAATTTATTAACTCAGGATGTACTGTTATATGCCAAGTAGTTTTGAAATTCATAGTGAGTAGTAAATATTTTGTAATGTGTAGTTAACTTTTCTTGTTAACGGCATAGCCTGCTTACTTTGCGATTTGTTAATGTATACTTTGATTTCATAGTTTTGAGTTAGTTTTCACCAAACATTTTAAATTTTGTTTTTCCTAAGACTTACAGACTTAGTATTTGGTTTTGCTTTTATGTGAAATTTGCTGTCACTAAAAATGCTCTTTTTTTCACAATATTATTAATTTGGAGAGGGAATCATGAGGATTTGGAAACTGCAGTTTAACCCAAAGAGCATAAAAAAGCATAACATTTTGAAATCCTAAATTGGTGTTGGAATACAGGCTGCTGACTTAAAAGGAAGAAAAATGGCCATCTTGGAGTTGTAGTGGCTCAGCTTTCAGATTAAAGAGAAAAGAGGTCTGGAGATCTGGGAGAATGAGCCTTGTCTGAGACCAAAAACAAGGTGTTTTCAGGAAAATATTCAATAGATTACTTCAGAAATAGCCTGCCTCCGGAACCAGCAGTTAGCGTAATGGCTGTGTTGTTGGACTCCCACGTAGTGAACCGCGGTTCAAATCTTGGATCCAGTGGCTTAAACTCACACCGGGCGCTTGTGCGTGCATGCCCAAGATCCTGAGAGGAGAATGGAGGAGAAGGGATTGCGGCATGGCCATCCCCTCTGGGGTGTGATTTCTCGCTTTCTATCTCTCTGTCTCTCTCTGGTGAGGGCACACGCCCTATAGCGAAGACCTCTCCCCCCCAAAAAAAAAAAAAACAAAAAAGAAAAGAAAAGAAATAGCCTGCCTCCCACACATGTTAATTATCTGCATGCAACAGATCGATATTTGGTAGTGAGGGTGATGAGAGCTTATGTTCTGATTTTCACCACTTTCTGATAGATTGTGAACATGAGGTTAGTAAATCTAGTGTACAATAGAAACACTCTTGCACAGTTGAACTTCTAAGGGTAAATTTTTTTTGAGCCCAAAGTGGCACTGGATAATTAGCCCTACAAATACAAAAGGTGGCCTGAGCAATTTTTAAACTATGAATATTTTGGTTAGTCCATTTAATAAAAAATTACAAGGAATTTGTCATTAATGCAAAAGGGTTGACTGAGTCAAAGAATTTAGGGTGACATGTGGAAAAAATAAGGACCAACAAATAGTTAAATGCTTATGCATTATCTCATGTAATCTGTATATAATCTATAGTAGATAATTCCCCCATTTTATAGATGAGTTAACTAAGATTTAGGCTAATACATTTGTTTGAGATTTATCTGCTAATAAGTCAGTGATATGGGAGTCACATCCAAGAAACCTGATTCCAAAGCCTAGGAGTGGAGACAGATACACCAACAGTCCCTGGCTTGCAACGAACGATTCAACTTACAGCTTTTTGACTTTACGATGGTACATCCAAGAAACCTGATTCCAAAGCCTACGTTCTAAGCCCTCATGCTTTACTTGCACAGTGAAATGGGCTTCTTGGTAGAAGACAACTAATCAGTGGAAAATAATGCTGCAAAACCATTTTCCTAATCCATATTATAGACTAACACATTAAGATCATTGTATAATAGGCACTTTTGAGTGTTGCTGAGAATATAGGAAAGGAGTTACTGCCCCTGTTTTAAGGAGCACCTGTTTAGTGGAAGAAATAAATATTTGAATAATAATGCAATATAGTACAATACAGTATATATACTGTAAGAATAATGTAGTCTGTGGTTTCGTGGAAAAAGGAATTCAGTTAAGGTATGGAGACTAGAGTTCGAAATCCTGTTGGGTTTTATGATTTTGAACATGATATGAAAACTCAGAATCAGTTTCCTTATCTATTTAGTGGGAAGACAATACTTTTAAAAGAGATGTTAAGCATTAGAATATGTAAAGTGCTAACACATGATAAGCACTGAATAAAGAAGAAAGAAATTATTTTAAGAAAGAAGTCCTTGGGAGGTTCATGGGAGAGCTACCACTGGCACCTTTAAGGTTTATTAACTTGTTCTTGTAAATGGGAATGGAGGGTAGAATAAGAAGAGGCAGAACCTCAGAATAGGAATATAGATTGTTGAGAGAATGATAAGTAATTGTGACTTTGGACAAATAGTATTTGAGAAAGCGAATTTTAAATGGTAATTGTGGGGGACCAGCAGGTGGGGTAGCAATGATCTCACTGGACTCCTGCGAAACTGACCACGGTTCAAGTCTTAGACCTGGTGGCCTCAAAATGATGCGGGTCATGTGCGCATACCTGCCCAAGATGCCAGGAGGAGAATAGAGAAGGGGGTTGTGGAATGGTCATATTCCCTGGGCAATTTCTCACTTTCTCTCTCCCCGTCTCTCTCTCTCCCCCCCAACTCCCTCAAGCACATATGCGTTAAGGCAAAAACCTCTTAAAAAATGGTAATTGTATACAAATGTGGCTGGACAAAATGAGTACTACCCAATTTGTTTATTCGTTTTTAAATTTTACCAGAGGGCATACATGCTTGCCAGAGAGATAACACACAGAGAGAGAGAAGGTGAGAAGGCACATCTATGGGGGATGATCATGCCACACAGTCCCTTCCATCTCTAATTTTGGGATTTTGGGCATGCACACACACTGGCCTGGCATGTTTTTTTTTTTTTTTTTTTTTTTTTTGGGAGAGATTTTTGCTATAGGGCGCATGCACTCACCAGACAGACAGAGAGAGACATTAGAGACAGAAAGCGAGAAATCACCCCCCAGGGGGGATGGTCACGCCGCAATCCCTTCTCCTCCATTCTCCTCTCGGGATTTTGGGCATGCACGCACACGCGCCCGGCGTGAGTTTTAAGCCACCGGGTCCGGGATGCGAACCGCGGTTGACTACGTGGGAGTCCAGCGACATAGCCATTATGCTAACTGCTGGTTCCCATGGCCTGGCATGTTTTTTAAACCTCCAGGTCTGGGACTTAACCATGCATTCACCCATGTGCAATACAGCTACTTTTAACCACCATGCCACCAGCTGGCACTGTTTTTCAAGTCTACTTCATTCGTTTCTTGAGAGAAGAGAGTAAAAGAAAAACATATTGACAGAGACAGACATTTATGGCAGTATCTTGTCATGCTAAGATCCTTTCCCAAGCTTCTCACCTACCCAGAATCCCGCCAGGCAACTCAGATCATTGTGGGATCTGAACTTGGACCTTACATTATGGCTCCAGCATCATAGAGTAGCACCCAGCCATCTACACTACTGCGGTTAGACCAACTACCCTATTTCAGTGGTTGGCAATTACAAACACAGGTATTAAAATTATATAGGAAAACCTTTACAGTTTTTTCATTCATTGCTATATTTTTATTTTATATTTACATTCTTGTACTTATTTTTTCAATACCAATTAAAATTCCATTTCCAGAGAACTATAGATGGTGTAATGAGTACATCGCTGGACTCTCACATAGTCAGTTGCGGTTCTTGACCCCACCCGGTGGCTTAAAACTCTCATGGGTGCCTGTTTATGTGTACCCATGATCACTCCAGGAGAATGGAGGAGAAGAGATTGCAGTGTGGCCACCCCTCTTGGGGGGTGATTTCTTGCTTTCTGTCTCTCTCTCTCCAGCAAGTACATGTGACCTATCGCAGAAATCTCTCCTTTTTTTTTTTTTTTTTTTTTTTTTGGGGGGGCTTTTCCTTTGCTCGCCAGACAGAGACATAGGGACAGAAAGCGAGAAATCACCCCCCAGGGGGGATGGTCACGCCACAATCCCTTCTCCTCCATTCTCCTCTCGGTATCTTGGGCACGTACGCACTTGCGCCCGGCGTGAGTTTTAAGCCACCGGGTCTGGGACGCAAACCACGGTCGACTACGTGGGAGTCCAGCGACATAGCCATTACGCTAACTGCTGGTTCACCAGAAATCTCTCTTTTAAAAAAAGAAAAGACAAACTTCATTTCCAAATGTTCTACTTAAGCAGCTATTTATTTAATTATTTCATTGAGGTATTTCATTCTAAACTAAACTAAAAGAAGACTAACAAACACTACTAGAGACATTTGCACTTAATTTGCGGAAAGTGGTTTGGGACTGTTTATAAAAAGAATTTTAAAGTACGTGTTACCTCTGTTCCTTAATCCCTTTACCTAATCTGTGGTCTTAAAGCCAGTAAACTCCCCTTTGAACATATGTTGAATGTCTTTTTCCTAACCTAAACTTGAGATGTAATACTGGGACAGAATTGGTTTTTTATTTATTTATTTTAATTTTCTATAGGTGTGTGTGTGCTGGCTGGAAAGATACAGAGAAAGAGAGAGGGGGAATGTGAGAAAGCACCCCCTCCCACCTGGGAAGATAACTACCACAATTCTTTCTCCTTTTGGAATTTTGGGCATTGAGCCCATTTTCAAGCTGCCTGGTCCAGGACTCAAACCACACAGCCATGTGGGATTCAGCTGCCCCAGTCACTACTCCACCTAGCTGGCCCTAGGACAGAATGTTTTAAATTGGGAAAAAGTCCCATGCTTGTGCCTTCCTTTTAGGTTAGCACTGAGCTGTAAGTATGCACATTGAATTTATAAATGTGGAATATCACTTGATGACTAGAGATGGATGACTTAAGTTGAGACTCTTAAATGGCACTCAGTTAGGAATGCTGCATTTTTAGTTTAGCTTGTTAGTCTCAAACAAATTGCTAAAATGACACAAAATACAAAGGTGAGTTTTCAAATGAGAACAACTGACTGTTTCCTAGAGCAGGTGGTTTTATTTATTTATTTATTTTTTGGAGAGGTTTTTGCTATAGAGCACAGGCACTCCCCAAAAGACAGAGACAGAAAGCTAGAAATCACCCCCAAGGGGCGATGGCCACACTGTAATCCCTTCTCCTCCATTCTCCACTTGGGATCTTGGGCATGAAAGCACATGCGCCTAGCGTGCGTTTAAGCCAGCAGGTCTGGGACTAGAACCGTCATCAGCTACGTGGGAGTCCAGCGACTAGCCATTACGCCAACTGCTGGTCCCGAACAGGTAGTTTTAGAGCACTAGGAAAGAAAGTATGCTGTACTTCATTCCAAGTTGTGAACAGGAACTGGGGCAGGAAATGACTGTGTCTGAACCACCACCTGATAATAATCATAGCATGATTATATTTGACATTTAATGAGAGGAAGTAAAGGGGGAAAAGTGCATAGTGTGCAGCTTTCTAGTTTCAGGGCAACAGGAGAAAAGGACTGTTAAAAGTGTATATACAGAAATTTTGAAGACATAGTGTTGTGGCATGAATAAAAGTACCTTAGTAAAACATTTAAGGACCAGCAGATGGTGTAATGCTTACGTTGCTGGACTCCCATGTAGTCAATCACAGTTTGAGTCCTGGACTCAACTGCTTAAAAAACTCCTGCCGTGCATGTGCATGCCCAAAATCCCGAGAGGAGAATGGAGGAGAAGAGATTGTGGTGTGGCCATCTCCTCTGGGGCGATTTCTCACTTTCTATTACTCTCTCTCTCTGTCTCTCTGGGGAGCGCATATGCCCTATAGCAAAAATCTCTCCAAAAACACTCAACATAAAGTATGATACAGATAGCAGAAAGTTTGTGAAAGTTAATGTGGCCAAAGTTTAGGTGCTCTGTAGACCTAGATTCAAGTTTCAATTCTGCCATCTACCTGTTGGAGGACTTGAAACTAATTTTTTGTAAGTTTCATGTGTTCATAAACTAAAGGTATCTACTTTGTAAAATTTTTAAGAGTTTATTGAGATAATGCATTTAAAGCACTTAACACAGTGCTTGGCCTACTAGACTTTTTTTTTTTTTCTCCCCCCCACAGACTCTCATAAAATTGTTGCAGTTGTTTGACTTAAGTTGAACAATTTTTTGTTTTGTTTTGTTTTTTAAAGAATTAATTTTTTTCATTGTCATTATTTTATTTATTTATGTATTTATTTAAAAGTTGTCAATAGGATGACAGAGGGAAAGTGAGAAAGCAAGCCGCCAGGTCTGGGACTTGAACTGTGGTCAGCCATGTGGTAGTCCAGCCGCCTTAACCACCATGCCACCTGCTGACCCCGTTTTGTTTTGTTTTTAAATACAGTTCTCAAATACAGCAAAGAAGACCAGAAAAAATAACAAACAAACCCTAAAAGGAGGCAACAGAATGTTAAGTGGTTAACAGGTGGAGTTGAATAATGAATGTATCATCACATCCACATAAAAAAGAAGGGAAACTATAAGCAAATAGGTTCATATTCTTATATTTTTTCTAAAGAAAGTAGGTCACTTAGGATCAGCAGGTTGTGTAGTGGTTAAGGCACTAGATTCCCACATGGTTATCTGCAGTTCCAGTCTTGAACCTGGCGGCTTGAAACTCACGCTGGGTGCATGTGCATTTGTGCCGAAATCCCAAAAGGAGAATGAAGGGATTGCCACCTCCCCTGGGAATGATTTCTCCTGGGGGATGATTTCCCTCTTTCTATCTCTCCTTTGACCACATGTGCTCAATAGCAAAAATCTCTCTCTCATTAAAAAAAAAAAAAAAAAGTAGGTCACTCTTATGTAAACTAGATAAATAAATAGGGTTTTGTTATTCTAAATGACAGTTAAAAATCACTGAGATAGGGCTAACTGCAGTGATAACTTAGTGCTCTGCAATGCTGGATACACTTGGGAAGGACCTAGGTCTGTATCCTGGGTTCTTCCTCTGCATGCCAGGCACATGTATATGTATGTGCCTGCAATCTGAGCATACTGAAGCTGGGGGTGGATTGCTGCATGAGAATCCTGTTGGGAATGCCTATCTCTCTTCTTACTCTTTCTCTCTTAGAATAAATAAATAAACTTAAAAATAATTACTTAAGAACTATCTGTGAGATGCAGAGTAGTGTGCTGCACAAGAGAAGTTGGATCTCACATAGCAATCTTTCATATCCTCAGTTCAGTTAGCCCGAAACATGCTGGGCAGGGGTGCCAGTGCCACAATAAAGTGGGAAGACTGGAATAAGGGAGAATCATGGTGAGACCCTATAAAAAGTTCTCTCTCACTTTCACATGCTCTACATATTGTGTTCTGTCATGAATAGAGGAAAAATAAATTTTAAAAGAATCACTGAAATGGGTTCTCTGCTATGAATTACAGGGGAACAAGTTTGTTTTTCTCAATCTCTACCTTCTTTCTCAAATACCTCTCTTCTTATTCCTAAAACTTTAACAGGGAAAAGCCATTAATTATAGTTACAGCTAGAGAATCCCCTTTTTTAGAATTATTTAATTGTATTTATTATTATTGCTATTATTTTTAATTTGACCAGAGAAAGACAGAAATAGAAGAAGAGAAAGAGAAAGTGAGGAAGCAAGCTGTTAGGTCCAGGACTCGAACCAAGGTTGGTGACATGGGAATCTAGTGCCTTAACCATCATGCTACCTGTTGGCCCCTTAGAAGGCTTTAACTTCAAATAAACCCAGAAGATAAGGCAGGATAATTTGACTCTTTAATTCTAGAGGGTATGTGTGCATGCCAAAGAGAGAAAGAGAGGGAGAAAGAAATTTCCATATATCCTATGCCCTATAGTTTATCTATTCATTGTTGAATGTATCATTTGTTAGAAATATAAATATGCCTTCCTATTGCCAAATCTGTTTTTCTTTTTCAGTCTCTGTCCCCAAAATTGATTCTTTTAGTGTTTCACCTGCAAATCGTGAAGTATCCATATTCTTTTCCTCCTCTTATCTTTCATGCCTAATCAATTTCTCTCATTTTTCTACTAATTATCTCTTTTAATTTACCCTTTGCTAATTAGTTCTTCACACAACTGCTTTCCAGAATGATTTTGCTGAGAACTACCACAATCATATCAAAACTATATCCTTAGTGCCTATACATGACATTTAATAAATATTTGGGAGGGACCAGCAGTTAGCGTAATGGCTATGTCGCTGGACTCCCACGTAGTCGACTGCGGTTCGTGTCCTGGACCCGGTGACTTGAAACTCACTCCGGGCACGTGTGCGTGTGTGCCCAAGATCCCGAGAGGAGAATGGAGGAGAAGAGATTGTGGTGTGGCCATTCCCCTGGGGGGTGATTTATCGCTTTCTGTCTCTCTGTCTCTATCTGTCTGGCGAGCGCAAGTGCCCTATAGCAAAAACCTTTCAATAAATAAATAAATAAATAAATAAATATTTGGTCCCTCCATATATCTTAAACTTTAGACAGTATAAAAGGACTTGCATATCTACGCTTGGAGTCTTCTTTGTTGGAAGGATCTTAACTACAAATTCATTGTTTTTGGAGGTAAAGAGTCATTTAGTTTCTTTTTGAGTGAGCATTTCTTTTTTCTTTCAAAGAATTTGTTCCCTTAATCTAAGTTGTTAAATTCATTTGGCATAAAGTTGTTCATGCAATTCCCTTATTACCTGTCTGTAAGACCTATAGTGAGTCCCATATCTCATGTCTCTCTGACAATTTGTGTTTTCTCTTTTTTTTCTTGTTCAGTCTGACTAGAAGTTTATCTGTTTTTATGTTTCTTTGCAAAGAATGAGCTTTTTTTCCCGTTTATTTTCTGTTCTCAATTCCATTGATTTCTATTTATTATTTCCTTTTCTACCATGTACTTTGCATTTTATTTGCTCGATTTGCTAAAATGTTTGGGATCTTAACTCATAAATGTGAAACCTTACTTTTCCTTTAAAATAAGTGTTTAATACTATAAAATTCACTTCTCAATAGTGTTTTTTGTTTTGTTTTGTTTTGAGAGATTTTCACTGTAGGGCGCGTGCACTCACCAGACAGACAGAGACATAGAGACAGAAAGCGAGAAATCACCCCCCAGGGGGGATGGTCACGCCGCAATCCCTTCTCCTCCATTCTCCTCTCGGGATCTTGGGCACGCACGCACACGCGCCCGGCGTGAGTTTTAAGCCACCGGGTCCGGGACATGAACCGCGGTTGACTACGTGGGAGTCCAGCGACATAGCCATTACGCTAACTGCTGGTTCCCTCAATAGTGTTTTGATGTCATGCTTTTCATTGTCATTTAAGTTCAAAATTCTTGCTAATTTTCTTTGAGATTTTTGACTCCATTGGTTATATAGAACTATATAGATTAATTTCCATATATTGGGTCATCAGGAAAGTCATGACACGTTTTTGATAGTAAAGCATAGAAAAATATATCATGATTTTCCTAACAACCTAGTATTTGGAGATTTTTTTTTTAAATTCTCTAGGGTATGTGTGCTTGCCAAAGAGAGAAAGCATCCTACACCCCGCACCCCATGAGACATGGTCACACTAAAATAATTTCTCCATTTCTTCATCCTATTGAGATTTTAGGCATGATACACATGGCTGGCATATTTTTCATGCTGACAGGACTGGAATTTGAACACATTCAGCATTCAGCCATGTGGTGTCTAACTCCCTTAATCATCAAGCCATGGGTCAGCCCTATTTAGGAATGTTTTTTAAAAATATGTTTTAGTCAGGACCAGCAGGTGGCATGCTGGTTAAGGTGCTGGACACTCCCACATTGCTGACTGGTTTGAGTCATGGACCTGGTGGCTTGCTTTCTCACTTTCCCACTCTCTCTCTGTATCTTGGTTTGGTCAAATTAAAATAAAGGAATGAATAAATGAAATTAAATAAATAATTATTTTTTAAAATTTGTTTTAGTCATTGATTTCTAACTTAATTTCAGTCTGATCAAAGAATATACATTGTATGATTTAAATAATTTTAAATTTATTAAGACTTGTTTTGTATTGGTTCCTCGGAAAAGTCATGATGCATTTTTGCACAGAAAAATAGTCATGACTTTTCTGAAGACCCAATAGCTCAGAATATGGTCTGTTTTGGTAAGTGATTCAAGTACCCTTGAAAAGAATGGTGGGTGGAGTGTTTTATAAATGTCAATCAAGTTGACTTGGTCTTCTGTATCCTTGCTGATTTTCTCTCCTTATTCCATCGGTTTTGAGAGAAGGTTGTTAAAATTTCTAATTGTGGAGTTGCTTTCTTCTTGCAATTCTCTCAGCTTTTGTTTCTATTTGTTACTAGATACATGCATATTTAGGGTCATTATGATCTCTTGATAAATTGAATATCGTTATATTGCCCTCTTTATCTCTGATAATGTGCTTTGATCTGAAATTATTTTGTAGAGCCATTTTAGCTTTCTTTTGATTCATACCAGCATGGTATATCTTTTTCCATCCTTTTACTTTTTTTTTTTTAAAGAAGTGTTTGTACTTAAAGTAGGTTTTTGGTTGACACCATGTAGTTGTTGGGTCTTGCTTTTTTGTTTTTGTTTGTGTTGTAGAACACGTGTGCTCACTAGAAAAAGACAGAGAGAGAGGGAAAGTGAGAAACCACCCCCTAGGGGAAATGGCCACTCAACAATCCCGTCTCCTCTCTTGTCATCTCATGATTTTGGGTATGCACATATACATGCTCAGCTTGATTCTTAAGCTGCCAGGTCTGGGACTTGAACCTCGAAATTGACCATAAGAAATTCAGCTGCCTTAAATTCCATGCCACCAGCTGGTCCAGGTCTTCCTTTTTTATTTAGTTTCTTAATTTCTGCCATTTACATATTTAAATAAAATAATTATCTACTTTATTCTATTTTATTTATTATTATTTTTTAATTTCACCAGAGAGAGAGAGAGAAAGGGAAAGTGGGAAAGCAGATCACCAGTTCTGGAACTTGAACCATAGTCAACCATGTGGGAGTCCAGCACTCTTAACCACCATGCCGTCTGCTGACCCCTACATTTAATGTGATTATTGATTTTCTTGGATATAATACATTATTTTGTCCCATCTATTCTTTTTGCCTTCTTTTGGATTTGAGTATTTTTATGACTCCACTTTATATCCTTTTTCATTTTATTATCTGTAGCTTTTTTGTTGTCTGTAGTTGCTAATATACATCTTTAACTTTCATAATCTACCTTTGATTAAAAAAAAACTTTTTATATTATATAAGAGCCTTATAGCATTCCTGTTTCCTCTCTCTCAAACTTGGTGCTATTATCACACATTTCAGTTTTATATATGTTATGAATCCCACAATATATTGATTTTATTTATTTATTTATTTAGCTCTACAGTTAATTCTCTTTTAACAGGATTTAAAGATAATTTTAGGGAAAAAAAAAACCTTCAATTTATTTACATGGTTAACATTTTCAGGACTTTTCATTTCTTTAGGTAAATGCAGATTTCCACCTGGTATTATTTTCTTTCTACCTAGAGGATTTTCCTGAACACTTTGTTTGTTTGTTTTTCCTTTTAAACAGGGTCTTGGGGCTGGCCCCATAGTCTACCTGTCTATGACTGTTTGAATCTAGCCCTAGTAGCTTAAAAAATACCCAGGGCAGGAGTTTTAGACAAAGTCTTGCCATTGCATTCTTCCTGTATCTCAGCTAAGACTCCAGGTATGCACCTCTGTTTTGGACCCTCCTCTACCCCGCCATATTTGAAGGGCTACTTTTCTATTATAATAAAAGCTATATAACTTAAAATTTGCCATCTTAACTTTTTTTTTTTTTTAATTGCCAGAGGATGTGTGTGCTTGCCAGAGAAAGAGAAAGAGAGGTTAAGAGGCACTCCCTAAAGAGTGTGGTCTTCTGTTCCATTTCTCCTTCCTATGTGGAATTTGAGCATGCTTACATATGACCTGGGTGTTTTGCAAGCTGCCAGGGCTGGGATTCAAGTTATGGTCAGCCATATTGGATATAGCTCCCTTATTTAGTAGGCTACAGAGCCAGCCTCATTTTTATGTGTATAGTTCAGTAGTGATAAATTCATGAGAGATTTTCAGTAACTTCACAGAAAATTCAAATTTGAGAAAGTTATGCGTGAATTTAAAAATTGTTTTTCACTAAAAATATACTTCTATTTTTCCACAAACTTTTTGAAGTCCTCTGTATTTACGATATTGTGAAACAGATCTCCAGAATATTTTTATCTTGCAAATATGAAAATTCTGTAGTCATTGAACAGTCTCTTCCCCAGCCCCCTATCCCTCGGTAACCATCTTCCAACTTTCTGTCTCTGACTTTGTTCTAGGTACCTTGAATAAATGGAAACATACAGTGTTTGTCTTTTTGTAACTGTCTTATTTCACTTAGCATAATGTCCTCAAGGTTCATCTATACTGTAACATGTCACAGGACCTCCTCCATTTTAAAAGGTTGCATAATATTATGTTGTATGTTTATACTACCTTTTGTTCATTTATCTGCTGATAGATATTTGGGTTGCTTCCTCCTTTTTGCTGTTGTGAAATCATGGTGTGTGACCACTATAAACATGGTGTATAACTATCTCTTTGAGATGCTGCTTTTAATTATTTTACATGTAAACCCAGAAATTTGATTGCTAGATCACATGATTGTCCTCTTCTTAATATTTTGGGAACCTCCATGCTCTTTTCTGTATGAATCATTTTACTGTTCCACCAAAAGTCACGAGTTTCCAGTTTCTCTGCATTCTCTCTCTCTCACACACACACACACATTCACACACTACAATTTTTTTATGAGCATGCACACTCACCAGAGAAAGAGAGAAAAGTGAGAAATTATACCCCTTCGGGATGGCCATGTCATAATCTCTTCTCTGTTCTTCTCTCAGTTCCAGGACTCACAGTGGGAAGTTGGCCATGTGGGATCTGCCGTAACCATTTGCCACCCTCTGATCCAGCTTTGTTTTTCTACAAAGTGTATGTGTGGGTATGTGTAATACATCTTTATGTTCAGAAGATAATATTTAACCAACCATTTAAAAAATGTTGTGGCTGCTTAAAAAAATAATAGGGACCAGCAGATGGCATAATGATTATGTCACTGGACTCCCACATGGCTGACCATGGTTTGAGTCTGGATCCAGAGTCTTGAAACTCACACCAGGCACAGTGCATGTGTGCGCAAAATCCCAAGAGGAGAATGGAGGAGAAGGGATTGCAGCATGGCCATCTTCTGGGGAGGGGGGGGGATTTCTCCTTCTGTCTCTTTGGCAAGCTCAAGCACCCTATGACAGAAATTGCTCTACAAAATAAATAAATAAATAACTCTTAAGGTGCATGACTGATTGATCATGCCCTTATTAAAAGAAGTTATAGCTTCACTATGTCATTTTTCAGACAAATATATAACTGTGTTAATCAACTATATTCTAGGAATTACTTAAATCATCTCTGGTGAGGAAGATTACCTGGATGGGAAGGGGTCTGAAAATTATATGAAGAATAATTAGAGGAGCTTAGAATATTTATTCTGAAAAAAGATTAATGATAGAACATATTCTTAAGATATTAAATAGTTGGGGACCTGCAGGTGGCGTGGTGGTTAAGGTGCTAGACAGTCCCACATGGTCGACCACTGAATCCGGTGGCTTGCTTTCTCACTTCCTTTCTCTATTTCTCTCTCTGTCTCTCTGGTTAAATTAAATGAATAAATAAAATTAAATAAATAATTGTTTTAAAAATATATTAAGTAGTTTGAAGGCAGAAGAAGTGCTGCATTTATATTTACTTGGAGTATATTACTCATACAGATGAATGGAATTTAAGAGAGATGAAATAATCTTTGTGTAAGGAAGATTTTGAGGCAAGCTCTCTTGTAATGGAGTAATCTGACTTGAAAAACCTCAAACTCATTTCTAGTCAGTACAAGTTTATTTGTTTTATAGTTAATTTGTGCTATAAGAAGTTTGAACTATTTGAAAGATGTCTAAGTATGCTATGCTATATTTAGTGGCTTAGTAAATAATATGTCTCATGAAATGCATCCTGAGAAAAGGATTCTGTTTTAAATGTGAGCAATAATGCATACATAATCTCTTCTTGGATATTTATAACGTCTGGTAACATAATGATTCTGAGAGGTCCTCAAGTGAGACAACTTGTTGAACTTTTTCAATTCTAGTAGATGTAAGGACAGGTTGGACTGCAGATGTTAGGCACATATACAGTAGTCATCCACATATACAATCATACCCCAGTATTCATAGAAAGTTATCAATAGTTTCAGGACCAGAATCCACAGATGCTCAGGTACCTTATCTTAAATGGCATAGTATTTGCATATAACTACATACATCCTCCTGAATACTTTAAATCATTACTATATTACTTACAATGCTTAATACAATGTAAGTGCTATGTGAATACATTATACTGTATTATTTAGGAAATAGTAATAAGGAAAAAAGTCTGCTGTTTAGTGCAGATGTAGCCATCTTAGGCCTAATTACATAGTATACATCAGTAGCAACCCAATTTTTTGTTTAAGTTTATTTTTTCCATGAGAGAATAAGAGAGAGAAGCACACCCCAACAGAGTCTTCATGCCTAATCCACCCACAGCCTCAGCCAGCTTGGATCATAGACCTGCATGTATGTATTCGGTGTATAGAGAGTGGCCTTAGACTGTGAACTCAGGACCTTCTCATGCTAGTCCAGTTGTGTTACCACTGCTCCACCATCTGGCTTCCAAAGCATTTTAGATCTGCAGTTGGTAGTCACAGAGAGCCAACAGTATGTGATATTTAGAACAAGATACTTGATGTGATCACCAAGGGACAAAATGAGATAGAGATATCCAAAGACTGAGCTCAAGGAGAAAGTGAAAGCCAGTTAAGAAACAGATAAGGAGTGGCAAGAGAGGAACAAATGGAAGAGATTGGGTTTTCTTGCAGGTTAGCGAATAAAGTGTCCCAGGAGGAGAGGACATAATCAGCTGTGTCATATACTGCTGGTAGGTTGAATACGATGAGTGCCTGAGACCTAGCCATTGGATTTAGCAACTGGAAATCATTGGTGTCCTTAAGTAGAGCTTGCAGTGAAGTGCTTCCAGTAAAAGCTTGATTGGATTGAAGAGAGGAGGTAGAAAAGTGGGAAGAGACAGTTAAGTTTTGCACTGTGAAGGGAAGAAGAGAAATTGAATAGTTGTATTTGTTGGGCATCTTCTATGTGTCTTATATTGCTGCAGAGATTTAGACAACAATGAAATGAGCCTGTTAGCTCATGATTCTGGCTTAAGTAGAAGTTGCAGTATGTTTTTAAAGTAACCTTTCTCTATGGTATTGATTTGAATCAACTACAAGTTAAAATACTGATTTCTTGATTTATAGAAATTTCCTGGAACCAGTTCTGTGTCTTGGTGGTTTAGGCAGCTGGGCCCCACATCAACTGGCAGACCACAAGACTCAAGTCCTAGACCTGGTGGTTTGAGAAATAAGCCAGCTGTTTGTGTATACATATGCTCTAAATTCAATGGAGAAATGGAGAAGGAATGGCAGCATGATCATTCCCCATGGTGGGTGCTTTCTCCTCTTCCTCTCTGTGTCTCCATGTCTCTCTCTGGTGAGAACACCCACCCTCTATTAAGAAAAAAGAAAAGAAAATTTCTTCAGATTAGAAGAATATTATAGGTGTAGAGATTTTCAAATAGTGTAGTATCCCCCAGTTCCCAGACAGTTTAGGCAGGTTGGCTTAGTGTTACTAGTAATGTGGAGCAAAGCCCCCAGGTTTATTTTTCTTAACTCTGAATTGATGATCTGGATATATTAATAGTAGTGTTGGGGGCCAGCAGGTTGCACTGTGGTTAAGGCTTTGGACTTCCGCATGGTCGATTGCGGTCAAGTCCCGGACCTGGTGACTTGAAACTCATTCCAGGCTTGTGTGTGTGTGTGTGTATGTGTGTATGTGTGTGTGTATGTGTGTATGTGTGTGTGTATGTGTGTATGTGTGTGTGTATGTGTGTATGTGTGTGTGTGTGTGTATATGTGCGCACACACAATCCTGAGAGGAAAATGGAAGAGAAGGGATTGCTGCGTGACTGTACCTCCTGGGAGAGAGTGATTTCTCACTTTCTGTCTCTGCCTCTCCGGCAAGCGCACGCATCCTATAGCAAAAATCTATTTTTAAAAAGTGTTACGTAAAAATGATAAAATTTGGTGCCCAGTCATATGTTTCTTTGCCCACCAAGCAGTATTCTTGTATGCTTAAAGCTATAAATTCTAATTTTAAATTCGCCACTGTAACTGTGGGAGAAGACAACCCAGGGAACACAATTTGGCCCTCATCGTACTTCATCATTAACTTTTCATCTGCGTTACAACTACTTATAAGCCCATTCTGTAATTCCAATTGTAGTAGATTCTTATTCACATTAATTGTGTTACTGTATAGGCACTGTGGGCACTGAATTATTCACTGTTGAAGTATTGCCTTTAGAGGAAATACAGGGTTAAATTCCTGTGAGTCACTGGTCACAACATTTTTGTCAATTTATCAGTACATAACTACACATATTTCTGTTTAAAGATACCTTATTTAATATTTATGGTTGATGTATTAACCTTGACTCATGACTGACAACACTGTAACTCATGTCTGAATGAAACTTAGCTAATACACTTATTTTTTTCCATAAGACATTAGAGCAGTTAAGTTTTGCACTGTGAAGGGAAGAAGAGAAATTGAATAGACAGCACTTTAGCACTACTCTTGGGGACCATTGTAAAACAAATCCCAACAAAAACAAAGAGTGTGGTACTAAACAGACCACAGAAAGGATACTTGTTTATGGTATCAGAGCTTTTTTTTTTTTTTTTTTTTTTTTAGGTGTTTT
>NW_006159500.1:1308963-1325919 GCF_000334495.1 Tupaia belangeri chinensis | reverse complement strand
CCAGAAAGACAGAGAAAGACAGACAGAAAGCAAGAAATCTCCCCCCCCCGCCCCCCGGGGTGATGGCCTTGCTACAATCGCTTCTCCTCCATTCTCCTCTGTGGTCTTGGGCACGCATGCACACATACCTGGCGTGAGTTTAAGCCACCAAGTCCAGGACTCAAACCATGGTCGACTACATGGAAGTCCAGCAACATAGTCATTATGGCAACTGCTGGTCCCATAGCCCCCCCCCCTTTTTTTTTTAAGAATATGTTAAATGAATATTTTGGGACATATTTACATAATAATATCATACTTGTAAATAATAATCCCAGTTTACAAAAGCTATAACTATTTGAAAATTGAAATTTAAAACTTGTCTCACTTTAGGGAACCAGCAGTTAGCGTAATGGCTATATCGCTGGACTCCCACATAGTCGACTGCAGTTCGTGTTCTGGACCCGGTGGCTTAAAACTCACGCCGGGCATGTGTGCGTGTGTGCCCAAGATCCCGAGAGGAGAATGGAGGAGAAGGGATTGTGGTGTGACCATCCCCCTTGGGGGGTGATTTCTCACTTTCTGTCTCTATGTCTCTGTCTGTCTGGCGAGCGCACGCGCCCTATAGCGAAAACCTCTCAAAAAAAAAAAACTTGTCTCACTTTATAATATTTTTAAGAATTATTTTTTAATCTAATTTTATTCATTGTCATTATTTTTAATTTTTTTCAAGTTGACCAGAGAGAGAAAAAGAGAGAGAAGGAAAGTGAGAAAGCAAGCTGCCAAGTCTGGGACTCAAACTGTGGTCAGCCATGTGGGAGTCCAGCCACCTTAACTACCATGCCACCTACTGGACCCTCACTTTAAATTTTTTTTTTTTTAAGAGGTTTTCACTATAGGGCACGTGCGCTCGCCAGATAGACAGACAGACAGACAGAGACAGAGAGACAGAAAGTGAGAAATCATCCCCCTGGGGGGATGGCCATGCTGCAGTCCCTTCTCCATTCTCCTATCGGGATCTTGGGCACACACGCACACGCGCCTGGCGTGAGTTTAAGCTACCCGGTCCGGGACTCAAACCACGGTTGACTACGTGAGAGTCCAGTGACATAGCCATTATGCTATCTGCTGGTCCCCACTTTAAAATTTTTATGAAAGTTATACAGATACATGTTTTTAGAGGTATTTATTTATACAAAAATTTTGGAAAAATAGCAGTCCTAGAGCCCCTTCCCTGTACTTTCCCTTTCCCAGGGACAAATATGTTCAATATTTTAATGTATATTTTATTTACCTCCATTTGTAGAGATACACCTGTGACTTAGAGTCACGTATGACTAAGAGACCATAAGGCAAGCATGAAAATGTATGGTGTATTTGTGAACCCAAGTGACCAAATATAGGATATGCATATGCATGGAAGGTTAGGAAGAGTAGATACAAAGACCATACATACAAAGACTTATGCTGAAGAAAGTAGAGATGATGGATGCTACTGACTGCAGAGGCAATAAATCCATGGTTAGATGTAAAAAGGATCTTGTCTACACTGTTGATTAGAGTTTTCCTTCTTTTGTTCTTTTTATGATGTTATAGGGCATGCATATGTGCATGAGAGAGAGCTGGAGAGGGGAAAGAGAAAAAGCATCTCCCCACAAGGCCTCGTTATGCAGTCCTTTTTTCTCCAGTTGTCCATCCCATCAGGATATTGGATATGTGCATGTTCAGCATTAATCACTAGTTTTTGTTTTTTTCCTTCAATTTTTGCCATAGGGCATATGCCATCACCACTGAGAGACAGAGAGAAGGAAAGTGAGAAATCACTCCCCAGGGAGTATGGCCACACTGCAATCCCTTCTTCATTCTCCTCATGGGATTTTGGGTACACATGCACATTTGTTCAGCATGATTTTTAAACTGCCTGGTCCAGGACTCAAACCATGGTCAGTATGTGGGAGTGCTATGCCTTAACTAGCATACCATTTGCTGGCCCAGTTACTAGAGATTTTTAAGTGATGAAGTCAGTGTTTCAAAAAGATAAATGTGAAAGGGAAAAAACAATAAGAGACTGTTAGTGTAGTTTTGGTATTAGATGATAGCAGCTCGTACCAGATAGTGGGGAGATGGAGTGATCATATGAGAGATCTGTGGAGATATTAATAGGCTTTACTGATTTATTTCTTCACATTTATTGAGTGGTTTCTATGTGCCAGTATACAACTGGTATCAGAAGGTCAGGAAGGGGAGGAAACCAAGAAAGATTCTAGGGTTTCTTGCTTGGAAAATAGAGTAGGTAATAATAGAGGAGTAGATTTGAGAAAGGAAAATACATTCTAGTTTTTTTCTTGGAGGTAGTTTGAAAGATCAAACCATAGTAACATACAGATTCTATAGAAGAGAGAGTTTGGGACCAGCAGTTAGCATAATGGCTATGTTGCAGAACTCCCATGTGGTCGACCACGGTTTGAGTCCTGGACCCAGTGGCTTAAACTCAAACCAGGCATGTGTGAGTGCGTGCCCAAGATCCCGAGAGGAGAATTGAAGAGAAGGGATTGCCGTGTGGCCATCCCCCCCCGAGGGGCGATGTCTCACTTTCTGTCTGTCTCTGTCTTTTTGGCAAACGCACTCACCCTATAGCTAAAACCTCTCCAAAAAAAGAAAAGAAAAAAAAAATTGCATGAGACTCAACTTGTGAAATAGGATTTTATGACTTTAGACTAAAACGTTACTGATTTTCTTCTATGCTTTGTTTTCCAGATTTAAGGATTTTTGTTTTCTCTTGAACTGTTGATAGTTTCATTTACCTAGTATTTGAACTGAATCCCAACTTTTTTCTTGGCTTTAAGCCTTAAGCAAATTTCTTTTAACATTTTTTGATTTTGATCTATTATGACTAAGCTTTTTTCTTGAGATTAAAAATACATGAAAAAAGGAAAGAAAATATTCACATATAATCCTTTTTTTTTTTTTTTTTGAGAGGTTTTTGCTATAGGGCGCATGCACTCGCCCGACAGACAGAGAGATAGAAAGTGAGAAACCACCCCCCAGCGGGGATGGCCACACTGCAATCCCTTTTCCTCCACTCTCCTCTCGGGATCTTGGGTACACACGCACACGTGCCCAGCGTGAGTTTTAAGCCACCGGATCCGGGACTCAAACCGCTGTCGACTACATGGGAGTCCAGCGACATAGGCATTACGCTAACTGCTGGTCCTTCGCATATAATTTTTTAAGAGAAAAAAGTTTTTTATCACAGATTATCATACTATCACAGCTCATTATATTCGTTATTATTCATCAAAAACTTGGGAACAGCAAGGTCAAAAGAGATTAGATAAACTTGGGATAGTTCTAATGTATGTAGAAAATGTTTAACATGATTAATAAATAATACTTAAAAATTTAAAAAGAACATGTGAACCCAAAATATCATACCCAATAGTATTAGTTAGATTTGATTTGGCTGCTAATAACAGTGGCTAAAACTATTGGGTTGTTGGAAAAGTCATGACTTTTTTTTTTTTTCTATGCAAAATTCATCATGACCTCTGACAACCCAATATAAGGATTTATGACATTGGGTACAAAAAATATGGAAGTAGTCAGGAGAAAATTGACTATGGTTGTTTCACCCGTCAGCTGAGGCACTCTCCCCTCTATGAATACATCTGTCTGAATTCTAGTCTCGAGGTCGCTGTCTCTGAAGGATCATGAAATAGAAAGAGGAGGGGGGACAGATGCATGCCATCTAAGTTGTTAATCAAATACACAAGAAGCAAGCAAGTTCTTTAACATGTAGGATCTCAGGAAATGTGCTCTTGAGCCTTTCTTTGA
The DNA here is from genome assembly GCF_000334495.1 of Tupaia belangeri chinensis. Lineage (NCBI taxonomy): Eukaryota > Metazoa > Chordata > Mammalia > Scandentia > Tupaiidae > Tupaia > Tupaia belangeri. The sequence goes on along the minus strand of NW_006159500.1, from coordinate 1,322,106 downwards.
AAATACTCCTTTGCTGGCCCAATAGCCTAGTGGTTAAAGGAGCTGGATCCCACATTACCAACCATAGCTAGAATCCTGGGGACTAGCAGATGGCATAACGGTTATGTTGGTGGACTCCTAAATAGTCAAGCCCTTGACCCAGTGGCTTAAAACTCACTCTGGGCACATGTGCATGTGTGCCCAAAATCCTGAGACAAAAATGGAAGGAGAAGGTATTGTGGTATGGCTATCAACCCTGGGTGGTAATTTCTCGCTTTCTGGGGAGTACATGCACCCCATAGCAAAAAATCTCTAAAAAAAAAAGGGCGGGGGGTGGGGGAATCCTGGCTCCAGTGCCTTGGAAAAACATGCTGAGAATGTGTACATGTGTGTGCCCTAAATCTGACAGGTTGGAGAAATGGAAAAGAGATTGTGGTATGACCATGTCCCATTGTGGGGTGCTTTCTAACTCCCTCTCTTTTTCTTTGTCTTTTTGGGGAGCACATAGACCCTCTACCAATTTTCTTAAAAAATGTTGATTTGGGCCATCAGGTGGCATAGTGGTTAAGGTACTGGACTCCCACATGGCTGACCACAAGTTCAAGTCCTGGACCTAGCAGCTTGACACTCAAGCCAGGTGCATGTGCGTGTGTGCCCAAAATCCTGAGAGGAGAATGGATAAGGGGAAATCACTTTTAGGGGAGTGATTTCTCACCTCTATCGCTCCATCTCTCTCTGCATCTCATTTTATGATTAAATCAGGTCAACCTCAAATGGAGTAAAATTTAACAGTAAACTATCGTGAAAGACTCCATAGTGAGCATTCGATCCATTTCAGTATAGATGGAAACTGAACAACTTTGAGAATGGTAATTGGGGGATTAAAATCTAAATGTTAATAATAGTTGAAGGTTTATATAAGTAATAGGTCTCTGAGCAAATATAAACATGTTAATTATGTTTAATAGCAGAAAGTTATTCTATACAGTATTAAACTGAAACACTTAGGAAAAAAAACGACATCATTGTAGATTTATTACAGAACAGTTTTTGTCTTTTTTCTTAGGAGGATCTTTTGAGAGCTAAATAACTTTCAATGTAAAACCCTTGAAGTTCTTTCTTTTCTGTAAAGTTAATAAAGAAAACAAATTGTTTTACTTAAAAACAAAACAAAAAAAATGTTTGGGACCAGCAGTTAGCGTAATGACTGTGTCACTAGACTCCCACGTAGTTGACTGTGGTTTGCGTCCTGAACCCTGTGGCTTAAAACTCACGCCGGGCGTGTGTGCGCGCGTGCCCAAGATCCCGAGAGGAGAAGGGATTGCAACATGGCCATCCCCCCTGGGAGGTGATTTCTTGCTTTCTGTCTCTCTGTCTCTCTTTCTCTTTCTGGCGAGCGCACGCACCCTATAGCAAAAACCTCTAAAAAAATGCTCATTTTAATAAATTCAAGATATTCTGAAAAGATTATAAAACATGATTGCTTTTATTCCCTTTTCATTTCTAATTTCCCCCTAATCCTTACCCCTTCACAGGTTTGCACAGGTATGTCTATCTACGGATACTCTCTGCTAAGTCAGGCAATAGATTTATCTAGTTATCTATTCTGCAAAATGAGATCATATTCTATATTGTTCTGTACTTTATTTTTTTAATGTATTTTATTATATGTATCTTTATTTATTTAATTTGACCAGAGAGAGACAGAGTGAGAGAGAGAGGGAAAGTGAGAAAGCAAGCTGCCAGGTCTGGGACTCGAACCACAGTTGGCCATGCGGGAGTCCAGCACCCTTAACTACTATACCACTTGCCGGCCTGGCACTTTATTTTTTTAATCTCCACATACAACCTTCCATTTAGGTTATTTCCTCTTCTTTCCCCTTTTCCAAAAATTTCTGCAACAAGTAACTTTCGTATGTGTACTAAGAGGCAGATGTGAATATTTCTCTAAAGTTTAAAGTTGAAGGATGCTTATTAACATTTAAAATTTTGGTAATTCATGTAAAATTCTGAAAAGTTTACTGTACTAGTAAATAAATACAGTGCTCGGGAACCAGCAGTTTGCGTAATGGCTATGTCGCTGGACTCCCACGCAGTCGACCGCGGTTCGTGTCCTGGACCCGGTGGCTTAAACTCACGCCGGGCGCGTGTGCGTGTGTGCCCAAGATCCTGAGAGGAGAATGGAGGAGAAGGGATTGCGGCGTGACCATCCCCCCGGGGGGTGATTTCTCGTTTTCTGTCTCTATGTCTCTCTCTGTCTGTCTGGCAAGCGCACGCGCCCTACAGTGAAAATCTCTCCAAATAAATAAATAAATAAATAAATAAATAAATAAATAAATAAAGAAATACAGTGCTTGGCACAAAATAAATACCAGCTATAAATACTAACCACTATTATTATTGTTACTATAAGTAAATAAAAGTACAAATTTCTCTCAGACCTACTAAAATAACTTTAAAATTTTTCCAATCTTTTTTTTTTTTTTTTGGAAAGGTTTTTGCTATAGGGTGCATGCACTTGCCAGACAGAGAGACAGAGAGACAGAAAGTGAGAAATCACCCCCCAGGGGGTATGGTCACGCAGCAGTCCCTTCTCCATTCTCCTCTCGGAAACTTGGGCACACACGCACACGTGCCTGGAGTGAGTTTAAGCCACTGGGTCCAGGACTTGAACTGCAGTCGACTACGTGGGAGTCCAGCGACATAGCCATTACACTAACTGCTGGTCCCAAAAATGTTTCCAATCTTATAGTACAAAAATAGAATTATTTAAATTTGAATGTCTTTGATTACTAAGGAAACTTTTTGGCACCAACAGATAGCATAATAGTTATGGTGCTGAACTCCTACGTGCTTGAACTCAGTTCAAATTCCTGACCATGTGGCTCAAAATTCACACTGGGCTCATATGCGCGTGTGCCTAAAGTCCTGAGAGGAGAGTGGAGGAGAATGGATTGTGGTGTGGTCATCCCCCTGGGAAGTGGTTTCTCTCTGTCTCTCTGTCGCTTTCTGTCTCTCCGGTGAGCATATGCATCCTATAGCAAAATTCTCTCCAGAAAAAAAGTTTCTGCTCTATGATTATTTGTTTCATACTCCTTGACCAGGTTTCTGTTGTGTTTGCCATTTTCCTGTTTTATAGGACTTTTTCAAGTATTTTGAGTAATAATTTGTTTTCACACAGATATTTTTGTCCATCGGTTGCTTGCCTTTTAACATTGTTTATGAAATTTTTTATAGAAATGCTATGTTTTTATGTTGTCAAATTTGGATTTTATTACATTTGTCCTCTTTTTATTGACTGCCATTTCATATTCTGATTCTCTGCCTTAAATCTCTTCAACTGTAGTGAAACTATAATATGTGCTTTGTTAAATCTAGTGATTTTTTTAGCTGTCTCCATAATACTCACCTGCTTTTATTCTGTTCTTGACTTCTCTTATTCTACCCTTTGAATAGTAGTGAGCTTAAGGCTGGATCCTTTTCTCTAATTACACTTTTCTTAGGTGATGTAATTATTCCCATGGTTTTATTGAAGTGATCTGTGAAATGCACAGATTTTAATTAAGTATACAAATAAATCCGTTTTTTTTGTTTTTGTTTTTTTTGTTTGGAGAGGTTTTTGCTATAGGGCGCATGTGCTCGCCAGACAGACAGAGAAAAGACAGAGAGACAGAAAGACAGAAAGCAGGAAATCACCCCCCAGGGGGGATGGCCACACCGCAATCAGAGAAAGACAGAGAGACAGAAAGACAGAAAGCAGGAAATCACCTCCCAGGGGGGATGGCCACACCGCAATCCCTTCTCCTCCATTCTCCTCTCGGAATCTTGGGCACGCACGCACACGCGCCCGGCGTGAGTTTAAGCCACCAGGTCCGGGACTCGAACTGCAGTCAGCCACGTGGGAGTCCACCGACATAGCCATTATTCTAACTGCTAGTCCCAAATAAATCCGTTTTGAAAAGTGCATATATCCAGGTAACCTACCTCTGATTTTAAATATTGTCTATATGTTTATGACTTCCAAGCTCATAACTCCACCCCCTCCATCTCTACCCGAGCTTCAGACTTACATCTTTGATGTCTTTATATTTATGTCTTGTAGGTATGGATAGCTTAACCAGGTCAATACTAAATTTTTGCATTTATAATCATAAAAGTCAAAGGTTTTCTTTTTTTTCTTTTGGTCTTCTCCATCTCAGAAAATGGCTCCAGCCAAAAATCTACTTTCTCCCTAATCCTTCCCCCAATTTGTCCCTTGTAGTGTATTCCTAGATCTTGTTGATTTTCCCTAAAAATGTAAGTCAGAACTACCCATTTGTTTCTTTTTCTCTCTTGCTTGTCCCCAGTACATTGTCATCATCTGCATGAGACTATGATACTTTGTTAACTACCTTCACTGCTTCCAGTCTGAGTCCTTCAGTCCGGTCCATTCTCTCTCTCTCTCTTTTTTTTTTTTAAAGAGGGCATATACATGCTCCAGAGAGAGACAGAAAGCAAGGGGAAAAGTGTGAAATCAACCCCCAGGAGGAATGGTCATGCCTTAATCCCTTCTCCTCCATTCTCTTGGAATTTGGGGCACATGCACACACACACATGTGTGTACACCCATCCTGTTTTTCAAGCCTCCTGTTTGGAACTCAAACTGTGCATCAGCAATGCAGGATCTATCTGCCTTCACCACTTCACCGGCTGGCCCAGTCTGATCCATTCTCTGCACAGCAGTCTGAAAGGTCTTTTGTACATTCATCACTGCTTTGTTGGGATAATTTCAATTACTTATTTTATTTGTAATAAAACTGCTTACTATCGCAGTTCAGATGACCCCATGGCCCTCTCTCAGACTTCATCTTGAACTACTGTCACCTGTGTCTCAAGGTCTTTATGATTGCTATTCTTGCTGCCCAAAATGGCCTTCTCTCAGTTTTAGTATATCTAGCAGACTCTTCTCATATTTTAGATCTCAGTTGACATGTCACTTCAAAGGGGACTTCTTTTGGCCAGTTTTGCCAAAAGTATTTCATCCTATCCCAATTATTTCTCCCTGTTTTTTCCTTCTGTGGTACTTTCTTCACACAATATTATCTTGTTTATTGCTTATTTTCTATCTTCTCTCTATGCAGTGTATGTTTCATCAGGCAGGGACCTTGTTTCTTGTTCACTGTTGTATCCTTAGTGTTTGTAACAGTGTAATATTAATAAATGTTCAGTAGATAAGTTTTTGTATTAAATAATTAGATACTGGTTGAAACATCTTTAATATTCAAATTTTATTCAGTAGCATTTTTGATAATGAGGTATAGTTAGCAATTTTTAATCTCTAAGTTAAATTATTTTGAAGGCCTATTAACTCTATAAGACCTTGGAATATCACTTAGTGCGTTACTGCTTTGATACGGAATACTTAGTTAGTGTTTCTACTGGAGTCCAGTAATAATATATTCTTATTTAAGTTGAGCCTAACTGGTTGATGATAAAACTTTGTGAGTAGGGACTGGCAGGCGGTGTGGTGCTTAAGGTATTGGATTCCCATATGGCCAACTATGATTCAAGTTTCAGACCTGGCAGCTTACTTTCTCACTTTCTCAGGACCAGCAGATGGCATAACAGTTACATCTCTGGATTCCCACAGTCTACCGCAGTTTGAGTCTCGGATCCGGTAGCTTGAAACTCTGGCCAGGTGTTTGTGTGTGTATGCCCTAAATCCCTAGAGGAGAAGAGGATTGTGGCCATTTCCCGGGGGTGGGGAGGGTAATTTCTCACTTTCTGTGTCTCTGATGAATGCACATGCCCTAATAGCAAAAATCTCTCAAAAAACAAAACAAAACAAAACAAAAACACTTGATAGATGATGGAGTTCAGCCATTTCAATGGATATTTTATAATTGATTTTTCCAAGTAGCTCAATAATCAAGTAAAATAAAAAAACCAACCCAATAAATACTGTGTATCTAGGTATTTAAAAGACCTTTCAAGTATGCAAAAAAATATTACCCTAAAGAACACTCAAGGAATAGTAAATGTTTTGTGGGTACCTGCTGAAGGAACCTTGAAATTTAGAAAGTTGTGGGGCTGGCAGGTGGTATGGTGGTTGAGGTACTGGACTCCCACATGTTCAACTGTGATTCAAGTCCTGTACCTGGCAGCTTGCTTTCCCACTTTCCCTTTCTCTCTGTCTCTCTCTGGTCAAAATTGAAGAATAATGATAATAAATAGAAATTTTTAAAAAGTAAATCTTTTACAAAAAACAAGACATTTAAAAAGTTGCTTTAAATACACAACAGGTGGGTCAATCATACATTTCAGGAAGTGCTACAGAGGACTTTGTGGGTAGTATTAAGATTATAATTCTAGGTATTCTCTTAGATTTCATAATAGCACAAAACATTTTTGTTAATATAGGTGTAGAGAGATGTTACTTGCCTGTAATATTTTACTCTTAGATTATGTAGTATTCTCTGGCCAGAAGTATATGGAGTATGTACTGGTTTCATTGAGAAAGGTAAAAATCATAAATATTCCTTTTATGAATTGGTATAATAGAAAATGTATAGCTCTGTTTTTTAGATAGACTTTATTTTGCCTTTCATTTTTCTGTGATAAGATTGAAACAACTTTGAATACATAATATGTAGTATTTATTCTTCACAATACTTGTATTATCTTCATATCAGCTGAAGAATTAAAAACTTTGAAAGAAATTCTGACATTTATAGGTCCCATGATTACAAAGTAGGAATCCTGAAACTAATAGGTTTAGTTCTTCTCATACCCTGTTCTCTATACCAGAGTTTCACTTTTTTCCTAGCTTCAGTATGAGTCTGAACAACTTGACTTGAAACCTTAACAGTTACTATCCTTTTTAGGGCATAGCATCTTTGTTTCCAGTTTCAGGTTTAAACATTGTTTTAGCTGTGAAAGATACAAGTGAGTTATGTTTATTTAACTTTAGCATTTAGGGATGGACTTAGACTAGACATTGGACGTCTTAGGTCTACAGATACTTAAGTATTGATTGATATGTTGGTAAATAAACTAGCCATTTCTATTATACTTCATATTATCTTTGTATCTTTCAAAGTTAGGAAAGAGTAGGTTTGTATGGTTATTTGCATTTTAGGTAGTGCAGGAATTGAACAGGTAGACCTTTTAATTCTAGCTCTTATATTTATTCATCTCTGAAGGTATTTCAACTGGCAACTTTTTTTTTTTTTTTTGAGAGAGATTTTTTTTTTTGTAATAGAACATGTTTGCTCACCGGAGAGACGGAGACAGAAAGCAAGAAATCACCCCCCCAGTAGGGATGGCCGCACCACAATCCCTTCTCCAGTCTCCTGGAATTTTGGGCATGTACACATGTGTCTAACATGAATTTTAAGTGACCGAGTACAGGACTACACGAGAGTCCAGTGACATAAGCATTACACCATCTGCTGGTCCTGATTGACCACTTTTTAACTTGGTTTGTACCGAGTTTGTACCCATATGTGTTTAATATAGACAAAAACTATAGGAAATTTAAAGATAAGAGACTGCTCTCAAAGAAGGTATTGGTAGTGGGTATGGCACATAAGTCTACCAAAGTCTGTACAGAACAGAATATATTAAGTATAATGGAAACACAACAGGATGAGAAATCTTTTTTTCTTTTTTAATTGTTAGTGAGGGTGTTCATCTTGCTAGGGAGAAACAGAGGCAGAGAGAGAGAGAGAGAATACTCTCTCAGTGAGACATGTTCATGGTACATTCCATTCTCCACCTGTCCATCCTGTCAGGATTTGGGGCACACACAAGCACATACACACTGTGTTTTTCAAAGTATTAATTTTAGCACAGAGATAGAAAAGTATAGTAAGTATGGCATGATTGAAAAACAGGATATGAGAAGACAGTGAACGTTAATGTTTAGTAAGTTAGGGTCCAATTGTAGAGATTGTAGAGGGTCTAAATAGAACATAATTCTAAAGAGGTTATGGATTTTATTCTGTAAGCAGTAAAGAGTAACAAAAGGTTGTTGGAAAGGGATAATAGTAATATAAAGGCTTGAGAATGATTTTTGTCTACAGTTTCTATTATGTTAAAAATTAACACTGACTTGGGACCAGCAGGTGGCATGGTGGTTAAGGTGCTAGACCTCCCACATGGCTGACCACAATTCGAGTCCTGGACCTCCTGGCTTGCTTTCTCACTTTCCTTTTCTCTCTTTCTCTGTCTCTCTTTAGCCAAATTAAAGAAATAACAGTAATAAATATATAAAGTTGAATAAATAATTTTAAAAAAAATTAACACTGACTTAACTAATATTAAAGGTTTAAGTGTATTAGTAAAGGAATTTAGAAGAACACCTATATGTTATTGGAATTATTACTTGAATTTCCTTTATTGAGCTGTGGAATGTTTGTGAAGATGGCCCTGGTGAGAAACAGGCCCAAAGAATGCAGTTACTTATTCAAGGTACTTATTCTTAGTATGAGGAATTTGGATCTGGAACCCAATCTTCCTGGTGCTTAGTCATTACATATTTTCCTACTCTACTTCCTTTACCACATATTTCAGTGTGCTAAATACTTAGTGAGAGACAAAGGAATAAGGATGATCTTTGTTTTTGTCAAGAGTATTTGTATATGATCAAGTATCTGATGAGGCAATATGTTTTGCATTTTCATTTAACTGATATATTTATTAGTGTAGACCGGTCCTGGAAGCAAAACCTCAAGATTTTGGTTCAGATGAGCATTTACAAGGAAATTGCATCTTGGAGGAAGTAGAATTTGAACTGATTTAGAAGAATGAGTGGAGAAAAGGGTGAAATGGGGATAAATAAAAGCACAAGCACAATATCAGGGGTACATATAAATTATTTTCTGAGCCTGTTGACAGTAATGCTGGAACAGAAAAATTTGTTTCAGAACAATGAGCAGAGTACATTGTAACATTATATAGTGTTTGATAAACTAGTTTTTTTGGTAACATCTTGAGTAGTTAAAAATCTGGCAGTTTCTTTGATTAAATCTGCCAAAAAATATTCATTTAATTTGACAGATTCTATAAAAGCAGACTTAATTAACATTATCCCTTTTGTAGTTATTTTTTCTCTCCATCCTGGTCTTTGACATCATAACTGTATTTTGTGTAGAAATTAATATAGTAGAGAATAATAACGAGCTCAACTGTGGTGGAACTCACTTGAGATGCTGCTTGTTGGAAGCTGAGCCACATGGTAGTCTTGGGCTGGCCCAGCCAAACCTAAACCCAGATGGAAATGCTTGCGCTTACAGATCTAGCTAACTGGGAGACTAGGGCAGAAGGATTCAAACTTAGCAAGACCCTATCAAAAATGTCTCTTGGGCTAGCTCGTGGTCTGCTGTTTACAAGAGCTGAATCCTACGTGGCCTCTGATTTTACTCAAGTATCAAATCTGGCGGTTTGAGAAACATGCTGGATGAGTGTGTGCATGTGCAGAGTCCCAAAAGGAGCAATGGAGAAGGGTTTACACTGTAAGCATTGCCCATGTGAAATGCTTTCTCACCCCCACCCCTCCCCACACCCCACCCCTCCCCACACCCCATCTCTGGTAAGCACATATACCCTCTGGCAAATTTAAAAGCAACAACAACAAAAAACATCTCTCTATAGAAACCTTTCTCTTTTTTTTATTTTAATGTTTTTTGCTATAGTGTTCATGCACACTCAGCAGAGAGAGAGAGAGGGAAAGTGAAAAATCACCCCTAGAGGAGATTGCCATGCCTCAGTCCCTTCTCTCCACTTTCCTCCTGGGATTTTGGGCACACATGTACATGGGTCTGGCATGATTTTAAAGCTGCCAGGTTTGGAACTTGAACCATAGTTGGCTATGTGGGAGTCTAGCCCCTTATCCACAATGCCACCTGCTTGGCCCTCTAAATACATTTTTTTAAAGAATAAAATTTTGAATGGACCAGCAGGTGGTATGGAGATTAAGGTGCTGGATCCCACATGACTCACTGTGTGGTTTGAGTCCCCAACCTAGCTGCTGGGAAATCATGCCAGGTACGTGTGCTTACATGCCTAAAATCCTAAGAGGAAACTGAAAGAGAAGGGTTTGGGAGGTGGTCATCCCCTTTGGGGGTGATTTCTTACTTTCCTTCTCTCTGTGTCTCTGGCAAGCACACACACCCTATAGCCAAACCTAAAAAGAAACAGGATAATTTTGTATATTTTGATAAGGTATGATTAAATCAGTGTCAAGGAGTAAAACTCAGTAATTGTAGCAAAATTTAAATGTTACCCATAGTTGGTAGGTAACATTTAAATGTAGTTTTAGAATTGAATTTTTTTTATTTTATTGTAATACCCATCCTTGAAACAGATCAGTCGATTAAACAAGATTAAGATCATCTGTTCAGGGTCCAGCAGGTATTACGGTAGTTAAAGTGCTTGATCCCACAGGGCAAACTCTGCAATTTGAGTCCCCGACCCTGTAGCCTGTAAAACATGAGGTGTGAGTGCGTGCACGTGCATGTGCCCAAAATCCTGAGAGGAGAATGGAAGAGAATGGATTGCAGTGTGGCCATCCCTCTTAGCAGGTGATTCCTCACCTTCCTTCTCTGTGTTTCTCTGGCCAGCTCTGTTTCCTCTGTAATAAATTAATAATTTAACATTAAAACAGTTTATCATGAATTATGATGACAATAGGGACATAAACCTTTATTCCTAGACTGTTGTAGATTTAAAGAAATTGGAAAGGATTTTGAAAGAATCATTATTCATTCTTTTTTTTTCCCCTAAGGCTTTTGCCATAGCACATTTACTTGCCAGATTACTTTCCTTCTCTCTGTGTCTCTGGCAAGCACACACACCCTATAGCCAAACCTAAAAAGAAACAGGATAATTTTGTATATTTTGATAAGGTATGATTAAATCAGTGTCAAGGAGTAAAACTCAGTAATTGTAGCAAAATTTAAATGTTACCCATAGTTGGTAGGTAACATTTAAATGTAGTTTTAGAATTGAATTTTTTTTATTTTATTGTAATACCCATCCTTGAAACAGATCAGTCGATTAAACAAGATTAAGATCATCTGTTCAGGGTCCAGCAGGTATTACGGTAGTTAAAGTGCTTGATCCCACAGGGCAAACTCTGCAATTTGAGTCCCCGACCCTGTAGCCTGTAAAACATGAGGTGTGAGTGCGTGCACGTGCATGTGCCCAAAATCCTGAGAGGAGAATGGAAGAGAATGGATTGCAGTGTGGCCATCCCTCTTAGCAGGTGATTCCTCACCTTCCTTCTCTGTGTTTCTCTGGCCAGCTCTGTTTCCTCTGTAATAAATTAATAATTTAACATTAAAACAGTTTATCATGAATTATGATGACAATAGGGACATAAACCTTTATTCCTAGACTGTTGTAGATTTAAAGAAATTGGAAAGGATTTTGAAAGAATCATTATTCATTCTTTTTTTTTCCCCTAAGGCTTTTGCCATAGCACATTTACTTGCCAGAGAGAGACAGAAAGAAAGAGACAGGGAGAGGAAAGTAAGAAATCACTTCCCAGGGAGGATGGCCATGCCACAATTCCTTCTTCATTCTCCTGGGATTTGGGGCACACACGCACATGTACATAGTGTAATTTTCAAGCCGCCAAGTCCAAGACTTGAACTGTGATTAGCCACGTGGGAGTCCAGTGCCTTAACCACTAGGCCACCTGCTGGCCCTAGTTTATTAGTTCTTGTTTGTACTCATGTGAAATTTGGATGGCTTTTCAGTGTGCTTTGTCAGATGTCTGATTCAGAAATCTATCTCACCAGTAAAACCTGTTTTAAAAATAGGTATGAGCTGCTCCGTGTCAGTGGAAGGTTGTTGACACAATGGAAAAAACATTCAGTGAGTTTGCAGAATGAACCTTACATTATTGAAGAATGGTGCTTTTTTAAAGAGAGAATTCATGGAATTTTTATTTCTGTTGATTCAAATAAATGAAAGTATTAGAGCACTTTATCTACTTAATGTACTATAAGATTTTTCAAATATATTTCTAAATGTAATTTGGTAAACCAAAGTATCTAAAAAATTGTCTTTTAGATCATTTTATTGTGAGGCAATGTTTTCCTTACTTTCATTGGAGCTTTTCTTTTAATTTTTTTTTATATGTGCCCATTTAAATATTGTGTTGTTGGAAATATTTTCCTTTGTTTTATGCAAAAATGCATCATGACTTTTCAGATGACCTAATATTTTGAAAATATATTAAATGTTGCATACATTTAATAGAGTGGATGATGATTAAACATTCTTTCACACTTTTGGAGGGTTAGGAGAGAGGATCTTTATCTTGGTACATAATCTGAAATTTTTGTCATTGAAGATAGGGTGAAGTGAAAGGTATAAAGTGAAAAATCAGTATTTTTCATATCTTTGTACCTTCGTAATTTGCATGAAAGAAGGGGTTATAACTAATAGTTTGGAAAGAATACACAATTGTCTGGACAAGCAATATGATGATGTAATGTTGTAATGAATAGTAGATTATTAGCAGAATACAGTAGGTAAAACCTCTAGGACAAAATTAAGGTTAAAGTTAATGAATCACCTTAGAGGCCTCTCGGATAGAAAAAACAGCATGGGAGATTTTAAGTCAGTAAGGGAAAGCTTCTCCAAAAAAAAAATCCTAGTGAGAGAAATGAAAGTAGCCAACCTCACTGAGAAACTGCAATGTGGGTGAATTTTGCAATCTCTAAATAATCCATGTGTCGATTGAAAATTCACATAGCAATCCTATGATTATCTGGTAGCTATTTTTATCTTCAATGTCAACAAAAACTGATTGCTTATATTCCTTCTCTGACCTGTTCGCCATGTTTATAAGAAGAAATATAAATATTTCCCCATTCCCGGATTGGAGAATTTTTTTATATAAAAGTTAATAATAAAATAATTGTACCTGAATATTTATTATATATTCTGGACTATAGTAGGCATTTTATGTATATTGTCTTTTTATTGATTACAAAAATCCTCTAAGGGACAGGTAAGTACAGTTATTCCTGTTTAATAAATGAAAGAAACAGGTTTAGAGAGATTAAGTGACTTCTTCCATATTACATTGATAGGGGAGCCAGTTTTGAATTCAGATCTTTGGACTCTGATTTTCCTCTTTCCATTAGGTCAGGTTTTAAGGAATTTAAGAAG
>NW_006159500.1:1297456-1308743 GCF_000334495.1 Tupaia belangeri chinensis | reverse complement strand
TCTTTCCCTTAGGTCAGGTTGTCGGGAATTTCAGAATAGTTCGTTAAATTTGATCAGTTAAAAAATAGAATCATTAATATCTTAGGAAAGGTAACAAAATAATTTGGTATAGCACTACCAAAAATAGTTATTAAGTGAATCTTGTTTTAAATTTTAGAGACTGATCATCTGAATATTTGAACTTACTACTAATACTTTTCCTTCTATTCAATCCCAATGTATTTAAGAAGCATACATGCTCCCAAGAATGGCATATAAAACCTCTGATACTTTGTTTACTAGAGCAGCCTATAGGGGTAGTAGCATTTCACAGTTACAGATCTTCATGTGCTAGGATCAGCCCATGATTTCCCTCAAATCCTCTGTGGCCTAGGGTAATCTTGTTTTGTTCTAGGTCCAGCTGCTTTTCAGCCTGTTTTAGGCTCATCCTTAACACCATACCAGAGGTTCCTTCCATGCTTGCGTCATGACTAGAAAAGCATTCTAATGTTAACTGGAATCAGTCTGGAATTCTCTCAAGGGTCAAGGATCCACTAACTTTAACACATAGTACTGTTTTAGACAAACACAAGAATAATCTGTGATAAATTTTTAAATGTCAGTAAACTGATATCTGGGAAGTGTTTAATATTAATTATTTCTGTGTAATTAACTCTAAATTGACTTTTATTTAATATATATTTTAGGCTTTTCTGGTTACTTGATTTTAGTTCAATTTTGTGTTTACTGAATATCAGGGAAAATTAAATATGAATATAAATGTTGTCATCTATGTCAAATAGTCCTTTACAATGGTTGTTGACACTAGTCCCTAGATAGAACCGACAGCAAAACTGACCTGTTGTACTGTGTGAATGAATTGCTTTCTATTTAATGTTTACTTATAAATGAAAATGTTCCAGTATAACCTGGAAAATTCTGAAATTTATTTGAAAGGTTTATTTTTTTTTAAAAAAAAAGTCTAGTCTGTTTTGTTAGGAAATTTGTGTTATATTCATGTTTAAAAGAACCTTTTATTATGGCAACTGATTTTTGTTTACTTAAAAGAACCTGTTGCTAAAATAGTAATGAGGAAGGGTGTAATATAAGTATAGTCATACACCCCTTGCTCTGCAAGTAACCAGAGTGTTTTGTGTGCATGTTGTTCAGTCTCCTTTTGGAAGGTGGAAGTAAAGGCTCTTGTGTGTTTTTCTCCTTTGCACAGACTTAAAATGACGAATGTGTGATTGCAGTGGAATAAATGGCGTCCAAAGTCACAGACGCTATAGTCTGGTATCAAAAGAAGGTATGTTGATAGTCAAAACTTTTAACTTTTTAAATTGTTTTAATTCCAAAATGCATCTTTATTTTGTATTGTAGATTTATGTAAGGTATGCCTAAAATGACAAAACAGATTTTAGGATTTGGAGTGGAAGGGTAAGATTATTTTTGTTTTGTTTTGTTTTGTTTTGTTTTTCCTAGTGCTGGTTCTACTTCTAAATAAAATAGAGAAATGATGTTTTAAAATTTTTTTTCTACCTTTTTTACTCTAGTGAAAAAAAATAGCTAGATTAATTATTGTCAGTTATAGTATAAACCAAATCTTGAGGATTATGGATATACTGAGTATTTTATAGAAGCATTAAAATTTTTCTTGCTTTGATTTCTTTTAAAAGAAAGCTAGGTTTACAAAGCTGTTCAGTTTTGTAACTTTTATGTGAAGAGAAATTATATATTATATTTTCATGTTTTGTTTTAAGTTACAATTCAGTGGCTGAATGTTTTCAATAAAATGAATCTTTAGGTACTGCATCTTCCAAAATAAACTAACAAAATGTTTAATTTAATGTTTTAGGATTGTCAAAACTGCTTAACTGTGTCATCCTGTATGTTTCAAAATGTGATGTTTTCCTTTATGAAGTCCAAAAGAATATATGCCTTTTTTGAAATACAGTAGATGATTTACTCCTAATGAGCATTGTTTTTATTCTTTAAAATGTATGTTGTTTTATATAACATTTTAGATTTTTAGTGTATGTAGTGAATTTGTTTTTATATTTTAAAGCATTTTTGATATGTTATTCCTCAGGTTTCTGTTATAGTTATGTACTTAAGGCTTTTTCTCTATAGGAGAGAATCAGACTCTCTTAATTTAGTTGAATTGAAAATAAGTGGTAACTAGACAAATTTAAGAATATGTTCTTCTTTTGGATTTTTTTTTTTTCTGGGTAAAACATGTAACAGGTATATAATAGCACATTTTCATATGAGGTTCTTAATCTTTTATGCCTCTATAATACTGTTACCTTTACTTTTAAACATCTAATCACTTAAAAAAAAACTGCTTAGCTAAAGAGCTAAATAAAATTCTGAACTAAAGAAAAATTAAAATAAAAAAATTTTCTACATATAAACCTTGAAACTTTGTTTCTTTCGTAATTTCTACTTATAGAAATAATGTTTATTAAATATTGTCTGCATTTCACTTGAATGTTAAATATCTCAAACTTTACTGAAAATCATTTATACAGTATACGCGGTTGACACACCTTCTTGGGATAAAAGTGTTTGTAATATTATGCACACTTTCAGTTAGTGTAGCAACACTGCTCTTAACAGAGGGTCATTTACCTAGGAAATTGTGATATATGCAGCCAAAATATCCTCCAGAGCAACATAATAAATGTCACAAAATATACCAGCAAATGTAAACACTTATATTTTTAGAGAGTTACTCCCTTAAATGAATTTAGTTTGCTTTTTCTTTTAAAGTTAAATTTTTTAAAAAAATATATGTAAATACTTTGAAATTAAATTAATGTTTCAAGTCTTACTGTTAAAAAAAAGAAACCCAGCCCACAGTACTATCCTTTCCTATTTTTACTTAACCTTTGTGTTCTGCTACCCAAATGCATTCATTTTCAATTCTTCATATCTCAGTAGTTCTCAAACCAAAGTTCTACCATTCCTTATCACTAGTAGGGAGTTGAGAAGAGGGATTGCGAGTGTGATGTGTGAAGTTTTGATTTTCATAATTACTTTTGAGGAAATACTGACATTTGTGGGTAGGAGCTAGAGATACTAAATGTCATGTGGTGCTCTAAACTAAGGTTTGCAAGTTTTTTCTTTGTAGGGCCAACCATTAGTAGTAAATATTTTAGACTTTGAGGGCCGTTGGTCTCTGCTGCAGCTACTCAGTTCTGCTATTATAGCTCAAAAGCAGCCTTTCATAGTCCGTAAAATAAGTGAGTCAGACAGTGTTCCTGTGAGACAACTTATAAAAACAGGCAACAGACTAGATTTGGCCCACAGGCCTTACTTTGCTGACCTCTACTCTAAGGCAGCCCCGTCTATCAAAGACTGGATCAGAATGCAGAAGTGCCCTGTTGAGTAACATGTTTTTTTGTGTGCGTGTGTGTGATACTTTATTTTTAAACATGATTACCTTATCTTTTCTTGGTCATTTCTTTGTAGATGTTACTTGTTAATTTCTGACTGTATGATGAGGATTTAGCTTTTTTATAACTGCTCTCTAAGCATTCTTCCCCTCTTCGCAGTGGCTTAACAATTTGGTTAAATCAATACTCAACGCTTATGTTACTATGATTGTTTAGAGCTGTGCCATGTGTTGTAAGATGGTGATATTTCTAATCTCTGTAACCTTTACTTTCCATTTGGTTGGTTTTAAAAAATTCTTCTGTAAAGTTTCTGATAGAGTTAGTTCTTCTCCAAAGTCCTTGACAGAACTATAAAACTTAATTTGCAGCAGTCAGTCACACTCGTGTTTTCTATCAGCCTTTTTTGTTCTTTCTTGGAAATTACTCTCCCTAGAACTCTCTGTCGTTTTGCTTCATACTGGACAGATTGTTCTCAAGTCATGCATCACAGTTATCATCTAAGTATTTCCCATGGTCAGTACCTGAGAGATCACCTCGTTTCTCTTAGGTGTCATACATGCTTGTTTTCTCTTAATGTATGTTGATGAAAAGATCAGTTTAGAAGTGTTTATGCTTCAGTGAAATGAAGCCAATTACTGAAGCTGTATTTGCTGATTATTTGACCATGAGTTAATAACGTTATTTCTTTGAGCCTCAATTACAACTTCTCCTTTTGTTTTAGTCCTGTGAGAAGAGCAGATCTGTAGATGAGAGATGGGTTGCCAATCCAAGATTATTCCTGACCTTTTCCCCTGTTTGAAAAGCATGTTGTTAAGGAATTCCTTTTCCTCCACAGGCCTTAATAGCTAGAGAATGTGTATCTAAAGCCTGGGAGTGAGTGAATCCCAGCTAATCTGAGCTAATCATGGTGTTTCCCTTTTCAGTTATTGGCTTAGAATGGGTCAGGTATTCATGTTCTGGATAATGAGACGCGAAGTCTTCTGGGAAGTGTCCCATCTCTAGAAAAAATGACAACGACAAAACCAATAGTAATAATAATAAGAAGAAAACGTATACAGTGTTTATTAGTGCCAGACATTTTTAAGTGCTTTGCCTGTATTAACTAACTTAATATAAGTAAATAAAATGAAATCTTAGGTTGTTGGAAAAGTCATGACATATTTTTTCTGTTTTTCTGTGAAAAATGCGCATGACTTTTCCAACCACCCAATAAAAGACCCTTTTCTTGTCTTTAGGCATTGGTGACTGAGACTAAAACATTTGTAGTAACTTTGTTTCTATGAGAGGAGCTTGGCAGCATACTGATGATGGCAGAATTAAAAGATGGAAAGGATTTGAATATGTCAGGAATTTTTGAACCACAGAATTAATCAACTTTGGGAATGTTCTACTTTGGGACTTGCTATAGTACAAGATAATAGATGCCCCCTTTTTTTTTTTTTTTTTTTTTTGAGAGGTTTTACTATAGGGCACATGTGCTCGTCAGAGAGACAGAAAGCGGAGAAATAACCCCCCAGCGGGGATGGCCATGCTGCAATACCTCCTCCTCCATTCTCCTCTCAGGATCTTGAGCACGCACACACCCATGCCCGGCGTGAGCTTAAGTCACCGGGTCCAGGACTTGAACTGCGGTCAACTATCAGGGAGTTCAGCGACATAGCCATTATGCTAACTGCAGGTCCGTAAAGTTTGGATTTTAGTTCCTTACAGCTGAAAACATGCTAGATGGTAACACTGAAATGCTTTATGATGGGATGTAGTTTTTCCATGTAGTTTTCTCTTGCCTCTGAATGGTTATGGTGGTAGATAGAAAATTCTACCAGACAAGAATTACTGAACCATAGACAGTTGGGTTTATTTTCTCCTTTAAGGTTTTCTTTTTCCTTAAACCACATTTTCATATATACTCTTATAATTTTAAACCACCATACTTTGTAGTATGGTGTAGATGACAGAGCACTGTTAGAGTCAAGACCTGTATTCGGTTTTATAACATTTACCAACTTGTAATATTGAACATGTTTCTTAATGTCTTTGAAGCTGTTTCTTCTTTTGTAAACTGAGAATAATAATGCTCCCCCTGTGAGCCTCAGACAAATTGTGAGGCAGTTAGTCAACTCAGAGTATGATTTTTTTTCAAAGTTTTTTGAAGTCATTTATGAGTTGTTCAGTAAATATGAAATAATATTAGTAATACTGTCTTATGGCTTAGAATATAATAGTGTCTTCTAGTACTCAACAGTTCTTCTAGTGGGAACCAGCAGTTAGCGTAATGGCTATGTCGCTGTACTCCCACGTAGTCAACCGCAGTTCGTGTCCCAGACCTAGTGGCTTAAAACCCACGCTGGGCGCATGTGCGTGTGTGCCAAGATCCCGAGAGGAGAATGGAGGAGAAGGGATTGCGGCGTGGCCATCCCCTCTGGGGGGTGATTTCTCGCTTTCTGTCTCTCTCTGTCTGTCTGGCAAGCGCACACGCCCTATAGTAAAAAACCTCTCAAAAAAAAAAAAAAAGGCAGTTCCTCTAGTGACCGTGTCTCTGCTACACATACTGCTCCTTTTATCTAGCCGGACAAGGGGTATGTGGCTAAGGCAATAGTGCCTCGTTCCTTTGGCCAAGTGATCAGTCCAGACATGTCCAGTGGCCCAAGCTGTCTTACAGACTTTTTTAAATACTAGAGCTGGAGGAAAAGCCTGTTTTGCTTCTTTCATGGAGGATTTAGAACCATGAAAGTCTAGAGCAGCCTCCAGGTGTGTATTACAATATGTAGGAAGTTGTGGAAGCAAGAGACAATGAGATAGCACCAGAGAAAATGAGTAATGGGAAAAAAAGAAGCAATCACAGGATTGCATAGTGCTCTGGTCCCTGGTTTTTCCCTGATAATAAGTTCACCCCAGCTTTTGAATAGTTCAAGGATATCAGCTTATAAATTTTCCCTTTGGTGAAACTAGTTCGAATCGGACTTTTACTTGCATAAAAAAGAATGCTGACTAAGTCATGGAGGCAGGTGTGTGTGTATACACATACATACATAATTAATGTTCTTAGAAGTACAGCAGGTATTTGAGTAAATACCAGAGCATATAAATCAGCTTGATAATTTTTTAGAGACTGAATCCTTTTGTGAAACAGGACTGAGATTGAAAACTTTTCCGTCTCCCTTTCAGTCACAGCCTTCTGAAGGTGACCACTGTGAGGCACTGCATCTTTTTTTTTTTTTTTTTTTTTTTGAAAGAGAGAGATTCTTTTTTTTTGAAAGAGAGGGTATGTGTGCTTCCCAGAGAGACAGAGAAAGACAGACAGAAAGCAAGAAACACCCCACCACCACCACCGTGGGGATACCCATACCACAATCCCTTCTTCATTTTCCTCTCGGGTTCTTGGGTACCTATTCACATACGGCTGGCATGAGTTGTAAGCTGTCAGGTCTAGGACTTGAACTGTGGTGGACTGTGGTGGGAGTCCAGCAACGTAACCATTATGCCTTCTGCTGGTCCCGAAGCACTGTATCTTAATGAGGAACAAGAACATAGGTTTGAGTTTTAGAAAGTAAGAGGTTTGAATTCTTGTTCTTGAAAGTCTGAATTTGGATAAGTTGCCTGACTTGCTGGAATTTCACTTACTTCGCGTATATAGAGATGAAGATATCTTTTGTTTATTTTAGAATTAATTGATGACATACACAAAAGTGGTAGCATGTTGTTCTTATTCTCCATATTATTAAAACTTAACAGAATTGTTCCTCCAAACTTATCAGAATGGTTTATTTCATTGATTCTAAAGATTCTCATTGAGTTAGAACCATTCTTATCAGAAAATGAAAAATCTAAAATGTCAAACTGCTAATATCCAATATTAGAGCAGCAGGTATTCAGTTGATGTTTGATGTCTAACATTCAAGCAGCATAGTCATAATTAAGTGGTAGTTATAAACCTCAGTTTTGCTTGTTTCAGTCACTGATCATGTTTTCCACCTCTTCCTTTTGAATGTTACTTACTTGCCAAGAATAAGAATTACACTGGCAGTTCACTTAAGATTTTTTTCCCCCTGTTGTCATGAAGTCTTAATAGCCACCTCTCTCCAGTTTGGGTACATCTTACCTAAAAAATTTGGTTTTAGTTTAAAGGAAAAGGAAAATATACTATGCAGTAATCAAGAGTTTTACTTTTTTATTTAGTTTCTGTTAAACTTTTGCTTTATAGTATTAAAACTAAGATCTGTTGACATTTAGGCTACTGTTCTGCCTATACTAAAGTTCCTTTGAAAAACAGACCGAAGGGACTTACATAATTAATTTGTTTAGTTTGAGAGGATTTTTTAGACAACTTCTGATGTGAACATCTTTGGAAAGGTATATACCTTTTTAAAGAAAGATATGGTTGGGCCAACAGTTAGCATGGTGGTTAAAACACTGGACTCCCACATAGCCAATCATGGTTTGAATACAGGACCCTGCCTGTTGAAACTCATGCCGTGTGTGTGTGTGTGTGTGCATGCCCAAAGTCCCAAGAGGAGAATGGAAGAGAAGGGATTGTGGTGTGGCCATATCCCCAGGGGACGATTTCTCACTTTATGTGTTTGTCTGGCAAGCACTCGCACCCTAAACAAATATCTCTCTCAAAAAAAAAAAAAAAATCAGAACCAGCAGATGCCATAGTGGTTATGTCGTTGTACTTCCACATAGTTGACCATGGTTTGAGTCCTGAACCTGGCGGCTTGAAACTCACACTGAGCATGTATGGAATTATGGCATGGCCATCCCCCCACCTCCCAGGGAGTGATTTCTTACTTTCTGTTTCTCTGTCTCTGTCTCTCGCTCTTGCTCTCCAGCAAGTGCACGCACCCTATAGCAAAAATCTCTCTTAAAAAAATAATAATTAGGGAACCAGCAGTTAGCGTAATGGCTATGTCACTGGACTCCCACGTAGTCGACCATGGTTTGCGTCCTGGACCCGGTGGCTTAAAACTCACGCCGGGCGCGTGTGCGTGCGTGCCCAAGATCCCGAGAGGAGAATGGAGGAGAAGGGACTGCGGCGTGACCATCCCCCCTGGGGGGTGATTTCTCACTTTCTGTCTCTCTGTCTCTCTCTGTCTGTCTGATGAGCGCACGCGCCCTATAGCGAAAACCTCTCAAAAAAATTTTTAAAAAAGATATGATTAGTATTTTGTGTGTATGTTTGTTTGTTGATGTAACAACAATGACAATAGTAAGTACCACCACAAGTTTAAATAGCCTTTTTTCAAAGTACTTCTGTATAAATTCTTATGGTTTAATCTGTTGTGATAATGGAATAAATTAATTCAATGGTTATATCAAGATAATATATAGAAAGTTGTATTGGTTTCCTAGGGTTTTCTTTTTCTTTTTTTTTAAATTAATTTATCTTAAATCCATTCACTGAGCATCATCATAGCATACAAAATGTGATTTCCCATCCAGAATTCACTGCATAGTGGCTTAATCATACATGTTATCATTGACAAATAATTTTACATTTCTTGTTTCATATATATGTGTATGTGTGTGTATATATATATATATATGTATATGTATATGTATATACATTTTCCCCCCTATTCCTCACCCCCTGCCATTTCCCACCCTCCTCCCACACTGTCTCTGGTGTCTACAGTTGCTTTCCATTCCTTGCCCCCCATGTTTTATTGATTCACAAAGTATCTTAATTAATCTAACTATTTTCAGTAGCAAGTTCAGCTGATATATACATATCTGTGAACACATGTCTGATTTTAGGCATGAAGCTCTGAGTAGAATGAATAAAACATAAAGTAGCACCTAGCTGATGCTATGTAGTTTAGTACAGTCATTAAGTAGGATTTTTTATTTTAACAGATTTTGGTAATTTCAAGAAAAGCAGTTTTAGCTTTAATAAATCAAAATTTAAAAGATGCTAAGAGAGCTTTGCTTAAAACTTAAATCCAGGAAACAGGTTAGGATTCTGTTCAAATAGTAGGTGCATGAACCTATTGGTAGGTAGCTCAAGATAAGACAAAAATCCTTAAATTTAGAAAGCAAAGCATAGAAGAAAATCAATAATGTTTTAGTCAAAAGTCATAAGATTCCATTTCACTAGTTCAGTCTTATGTACTTAATCTATCCTCTATATGGTCTGGTCTTCCTGTTTAAATTCTGAAAAATAATATTCAACTCCAGACTTGTCCCTACCATTAAATTGGCCATTTTCAAGGTTGTTTTTGAACGGTTATTTCTGTGTGTCTTTATTTAGTTTTTCTGGTATAGCACTCCCTTCAAAACTTTTTGGAGGGACCAGCAGTTGGTATAATGGCTATATCTCTCGACTCCCATGTAGTTTACTGGGTTCTAGTCCTGGACTCGGTGGCTTAAAACTCACGCTGGGCACATGTGCATGTGTGCCCCATCCAGAGAGGAGCATAGAGGAGAAAGGATTGAAGCGTGGCTATCCTCCCTTGGGAGGAGGTGGTGGTTTCTTGCTTTCTGTCTCTGTCTCTGTCTTTCTAGTGAGTGCCCTGTAGCAAAAACCTCTCCCCAAAAAAACCTGAAACAAAACTTTTTGGAGAGCTGGTCTGGTGTTGGTAAATTCTTTCAGGTTTTATCTGAGAATGTCCTTGTCTTTTCTTCCCATATGAAGGATAATCTTGTTGAGTATAGTATTGTTGGTTGAAATTATTTTTCCCTTAACATTTTGAATATATTTTCCATTCTTTCCTTGCTCACATTGTTTTTGATAAAAGGACTGTTGTTAGCCTGATGGGATATCCTTTGTAGGTAATTTGATGTTTCTCTCTCACCAATCTCAGTATCTTGTCTTTGTGGTTTTGGTCAATCTGGCTATAATGTGCCTTGGAGAAGATCTTCTTGGGTTGATTTTATTTGGGGGTCCTTTGTATTTCTTGAGACTAGATCTTTGAATGCCTCTCTAGGTTTGGGAAGTTTTCTTGCAGGATTTCATGGAATATATTATCAATGCCCTTATTAGCCTCTTCCCCTTCTGGAATGCCAGTTATCTGGATGTTTGAAGTTTGATGGTATTAGTATTTTCCGTATTTTATTCTAATCTTTTGGTCTACTTTCTCAGTCTTTGTGGTGGAAGTTTCTAGGCCAGTGATTCTGTCTTTGACATCTGAGATTCGATCCTCTATATGATCTAGTCTACTTTTAATACTTTGAAGGGAGGTGTTGATTTCCTGTATGACAACCTTCATCTCTAACAGCTCCATTTGATTCTTTTTTATGATATGTGTTTCCTCTTTTAGAATGTGCAGGAACTTCCTCGCCTCTTAGAAATCGTTGGCTCTTTTCTTCTGTGTCTCCTGGAGTTCATTATCTCTCTTCTTTTCCATCTCTGTTAGCTTTGTCACTATGAATATTACGAATTCTTTATCTGACATTTCCATGAGTTCCATTGTACTGTCTGTGGGTGAAGAGGAGTTACTCTTTTCCCTTGGAGAAGAGGTATTTTCTTGCTTTCTTATATTTCTTGTGCCCCTGAAGTGATTTCTGGTCATCAGATGGATTGTGCATTTCTTCCTAATTCTTAAAGTTCAATATGAGCTTTCAGAGGCGTGCTCGAGGAGGTGATCAGCATTCTCTCTTCTGTTCCATTTTTCACTTTGTGCAGCAGATTCATTGGGAATTGAGGAATATTCTGACTCTAACAGTAATCAGATGGACACTGTTCACTTAGACCTGCCTAGACACTCAGTTCATGGAAACTGAGCCGACAAGGGGTGAAGTTAAAAGGAAAAGAAAAGAGAAGAGGAAAGAAAAAAAAAACTATATATATATAAAAATTTATATTATTACAAAATAATTTATATTATTATATTATTTTTAAAAGGCAAAAAGTGAAAACCACATGGCATGTATGCACGACGCATGAAAGTAATACTGCATGGTTGACGTTTGGT
>NW_006159500.1:1291870-1297383 GCF_000334495.1 Tupaia belangeri chinensis | reverse complement strand
CTTAAAACTTAAATCCAGGAAACAGGTTAGGATTCTGTTCAAATAGTAGGTGCATGAACCTATTGGTAGGTAGCTCAAGATAAGACAAAAATCCTTAAATTTAGAAAGCAAAGCATAGAAGAAAATCAATAATGTTTTAGTCAAAAGTCATAAGATTCCATTTCACTAGTTCAGTCTTATGTACTTAATCTATCCTCTATATGGTCTGGTCTTCCTGTTTAAATTCTGAAAAATAATATTCAACTCCAGACTTGTCCCTACCATTAAATTGGCCATTTTCAAGGTTGTTTTTGAACGGTTATTTCTGTGTGTCTTTATTTAGTTTTTCTGGTATAGCACTCCCTTCAAAACTTTTTGGAGGGACCAGCAGTTGGTATAATGGCTATATCTCTCGACTCCCATGTAGTTTACTGGGTTCTAGTCCTGGACTCGGTGGCTTAAAACTCACGCTGGGCACATGTGCATGTGTGCCCCATCCAGAGAGGAGCATAGAGGAGAAAGGATTGAAGCGTGGCTATCCTCCCTTGGGAGGAGGTGGTGGTTTCTTGCTTTCTGTCTCTGTCTCTGTCTTTCTAGTGAGTGCCCTGTAGCAAAAACCTCTCCCCAAAAAAACCTGAAACAAAACTTTTTGGAGAGCTGGTCTGGTGTTGGTAAATTCTTTCAGGTTTTATCTGAGAATGTCCTTGTCTTTTCTTCCCATATGAAGGATAATCTTGTTGAGTATAGTATTGTTGGTTGAAATTATTTTTCCCTTAACATTTTGAATATATTTTCCATTCTTTCCTTGCTCACATTGTTTTTGATAAAAGGACTGTTGTTAGCCTGATGGGATATCCTTTGTAGGTAATTTGATGTTTCTCTCTCACCAATCTCAGTATCTTGTCTTTGTGGTTTTGGTCAATCTGGCTATAATGTGCCTTGGAGAAGATCTTCTTGGGTTGATTTTATTTGGGGGTCCTTTGTATTTCTTGAGACTAGATCTTTGAATGCCTCTCTAGGTTTGGGAAGTTTTCTTGCAGGATTTCATGGAATATATTATCAATGCCCTTATTAGCCTCTTCCCCTTCTGGAATGCCAGTTATCTGGATGTTTGAAGTTTGATGGTATTAGTATTTTCCGTATTTTATTCTAATCTTTTGGTCTACTTTCTCAGTCTTTGTGGTGGAAGTTTCTAGGCCAGTGATTCTGTCTTTGACATCTGAGATTCGATCCTCTATATGATCTAGTCTACTTTTAATACTTTGAAGGGAGGTGTTGATTTCCTGTATGACAACCTTCATCTCTAACAGCTCCATTTGATTCTTTTTTATGATATGTGTTTCCTCTTTTAGAATGTGCAGGAACTTCCTCGCCTCTTAGAAATCGTTGGCTCTTTTCTTCTGTGTCTCCTGGAGTTCATTATCTCTCTTCTTTTCCATCTCTGTTAGCTTTGTCACTATGAATATTACGAATTCTTTATCTGACATTTCCATGAGTTCCATTGTACTGTCTGTGGGTGAAGAGGAGTTACTCTTTTCCCTTGGAGAAGAGGTATTTTCTTGCTTTCTTATATTTCTTGTGCCCCTGAAGTGATTTCTGGTCATCAGATGGATTGTGCATTTCTTCCTAATTCTTAAAGTTCAATATGAGCTTTCAGAGGCGTGCTCGAGGAGGTGATCAGCATTCTCTCTTCTGTTCCATTTTTCACTTTGTGCAGCAGATTCATTGGGAATTGAGGAATATTCTGACTCTAACAGTAATCAGATGGACACTGTTCACTTAGACCTGCCTAGACACTCAGTTCATGGAAACTGAGCCGACAAGGGGTGAAGTTAAAAGGAAAAGAAAAGAGAAGAGGAAAGAAAAAAAAAACTATATATATATAAAAATTTATATTATTACAAAATAATTTATATTATTATATTATTTTTAAAAGGCAAAAAGTGAAAACCACATGGCATGTATGCACGACGCATGAAAGTAATACTGCATGGTTGAAGTTTGGTAGCCATCTCAGAATGGGCCTTGGTTTGTGCTTCTCACTACAAGGGCGTGGGAAAGGCATGAATTAGCAAGTTAAAGGAGGGGCTCCAGAGCCCAGAGAATACTTTACCTTAAAAAAAATTTTTTTAAGAAACACAAGGAGACAACAGAGAGATGGAGAGAAGGAGACAGAGGTTGCCCTACCAATCTAGAAATGGATCTGGAGGGAGAAGTCTCAGCAGAACATATTCATTTTTTAGTACCTGAAAGCAGTATTTCACAGCTGAAGTTTAGTAGCCATCTCAGAATGGGCCCTGGTTTGTGCCTCCTTTTCCTAGAGTTTTCTTAACAAGTGATCACATACTGCATTATTTTAAACAACAGAAATTAATTTTTTTCACAGATAAGGAGGCCAGAAGTCCAAAATCAAAGTGTCCACAGGGTTGGTTCTTTCTGGAGACAGGCTCTGAGGGAAGAAGTGTCCCATGCCTTCTAGTTTCTAGTGAACAATCGGTGTTTCTTGGCATATAAATGTTTCATTTCTGTGCCTCCCTCTTTTTTTTTTTTTTTTGAAGAGGTTTTCGCTATAGGGCATGTGTGCTCGCCAGACAGACAGAGACAGAGAGACAGAAAGTGAGAAATCACCCCCCAGGAGGGATGGCCAGGTCACAATCCCTTCTCCTCCATTTTCCTCTTGAGATCTTGGGCACACAGGCACATGTGCCCGGCCTGAGTTTTAAGCCGCCGGGTCCAGTACACGAACTGCGGTTGACTACATGGGAGTCCAGCGACATAGCTATTACGCTAACTGCTGGTCCCTGTGCCTCTCTCTTCACGCTGCTATCTCCACTGTTCCCTTGTTCTTTCTCCTCTTCTTATAAAGACAGCAGTCATTGAATTTGGGACCCACTAAGTTAAGATCTCCTTTTTGAGATCTTTAACTAATTATACCTGAGAAGATCTTATTTTCAAACAAGGTAAATTTTCTAAGGTTCTAGTGGACATGGATTTTTGTGGGATGCTATTGAACCTACAACAGAAATATGACTAAAGCCTGTTGTTGTTTTGAACTGATTCTGTGTGCAGATACTTAGCTTTATTTCTTTTTATGTAGCTGTATCCTAGACCACTGTTATAGAACTGAGTAAGAGAAGACCAAGATCCTGATATTTTATTATCTTAAAAGGTTTTATTGTTGTTTTTAATTTTATTATAGGGCAAGTGTGCTTGCTGGAGAGAGGCGGTGGTGCGTTTGGGGGTAATGTTTGCAAAAGACCCTCCCTGGGGGGATAGCTATGCCACAATTTCTTCTCTTGGGATTTTGTGCGCACATACATGTGTCCCAACATGTTTCTCAAACCACTGGGTGCAGGACTCAAACTGCACACTGTGTCAGTGTGGGATCCAGCTACCTTAACTACCACATTACTGGCTGACCCTTAAAAGTTCTTTAGATCACTTAGTTGATCCTATATAAAATGGTTAAGGAGTAAGTTTGTGCAGAATTATACATGGTTTTCTTCTTCTAGTTCTAATTAAATACAGATATTTGGGTTCCTGAACGCAATCTGTTAACGATAGTTACTCTCTTACTTATTATGTATAATTAGCTTTTTCACACTTAAAAGTGTGCCTTAGTTAAACCAGAATGTGTACATTTCTCAGTGTTAAGGGTCTTCGAAGGTTGTCAAATCTACTTTGTGATAAATTATTTCATGTCTCATAAAATGTTTATTGTTGAGGCCAGCAGGTGGTGTGGTGTTTAAGGGCACTGGACTCTTACATGGCTGACTACAGTTTGAGTCCCAGACCCGGCAGCTTGCTTTCTCACTTTCCCCCTCTCTCTCTCACTCAGTCTCTCTCTGGTCACATTTAAATAAATAGGGACCAGGGGCCAGCAGTTAGCGTAATGGCTATGTCGTAGACTCTCACGTAGTCGACCACGGTTCGTGTCCCGGACCCGGTAGCTTAAAACTCACGCCGGGCGTGTGTGCGTGTGTGCCCAAGATCCCGAGAAGAGAACAGAGGAGAAGGGATTGTGGCGTGGCCATCCGCCCAGGGGGTGATTTCTCGCTTTCTGTCTCTTTCTGTCTTTCTGGCTAGCGCATGCTCCCTATAACAAAAAACCTCTCCAGAAAACCCCAATTTTAAATAAATAAATAAATTTATTTATTTGAATAAAATAATTCTAAAAAAGTAAAGTTTATTGTTTATATTAGGACCAAATAATATTACACATTAAAGTATACACTTAAGTGTGTATAAAATATCAACCCATTGTTTCAGTCATAAAATTATAGCAGTTGTGCAGAAATGTGGGCATTAGAAATTAGAACTCTTATCGAAATCAAATGTATAGGAATTACTTTTTCTAGAATTTCTACAGGCCATAGAAAAACCATTCCTCTGATGCAATAGGATTTTGTCTCTGGGGCTAATTATATATAATAGTTAAGACTGATTATATAATGGAGTACATATTTGACCTTCCTGAATAATCCTTTATCTGATTTTATTTTTACTTACTAACCTTAAATGAGTTTAACTTTCTTAAACCTCAATTTCTTTATGTATAATACTGCAATGAGAATTCTTTTAAGATTGCTATTAATAAGATTAAATTAGATAACAAGTACAGTGCTTGATGTTCAGTTGGTATTCAATAAAAATCACTCTGGTAATTGCTGTACCTTTTCTGTTCACTTTTAGAAAATATGGGCTGTCTATTAATAATATTTTGATTAATTAAAGGTTTTAGTTAATTGTTCTTTTCTATTAGATGATTTTATATCTGTTAAAATGGAAAAACACCATTAGAAGAATTGGTCAAATTTCTTTTGTATTTTATATAATTCTGTGCTTATATTCTGTCTTCCTTTATCCTTTGCTTTAATTTCCAGCGCAAAATAGTTTTTTTCTCATCATATTTTATTTTTTTAATCTATGGTCATCTGAACTACTTTGTTTTCATGGTAAAAAGAGGTGTTTTACGAAGGAACAAAACAATGCATTAGAAAGTAGATAAAATTAGGGAACCAGCAGTTAGCGTAATGGCTATGTCGCTGGACTCCCACGTAGTCGACCGCGGTTCATGCTCTGGACCCGGTGGCTTAGAACTCATGCCGGGCGCGTGTGCGTGTGTGCCCAAGATCCTGAGAGGAGAAGGGATTGTGGCGTGACCACCCCCCTACTGTCTGTCTGGCGAGCGAACGCGCCCTATAGCGACAAACCTCTCAAAAAAAAAAAAAAGGTAGATAAAATTAGATAAGTAGAAGGGCAAACATGGTTTAAATTTACCACCACACAATTTTACATGATTATTTTTAAGAATATACTATTCAATATACTATACTATCTCTGAGCATCTTTTTCCCCCCCTAATTTGGGTATGGGGGTGTGTGCTTGGCAGGGACAGGCAGAAAGGAAAGACAGGGACAGTCAGAGAGGTGAAATGGCACCTACTGGGGGAATGACCATACCACATTCCCTTCTCCTCCATTCTGCTCGGACACCAGCTCGTGCCTGGCATGTTTTTCAAGCCCACAGTTTTG
>NW_006159500.1:1277914-1291839 GCF_000334495.1 Tupaia belangeri chinensis | reverse complement strand
ACCGCTCAGTTGGTCCTGTAGGATACATCTGCCCCAACTACCAAACCACCTGGCTGGCCTGCTATCTTTCTTTAAATGACCAAACATTTTCTTTTAACTTTTTAGTTAACCATTTTAGTATCTTTATTTTACAGATGAAAACCCCTGAGTGTCAAGAGAACTCTAGGTCTTAAGAAAAATATATTTACCTAGTCTAGAGATCTTGTCAACTGTATCATGAGTTACAGAATTTTACTGTTTGAACTAGCAGTACTTCTACTTAATATAGATAGGAGATTCAAATCCCATGAGTGAAGAAAGTGGAAAATAGATTTTGAAATACCTTGTACTGTTCCCTGGCGATAATATCCTTCTGGGTTGCTATACAGTAATGTTTACAGACCCCAAAGGGATCTGTCTTTTGCAGTACTCCTCAGTATAAAGGTAGTAAGCTTGCAAAAACAGTATCAGTAGGAAATTATCTGTTTTTAAGAGTTTTGGGATACTTTTTTTTACCATGTTTAAGTATAGTGAATACATAAATATACAAATGCTTAGTATTTATTTTATATTTCTTCTCTTTAGAAGTTGAGTATTTAATCATAGAAGGTCTGTTTTTTGTTTTCACAAATACCTTTTTACATCAAAGTGGAATTTCTGTATAGTACATGACTTCTTTGAAATGCTGTAGTCTTTTGCTTATGAATGGGTTTTTTTGTGAGTTTTATTTTTTTAATAACTGGAATAGGTATCCAAGGAAACACTCATTTGCTTACAGCTGTTGCCAGATACAGTGACTAAAAATTGAAGTAGTTGTTTACAAAGGTAGGAAGAGATCCAAGAAAGTATTATTTGAATAGAGTTGAAGTTCTTTAATTAGTAACATTTTTGTTTCCTGTGGATGATTGGAAAAAATATTTTATGACCTACTGGAAAACCAGCTTCTAACCTTTTTCATTCTCTGATGAATAGATTTAAAATAGATATATTAGTCAGGGACATAATGTTTACCAGTTATATTCCAAATATCTTGTAGTGGGTTTATTTTTAACCTTGGTAACAGACATAATGGCAAAATAAATTGCTAAATTACCATTGGGAGACTAAAATTAGGTGAATGTACCAGTTTTGAAAGGTCCGAGAATGACTAGAAACACTCTTGCTAACCTATTGTATATTTATAGTTCTATGAAGAATGATAGTTATAAATGATAGTTCTACTACTCTGTTATTTAACAGAGTAATCTAAAAACTAAATTTCTCTTTGCCAAATAGCCTATAGAATTTGTTCAAATAGGGACCAGCAG
Organism: Tupaia belangeri chinensis; assembly: GCF_000334495.1. Taxonomy (NCBI): domain Eukaryota; kingdom Metazoa; phylum Chordata; class Mammalia; order Scandentia; family Tupaiidae; genus Tupaia; species Tupaia belangeri. Next base: position 1,290,553 of record NW_006159500.1, on the reverse strand, counting down.
TTAGTGTAATGCTATATCGCTGGACTCCCACGTAGTCGACTGCAGTTTGAGTCCTAGACCCAGTGGCTTAAACTCACGCCGGGCGCATGTGCGTGCATGCCCAAGATCCTGAGAGGAGAATGGAGGAGAAGGGATTGCAGCGTGACCATCCCCCCTGGGGGGTGATTTCTTGCTTTCTGTCTCCCTGTTTCTTAAAGAGTCTTTCTGGTGAGTGCACGTACCCTATAACAAAAAACAAAAACAAAAAACCTCTCAAAAAAAAAAAAAAGAATTTTTCCAATCTTTAAATATTGGTGTGTATTTTGGGCGTAGGTTATATGCACTTGTCTAAGAGGGAGCGAGACAGAAAGAGAACATACCCGCCAATGAGATGTGGTCATGTTGCAATCTTTTTCTCCATTTCTCCATCCCATAAAGTTCTTAGGCATGGGCACACACTTGTCCAAGGTTTATCAAGCCACAGTGACCAGGATTTGAACTGTAGTTGGCCATGTGTGATCTGACTCCTGAGCACTGCCTAATTACTGTGTTATGGGGCTGGTCCAGAATACATTTTTAATTACTACTTTTCTGTCCACTGTGACACTTTGTTATGTAGTTTATTTTTACTTACTGGTTGAAAATTAGGAAAATTACTAGGTGGAGCTTTGTTACCTTGACTTCATACAAGGAATATTTAGTACCTTTATATTTGCCAATGCAGTTTGATTTTTAGCACTTCTGACTTTTATTATAAAGATTTTATGTGTACAAAAAATAATGTTCTGGTAGAATTTTCGGCCATCTTTATTTAAATAACATTTATATTGGCCTACTTTGTATCAGTCGCTAAGTTTTCATCTTCAGGAAAGTATCATGGAACCAAAATGTGAACATTTAACATACTTTATGGTAAGTGCCGCAATAGAATTATCTTTAAAGTGCCATTCGGTTGCACATAAAGTTCCCTCTAAATTTGTTCCTTTGATTACCTTTCTGTATTACTTTTATTTCCTAAATATTTCTTACTTCTGTTGTGAACTCTTTCTTCATTGTTTCCTCATTCTTGTTCCAGTTAAATATTTTCTCTTTGTACCCATCAAAGTGATTAATCTTTTTTTAAAGAATTATTTTATTTAACTTTATTTATTTATACACGTTTTAATTTTAATTTGGCCAGAGAGAGAGAAAGAAAGAAAGTGAGAAAGCAAGCCACCAGGTTCAGGACTTGAACCGTAGTCACCCATGTGGGAATCCAGCGCCTTTAACCACCGTACCATCTGCCGGCCCCTGGAATGATTCATCTTAAGTGAAAAATTTGACTTTGTTGTCATTTATCTACCTAACACTCTTCAAGGCTTTCTCTCGCACGTGATCTAAACTACCTAGTTTCCTCGCAAGGCCTTTAAGGATTTTTCTGATCTAATTCCAATTAGCTTTATAACTTCTTTGCTTATCCTTTCTAGCCTTCAACTTTTTTTTTCTTTTTTTTCTTAACCTTTTCTCGACCATCCCTCCAACAAATGCAACTATCTAGCTGTGCTCTCTTTTTTTTTTTTTTTTTAGAGCCCCTCCCCCCCCCCCCCGCTATAGGGCGCGTGTGCTCGCCAGACAGACAGAGAGAGACATAGAGACAGAAAGCGAGAAATCACCCCCCGGGGGGATGGTCACACCGCAATCCCTTCTTCATTCTCCTCTCGGGATCTTGGGCACGCACACACACGCGCCTGGCGTGAGCTTTAAGCCACTGGGTTCGGAGTGCGAACCGCAGTTGACTACGTGGGAGTCCAGTGACATAGCCATTACGCTAACTGCTGGTTCCCTGGCTGTGCTCTTTTTCAACCTAGCATTGAGACTGCCTACTTCTGTTAATGTGCATACCACTCTCCTGCACCTTTTTTTAAAGCTGACTCAAGTCATTTCATAGTACTCAAAGCCAGTATCTTCCCCTCAAAAAATTTCCTGGGGACTAGATTAGGTGTCTCCTGCTAGTACTCCTATAGGAAAGTTCTGTGTATTCTATTCATGGCACTACAATTAGAGTGGTGCTTCCAAAAGTCATTAATGTTGTTTGTTTGGCTTGGTTTTAACTTCATTATGAATTCTGACACTAAGGACACTTGATTTGTTTCTGTCTGTTGGAGTTATTGTCCTTAATGATGCTCAGATTATTTTGTTTTGCTAATAGGAGCTTATTGGGGGCCAGCTGGTGGCATAATGGTTAAGGCAGCCAGATCCCACATGGGCGACCGCACAGTTCAAGAACTTGAACCTGTTACTTAAAAAACATGCCAGGTGCATGTGGGTGCATACCCCAAAACCTGGGAGAATGGAGGAGAAGGGATTACAGCATAGCCATCCCCCCCGGAAAGCTTTCTTTCTGTGTGTGTGTGTGTGTGTGTGTGTGTGTCTGTCTGTCTGTCTGTCTGTCTGTATCTCTCTCTCTCTGGTAAACCCACACACCCTATAGCAAATTTTTAAAAAGAGAGCTTATTGAAATTGGTTTTTCAGTCTCTGACAAGGCCTGAGTAATTGGGTCATCAGGAAAGTCATGGCGTATTTTTGCAAAGAAAAACACAGAAAAATACATCATGACTTTCTCAATGGCTTAATATTTGACTATATTCTTTGAGGAAGCAAATTTAAAATGGGAGCAATCCTTTCTGCATAGGGACAGAAACAGAGAAAGTTGCAGAGAGATATCAATCCCTTTCACTATCATAAATGTCAGTATCCTGAGCTATTCATGGTATGGATATAAGTTAAGTTTATTCTGTTCCATTTAACAGCAGTTCCTTGGGAATCTCTTTCTCTTTTTCTTTTTCTTTTTTTTTTTTTCTATTTTTTTGAGAGGTTTTTGTTATAGGGCGTGTGCGCTCGCCAGACAGACAGAGGGAGACAGAGAGATAGTGAGAAATCACCCCCCAGGGGGGATGGCCACGCCGCAATCCCTTCTCCTCCATTCTCCTCTTGGGATCTTGGGCACACACGCACACGCGCTCGGCTTGAGTTTAAGTCACTGGGTCCAGGATACGAACCGTGGCCGACTACGTGGGAGTCCAGCGACACAGCCATTACGCTAACTGCTGGTCCCGGGAATCTCTTTTATAGTATCAGTTACTCTTCTACTTTTGTGTTACAATGGCATTTTGTTTATTCTATTAATAGCAGTTACTGTAGCCTGACTTCCAATTAATTAATCTACCCTGCTAATCCATCCTCTATCACCATTATTTCAGGGCCTTACATTATACTTAATAAATGTTTGCTGCTTTGATAACAGTACTGTTAGGAGGCAAAATTTATGTTAAACTTTTAGTTTACACAGTTCATCATTCTTAGATTGGGCACCTTCAGTGTCCCATGCACCAAGCTAACTAGATAATTTATTGAGCAGCCAAATAGTCTCTGCTAACTGAATGTTTTTTACACTAAATATTAAACATAATACTTACCCTATAGTAACATTTCCAAAAATGTTCTGCATGAAGTTAATAAGCAGTAAAATAAAGAAATTTTGTGATCAAATCAGTTTAAGAAATAGTGATGAAAAGGTAAACAAGTGTTATGGTTACAAGATTTGACAGTGCCAATAAATGCACATATCTAAGAGGCAGATAAATAATTAATTAATTTTCAATTTATTTGACTTAATTTTCCCCCTGACTATCCCTGGAACATACTTAGGAAAATGCTGGCCTGTAAATAACAAATTATATTTTTTGGCCCAGTGGAAGGAGTTTGGAGTTGCAAGTCTGCGCTTGGCTTTCTGCCTCTAAACACTAGGCTGTGAGACCTAATGTCTCTTAAAGCTTCAGTTGTCTCATCAGTAAAAGAGGTTAATACCCGTCTGTTCAGCCTAAGGTTGCAAATCCTTTGCAGTATACCTGACAAAGATTAGTATATTAGCACAGTCTTATCTAGATAAATGGTTCATTACAAATTTGACAAATACTGTAAATGTATTTGATTTCTTCTTCTGCACAGTTTTCTCTAATTCTACAGAATGATGATTAAAGATCTGACTTTTGTAGGCCTATCTGTAGTCATTCTAAGTAGCATTTCTGTTGTCATCTAGATTCTTGAATTTATATCACATTTTTTCTTGACCAATGATGGTAATAGTCTAGGTTCCTTAGATTTTAATTATGGGACATCTGAACTAAGCATCCAGTGACTGAGAAATCATTTTAACTTTTCCTCTGTTTTAATTTTTCCCTTATATAAATAGCTGGAAGAAAGCCAAACAAGTTTTAAAAAATTCAAATCTGGGGACCAGCAGTTGGCGTAATGGCTGTGTCGCTGGACTCCCATGTAGTCGACCGCGGTTCGCGTCCCGGACCCGGTGGCTTAAACTCACGCCAGGCGTATGTGCATGCCGTGCCCCAGCCCCCGAGAGGAGAATGGAGGAGAAGGGATTGCGGTGTGGCCATCCCCCCTTGGGGGTGATTTCTCACTTTCTGTCTCTCTGTCTGTCTGGCGAGCGCATGCACCCTATAGCAAAAACCTCTCAAAAAAAGAAATTCGAATCTGTCTCGTGGCCTTTTTTTTTTTTATTTCAAGTGAACGAGCAGCAGTAATATGTTAGGTATTTTTTTAAATACAAAGATATTTAAAGAACCAAGATTTGTTTATATTCTCGGCATTTAAATTGCTTTAAAATACAATAGAGCTTTATATGCTATTTATAGTAAACTCTTAAGAAATATGTAAATAAGGATGCTACTATAGTCTTGATTCATACTGTGTACACATAATTTAGTCAGGGTTGTGCTTTGAAATGATAAACCAGACTATATCCTATGATGGTGTGAGTATTAAAAGAATGCATATAGGCATATGTGTTCTTTCCTTGTCTCATGCTGCGTGTGTAGGAAAAGGAAGCACTGGGTAATTCATTGAGGTGACATAATAGCTCACTTACATTGAGCTTTTGCATGTCCGTGACTGTTGTTAGCTCAGTATGTATTTAATCTTGTAATCACCTGGTGATTACTAATAGTATTAATTATTTTGCATATTTTTGGGTGAAGTAAGCTGGGCTTCATGAAGAGTTTTATCTATCTTTGCTTTTTTAAACAGGCTCTGTTGGCCTCCTTGCTGGTAGTAATAGGGTCAGAAATACCTGACAGTGATTAAGGTTTAAGTTCCTAGGCACCTCTAAGTTATCAGAGCCAAGGCAAGAGAACGAGGGTGAGAATATGAATGAAATTATTGGTGGGTAAGGGCTCAGCTGTGGAGCCAGTCTGTCTGGATTTAAATTCCTGTGTTGTGCTATTTACTGTTTAATCTTATATAACTTTTATTTTTGTTACCGTAAAACAGGGATAGCAGTAATACCTACTTCACAGTATTATAAAGTTTAAGTGAGCTAATACATGAAAACTGTATCAGACACTTGGTAAATAATAAGTGCTAACTATTTATTGGTATTACTGTTTTTATCATTAATAACACTAACTGGATCAGCTGTCAAGGCAGTAGACACCAGAGGCCTTAGCATTCTTGAGTAACCAGGGTTGATCTTTTCATCCAGATGTGGGCCTAGTCATCCCAGCTGTGGTGGTCAAGCAGTTATTTTAAAGAAAGCATGACCTTTTGACATCTCAGTGGGTAAAAAGTACTATTTTGTTTTGTTTAAATTAATATTATCCAATACCAACACTTTTTTTTAACTTTCAAGTTATTTCTAATTTTTGTAAATATTATTTCTCAGACAAAACTCCAAACAGAGACATTATTATTACATGATTTTCTAATTGGAAGGATTGGGGGGAGAAATTGCTTTAAAAAAATGGAAATTCCTTCTGACATCTACTACAATGGGAAAATTGAGAGGTTAAAATAATTTGACTGAAGTCATAGAGTTATTAAGTAATGAGATTGGGGTTTAAAAATCAGGAATTTAGGGACCAGCAGATGGCATAGTGGTTACATTGCTGGACTCCCACATAGCTGATCATGGTTTGAGTCCCAGACCCAGTGACTTAAAAAACTCATGCCCAAATTCCTAGGAGGAAATCGGAGGAGAAGTGATCGAGGTATAACCATCCCCCCTGGGAGGATGATTCCTTTCTGTCTCTCTTGTCTCTGTTTGTCTCTCCAGCAAGCATGCACACACCCTATAGCAAACATCTCTCAGGGAAAAAAAAAAAATCAGGAATTTAGTTCTGTGTCCTTATTACTACTTAGTTCCTCTGCTTTTAAGTAAAATAATTTTTTGATGAATGTAAATTTTCTCATTTAATTTTTTTGTAAAAATGGTATTACCTTAAGTTGGCCATGGAATACGGATTTCATTTAAAAAAAAAAAAAAGAACACCTTCCATTTCTATGTATTCTAGGATTCTTTTCCTAAAAGCATATTGGCTTAGAGTAAAGCAAATACTGTGATATCCACAAACTATAGTCTAATATTGTTAGTTTTGTTTTTGTTTCTGTTTTGTCAGAGAGCACATGCACTTACTGGATGGAGAGATACTGAGAAGGATAGAGAAAGTGAGAAATCATCCCCCAGGGGAGTGGTCATGTGTTCTCAACTCTATCTCTCCTTTGGGGAGTTTAGACATGCACACAAATGCACCTGGTGTGTTTTTAAAACCACTGGTTCAAAAACAACAACAAAAAAACCACTGTTTCTAGGACTCAACCACACTGTTGGCCGTGTCACATCTGGCCACCTTAACCTTAATCATTATGCCACTTGCTGACCCTAATACTGTTATAGTTCAAAAACCAAATCAAAATAAAATTAAACGTATAGTCTGATATGTACAGTATCTTAAGCTAATGTCTCCTTTTGATGCAGATTAGAATAGGACTCCTTTTTTTTTTTTTTTTTTTTTTTACTTGGGTATATAAGTTTCTACAAATGCAGAAAATCTGTATTTACTCCTAAACATATATGACAGCACAGAAATAAGTAGTTGAGAAATTCCCAGAGTATAGGAAAGAATGTTTGTTCAGGTAAAGTTACTCATATTTACTTTGTTTCTCACAGTGTGTTGAATTTATCTCCTGACACTTTGATCTTAGGAAAGTTTCCTAAATTGAAATCGTTCTTGCATCTGCAATGCTTAGAGAAATGCCTTGATTTGTTTAATATCTTCTCTTTTATGGGTAATTAATAAATATAAATTCAATTTAGTAATTCTTTAGGCCAGCAAGTGACATAGTGGTTAAAGCATTGGAGTCCTACATGGTCAACTACAGTTCGAGTCATGGACTTGGCAGCTTGTAACTCACTCCAGGTGTTTTTGTATGTTCGTGCCCAAAATCTCGAGAGGAAAATGGAGGAAAGGGATTGTGGCCATCCCCCAGGGGGTGATTTCTCACTTTCTGTCTCTCTGTCTCTCCCTATCTGATGAGCACACATACCCTATAGCAAAAATCTCAACAACAAAAAAAGAAATGAAAAGAATTGGGATGACCCCATGGCCTCAGTGGTTAAGGAAACTGGATGGCTTATCGTAGTTCATATCTCGGCCCCTGCTTCTTGAAAAACACCCTGGGCAAGTGTACATGTGTGCCCTAAATCCTGACAAGATGGAGAAATGGAGAAGGGATTACAATGTGACTACGCCCTACTGTAGGGTGCTTTCTTTCTCTCTGTCTCTCTGGTGAGTGCATATACTCTCTGGCAATTAAAAAAAAAATGCTATTGCCTACATACTTTAATTAATTAGCATTAAATTTCCTCATAGATAAAATTGTTGTATTTTAATTTTATTTCTTCCATGAGATAGACAAAGAAAGAGACAAACACCTTCCCCCTGCAGGGTTACTCTACCACTATATTCTCCCAGCTTCCCATCCTGAGCCAGCACACATCATAGGCATGCACGTGTGCCCATCGTGTAGAGGGAGATCTCCAGATAAGAACCTGAACTTCCCTAAATGGGTCAAGATCATAGAGCATTGTGCTACCACTATGGCATCATTGATAGGCCCATAAACTTAATAATATGATCAGTTATTTGTCCTTGCTGTGTGAAAGCTTATACCATAGTTCAGTTGATCTAAAAATCAGAAGTTGGGCTAGCTGTGTTGGTATAGCAGTGACAGTGTTCTGTGATGCTGGAGCCACAGGGGAAGGTCCCAGGTTTCCTTCTCAGATCTCGCCATGTGTGCTAGGTACATGTGTGCCTGTGATCCTGGCTGGCTAAGGCTGAAAGTGGGTTATGGGGTGGGGACCTTGTTGGGCAATCTCTTTGTTTTATTTATTTATTTATTTATTTATTTATTTATTTATTTATTTATTGGAGAGGTTTTTGCTATAGGGCATGTGCACTCGCCAAACAGAGAGAGACAGAGAGACAGAAAGCGAGAAATCACCCCCCAGGGGGGATGGCCACGCCGCAATCCCTTCTCCTCCTTTCTCCTCTCAGGATCTTGGGCATGCATGCACACACGCCCAGCGTGAGTTTTAAGCCACCAGGTCCGGGACGCGAACCATGGTCGACTATGTGGGAGTCCAGCAACATAGCCATTACACTAACTGCTGGTCCCAGCAATCTCTTTCTCTTTCTCGCTCAGAATAAATAGATGGATGAACTTCTGAAAAATTAGAAATTGGCTCAGATTTTCATTGTATTTGATGTGTTATATAATGGAATCAAGAACACTTTCATTTCAGTCTTAAGCCAAAAATTCAGGAGAGGTCAATTTTCATGAAGTCCAGATTTTCTCCAATTGTGCATGATAATATCTTATGTAATGCTAGATATGACTGAGGTTAAAAATAGAACTTAGGTGCTTACTGAGTACTAAGTACTAAATTAAATGCTTTATAATCCAATTTTCAAAACACTCCTAAGGAAACAGGTTCAGAGGTTTTTTGCACTTAAAGTGCACCTGCTCCTGCATAAATGTGAGAACTTTGGACTGCCCAGGTCTTCTGTCTTTAAATCTCTGCCCCTTTAAAAATATCTTATCAGGACCAGCAGTTGGCATAATGGCCACATTGCTGGACTCCCATGTAGTCAACCGTGGTTTGCGTCCCCGTACCCGGTGGCTTAAACTCAGGCTGTGTGTGCGTGTGTCTGTGTGTGTGTGTGCATGCGTGCCCAACGTCCTGAGAGGAGAATGGAGAAGGGATTGCAGCGTGGCCATCCCTCATGGGGGGGGGTGATTTCTCACTTTCTGTCTCTCTTGTCTCTCTGTCTTTCTGTCAAGCGCATGCACCCTATAGCAAAAACCTGTAAAAAAAAAATCTTATTACCATTTACTATCTTAGCATTACTATTTCAAATCTGGGTCTGCTCTATGGTACAGTGGTAATATGTCGTTCAAAAGAAGCCAGATCCCACATGATAGCTACAATTCACATTCGCTCCTTGTTCTTCCTAAAACACTCTGAGCGCGTGCCCAAGATCCAGTGAGCTAGATGACTGCAGGAAGGGGATTGTAGTGTGACCAGATCCTGAAAAGGTTGCTTATCTCTTTCTTGCCCCCTCGTCTCTCATATACTCTCTCTTACTTTCATCTATTTGTGCATGCACTATTTTGAGTAAAGGGAAAATGTACAAATATTTCAAATTCTTTGGAAATCATTTCTATAAATATGCAAGTTAATTGTGGGTCAATATTAAAATGAACTAAATACTTTTGGTTGAAGTGTATGTACTGGAAAAGGAGAAAATTGCCAGAAGCAGTCTTCTGGAGAAGAAAGCTTACTAGGAGTAAAAACTTAACGGAATTTTTTTATTCCAATTCCCATAGAATCCAAGAACTTCTGAATATGTGTAGTTTTTCTTGCAGTATCTCATTTGAAGAAATAATTTTTAAAAATAGCTTTTTTAAAATAACAGCTTTATTTTATATGCCATAAGACTCACTTGTTTTAAGTGTAAAATTCACTCATTTTTAGTAAATGCATACAGGTGTGCAACCATAACCACAGTGTAATTTCACAACATTTTTCTTACTCCCAAAAGAAACTTTATACTCTTTTGTAATCACTCTTCATTCCTACCCCCATCACCAGGTATCCACTAACCTTTTATCTTCCTAGATTTGTCTCTTCTGTATGTTCCGTGTAAATGGGTCTTTTGTTTTGGCTTCTTAGCATATCTGAATTTCATCATTTATTAACCTGGATAAAGCGTTTTGACCCTCTCTTTGATTGATAAAGTAAGGTATAGTGGAATTATTTTCTCTAATTAATAAAGGTAATAGTGATCTTTTCTTTCTTAACTAGAAGAGTCTTTAGTATTCATGATCCAAGATTATGTTAAATAGAAAGGCAGAAGTTAACTTAGCTTTGCTAAGATAACTTTTGGCAAAGTTTATCAATCAGGCAGTATCTTCATTATGTAAATCCACTCAGAATATACTGTCATGTACCAGCAAGTTGGAAAGTAAACAGACTTCATAAATTATGTAGACTAGTATTGGTTTGCATTTACAGCAGTGTGCTCGTTAAAGCTGGGCCAGGAAAAAACACCACTGTGCTTCTACTTTTCATTACATGTATAAACTGTGCCAACAGCACATAGCCAAGACTTGGGAAGGAAAGCCAAACCTCGTTTGGGCTCCTCAGCAGCAGAATTTCTAGAAATTGCTCTTTTGCTCTGTGTCAGTGTTAATTTTATTCCTATTACCCATTCATTCTCTGTATTTCTCCTGTTTATCTGACCTTTGAAATGGAGTGAGAATCTGATTGACTCAGCTCAATCAGATGTATGTCTTTGGGTCATTGTGAAGGGAAGGGGATTCTAGTGTGATGGAATGGAGAAGGGATTGCAGCATGGTCATCCCTCACAGGGGGCGATTATACAGTATCAAAAAACAGACATGGTGCTGAGGGAGCTTTCCAAGAGTATAGTGAGACTTCTGTCCTTTATTCTTAGTGATTGATGTACTTACATGAAGTGAGAGCTAGGTAGTGAATCAACCATACCATGCATCTAATCTTTAAAGATTTAGCTCCTTGGGCCGGCAGGTGGCCCTGGCCCTGGCCCGGTCCTGGCCTTGCCCCTGGCAGGTGGTTAAAGGCACTGGATTTCCACATGGGTGACCATGGTTTGAGTCCTGGACCTGGCAGCTTGCTTTCTCACCTTCCCTTTCTCTCTCTCTCTCTCTCTCTCTGTTTCTCTGGTCAAATTAAAAAATAATAATAGCAAATAGAATTAAATAAATAATTATTCAAAAAAATTTAGCTCTTTAATAAATCTTTAAATATTAAAGATGGTGGCTTGGTATTTGAGGGCTCTTGATGAACTCTTAAAATCGCATTTCTAGTAAGTGCCACTAGCTCTGAAGGTGAATATTTTTTGTCTCTTTTGAGGACTGAAAGGGAATAGCAGGGAAGAATGAAATGAGAAAGTCCATGGCTACATCTTTTCTCATCGTCAACCTCTGCTTGTTGCTGTTACGGTCTTAAGAGCTGGTGATGGCCTTGTCTCCATGGCTTTTTCCAGAACTTAGAGTTTTCCCAGTTCCACCACGAAGCTGTTTGTGAGGTGCCCTTCCTTCCATTCCCTCCCTTTCCTGTGTGAACCAGTTGAATTCTTTCCATCACCATCTAATGCAACTCAAGTCACCCTTCTGCCACAAGAATCCTCTATGGAATGTTACTTTCTTGCCCAGTTGGTATAATTTTGCATTTTGGTTCTTTAACTCCTTTTTTTGCTGATGTTCTAGGTTATATTTATGCTTCTATATATCCTTTTATAGTACTAGAATATCTGACAGCTTTATTATTAAAATATAACCTATAATCTGAAAGTTTGTTTTAGATATCTTACAGGGAAAGCCTCATTTATTTTTCTATGAGACTTTTTTTTTTTTAAAGAGAGATGTTTGATATAGGGTGCATGCTCTCCCCAGAAAGACAGAGACAGACACACAGAAAGCAAGACATCACACCCCAGGGAGGATGACCACACCACAGTCCTTTCTCCAGTCTCTTCTTGGGATTTCAGGCACACACGCACATGTGACCAGCATGAGTTTTAAGCTACTGTGTCCAGGGCTCTAACCATGGTTGACGACATGGAAGTCCAGTGATGTAAACATTATGCCATCTTCTGGTCCCCCAATCTCTTATTTCTTTTTTAGCTTTATAGAGATTTTCGATTAAACAAGTGAACATTTTCAAGCTTTTGATCCCATAACATCCAAACACCTAGTTTATGCTCCAAGTTTCAGATTTTGTACCTCTCAAACTCAATTCAATTTTACCCATGATTCCTGACTGTTTCTTAGGTAAAATAGCCATTTTCAAACCTGTGTTTTTTTCATGTCATGGTTGTTGGTACCAGCACAGCCATGGGTACTTAAGCTAGAAATTCTCATCTTTGCTCCTTTCCCATGCCTCTATATCCAGAAAGTTTCCTGTTACATATTTCCCTCACAAATATTACTTGTTTCAGACTATCTTTATACATAGTAGTGCCTACTTGATTCTACTTTGCATTATGACTTTTTGAATGTTAATTTTTGGTATTTTAATTTGGAATTTTTTATATTTGAAACTTGTAAGGGCCAGAATCTATCATAGTCTTCTTCACTGAATTAAAGAATACTCTTCAAGACTTTTTTCTAGGCTTGAGTCAGTGTTTTACTATATTTTTATTTGGCTTTCCCTAGGCAAAAGGAATTTGGCCGTCATTCATGATTTGATTTTATATATATATATATATATATAAAAAATATATA
>NW_006159500.1:1241572-1277840 GCF_000334495.1 Tupaia belangeri chinensis | reverse complement strand
TCTTCTCCATTCTCCTCTCAGGATTTTGGGTACACACACACACACACACACACACACACTCTGATGTGAGTTTTAAGCCACTGGGTCTGGGATTCAAACCACGATTAACTACATGGGAATCCAGTGACCTAACCATTACGCTATCCACTGGTCCCCAGGGATGTGGGTTTTTTTTTTTTGTTTGTTTGTTTCATTTTGAAGAATTATTTTATTTAACTTTATTTATTTTTATTATTATTTTCCATTTTGATCAGAGATAGAGAGAGAGAGACAGAAAACAAGCCACCAGGTCTAGGACTTGAACTGCAGTCAGCCATGTGGGAATCCAGCACCTTTAACCACTACACTACCTGCCAGTCCCAGGGATGTGGGTTTTTTTGTTTGGTTGGTTGGTTGTTTTTTTTTTTTAAGAATTATTTTATTTACCTTTTTATTATCATTATTTTCAAGTTTGATCAGAGAGAGAGAGAGAGAAAGTGAGAAAGCAAGCCACGAGGTCCGAGACTTGAACCGCGGTCAGCCATGTGGTAGTCCAGCGCCTTTAACCATATGCCACTTGCCGGCCCCGCCAGGGATGTGGTTTTAATAGTGGGAATATTTTAAGTCATTGTACTTCTAATTACTTACAATGAGAATGCAGTCTTTTATAAGTAGCTAGATTTTAGTCTGCTAATGATAATGTTTTTAAACTTGGTGTTTTAGTCTAAATGTTAAAAATTAGCTATCTATGTTTTTAAAATGATTGAATTCTAGAAATAGGTTTTCTTTTTTAAAAATTCACATTCTCTCCCCAAAAAAGGATTTCAATTTTTTTTTAAAGTTTCAGTTTTTCTATTTGCCTTCCACTCAAGTGTTTTTATAGAAACACTTTTGGTTGATACAGTTTTGATAATGATTGCTAGCAGAAGAAATAAATGACAGTTGAAGCAAAGAGATTACAAAGACAATTCTTTACTCTAATTAGACATGTCTATTGCATGATTTAGATTTCTTTTTCCAGTTAAGATATCTTAAATTTGAATACTTGTCCACTTAAGATATTTTCCAGGTAAAACTAGAATAAGGTAATATTTTTAATGATTAGGTTAAAAATCTTCTGTGGTTTGGCTTCTTGTACTATTTTAGAATTTCAGGAAAAAATTGTTCAGAAGCATTATATTTGGTAATTGTGCATTTGAAAGAGTTAAGCTCTTGGCATTTTTTCAGACCACATCTTTTTGTCTGACATCAACATCATTCATAGTTTATATTTTGTAATGTAATGACTCAGCTTCCTCATTTGGTTTATATCATTAAAGTCACCTGAGTGTCTGACTTCTATAAAGTGTGACTTCTTTAGGAGGGGGTGTGTGTCACATAATGGGCAATTAGAAGCATTGAAACAATGTATTAATCATACTAAGGCATTGTAAAAATTTTTTAAAATAAAATAGGGTAGCATACAAATGGAGTAGTAATTAGAATTACTATTCAACATAGTAGATTTTTTAAATTTTATTTATTTAGTCCCATTTGTTATTATTATTTTTAATTTGACCAGACAGAGAGAGAGAGAGAGAAAGTGAGAAAGCAAGCCTTCAGGTATGGGACTCGAACTGTGATTGGTCATATGGGAATCCAGCACCTTTATCCTCCACGCCACTTGCTGGCCCTGCTTTTCAGAATTTAAGGGTGATTCAGAAAAATGAAACTATGTATGAAACTATGTGGGAAAAATTAGAACACTAACTTAGTGTTGTGGTATAAATGTTACTAGTTAAGGAAACTAATACTTAAAATATATTTGCAAATCTGGGCTTCATTTCTCTTTGCTTGTCTTTATTGTGAACTTTTAATCTTTTAACTAAGCACTGAAGCTAATTAAATTATTGCTAGCTACCTTTTTGAAGCTAGACACCTTTTCTTTAGCCTTGTGATACCTGAGCTACTCCTGTTCTAAATGTGATTACCTAGGGGATAATTAGATTGCCTCAGAATACCTTTTCATATTGTTTTTCAAAGATACTTTTCTAAAATTCCTAAGTCACCGTCTAATCTAGATTTTGATATTTATACTTTTAATACCATCATATTAAGTATAATTTTTTTATTGGGAGCCAGTCTATAGACAAAGGTATTCTTTTTCTCTACCGGTCTCGATCAGTCCTCCCCTTCCTCATCTTTTTTCTTTCCAGTCTTCCCTGCCTCCATTTCCCCCCTCTGTCCTCCCTTGTTTACACTGTCTGTCTCAGTGTATGTAGAAAGATACAAAATTAGAATTATGGTAAGAAGGGGTAGATGATTTCCTATAAAGTTACTATTCAGTGATATGACTATGAAACAATTTCTTAGATAACTAGTTGGAGTTTAGTGTCCAACAGGCCAGGGTTAGAATCGGGTTTATAAAAATTAGTATATATCCATTGTGGAAAAAAATGTTATACTATCAACAAATATAAAACAGAAAGGAAAAATGCTATTTTTTCCCTGAAACTTCTTAGAGATAATCACTATTAGTGGTTTTCATATATCCTTATACATATCTACTTTGTATATTTACATATTAGCTACATTAGTTTCAAGTTTATGTTTATTTTCCTCTTATAACAGTCTTCACTAGGGTCACAAAGCATCTATTCATTTAGTTCTATTTCAAATTCTCAGTTTCTTTTCTTTTTTTTTTTTTTTTTTTTGATTTTGTTAAAGCTCTTGCTATTTACTGTAGGGAGAGTACGGTGGGGTGGGGGTGAGCGGGTGCACATCTGGATCCTAAATGGGTAACTGAGTGGTTGAGTCCTGGACCCAGCAGCTTGAGAATCATACAGGGCATGTGTGGTGCATGCCAAACTCCGAAGAGGAGAATAGAGGAAAAGGGATTGAAGTATGTCCATCTCCCCTGGGGAGTGATTTCTTACTTTCAGTCTCTTTCCTGATAAGACATGCAACCTGCAGCAAATAATAATAATAATTAGCTGTCTATACAACTACCCATACCTTATTACCTTTGTGTTTCTGAGTAACTACCAACAATACATTATTTGAGTATATAACCTTTTGTTCCCATATAAACAGGTGCTTTTTAAATGCCCAAACCCTAGGAGCCATTGAGGGGCGAGGGGGAAGAGAACTGTTACAAAGTACCTAAAATTTGGAAGTAGCCAAAATACTCCATGGTAGTTTTTTTTTTTTTTTTTTTTTATCTTCAAAGACCTATGATCTGATTGAAACTCCTGGTCTATTAAACAAAAGTTACTGCTATGCTTTTGAGAATCTTTTGTATGGCATTTTAAAATAGTGTAACTTCTCTCTTCCTGACCTTTTACAAAGAACTGTAATTGAGCCTGGCCTTGTGATTTTACTTTATATAGAAGTGAAAACCAAAAATAAAGTCCTAGCGCACTAACAATAAAGCCCTCTTATATTTTACAGCAAAAACTGACTCTTATAATTAATTAAAATTGCCATAACTCTCCTTAAACTAAAAAGTCACTGACTGTTTAAGTCGGGAGTCTTTCAGAAGAAATACAAAAAAGAAACAGTTATCATGTGACTTAGTCAAGTCTGCCAGTATTTGTGTGTCATAGGTAAAACAGAAACTGGAAAATGTGTCTAGTTGCTCCTTTTTGATTTTGGCAGCACAGCTCTGAAAATTATTCTTGAGAACTCATGACCCTAACTCTTGAAAATGTAATTCTTTTTCCTAATCTAAGTATCACTTCTTTTCTTGCTTAATGATGACTGACAACAGAATTACTTTTCTTTCAGGGAAAGATCCTGACCTCAATTATAGGTGTTCTGCCAGATTTCAGCTTGGAATAAAATAAGACTTTAGGCCAAAATGGATCTTTAGAATTCCTTCTCTGTCTCTTCTAGGATCCTACCACCACTCTGATTTTATGATGTCTTTGATAAGCTAACATGCATACCAGGAAACAAACAATTTTCAGAGATTTCACACTGCTCTCGCATGTAATGGTAATTTGTTAAGGGCACATAACTTAAAAGGACCTATTAGTCCCAACCCAAAATGTCTTCGACCTTTTTTTATGAAAAAGAGGCCTTCAACATTCAACAGATACCTTGGGCGTTTTCTTTTTCTTTTTCTGAGATCAGTTCTTGGATATTGGTCTCTGTGTCTTGAGCAGAGCTCAGTGTCTGAGTACTTGGCAGGGCGGGGAGAGAGGCCCAAGGGTCGAACTAGGTCTGGCTATACAACTAACCCATACATTAACAGTCTTCATTAGGTCAGAAAGCATCTAAATACTCACTTAGGTCTGACTGGTCTGGTGAGAGGGGACATGCCCTTGTGGGGAATTCTTTGGTATCAGAGGAAAATTTCCACTTGAAAGGAGGCAAGAAAATGGGGGAGGGCGGCTGCTTGATTTTACTGCAGCTCACTGAGTCACCCTGAGATAGCTGAACAACCCAGGTGGAGTGAAAGACTACCTGGCTGCTATCTCTGGACTGGCTTAATCACACCATCCTAAGCCCCAAAAAGTCCCTACCTCCTACCCCCATACCCTTCAGAGCCATGCAACTCCTGCATTTGGCCCCTTTTCTTCCTTTAGAAAGTGTTAATAAACCTTTCTGTTCACTTACTCTGTGAATCTGTGAATACGTTCACGGTTGACAACACAGAACATCCTAACATACATCACTGAACAGAACTGAACATTTCCTTCTGAAACGCTTGCTTTGAGATTAATAGCACCCTCAGTTTTCTGTTAAGAAAGGGGTCTATTTGCTTATAAGTAAGAGATCAGTTCTGGTAGTATTTTCAAAACAAAAGTCTACTGCAGAGGAGAGTCGTTTCCAGTTACAGAGACATTTAATTGCTTGTCTTTGAAAATGACACCTAGTTAAAAAAAAATTAGAACACCTCAAGGGGTTCTATTGCAATGAAAATTGTCCTCCTCATCTATCACATCTTTGAATAAATTTGCCTCCAGTAAAACAACTCATTTTATCCTGTAGATTTTTATAGGATTACTGGACAGATTATGTGGACAGAAGTCTGACTGCTTTTTCTATTTTTCCAAGGTCCTTTCCAGAGGGCCTAGGGAGGGTCACACCCACAGATGTTGACAGACCATTTTGGCCCTTTAGTGACAGGATTCTTCCCATATCCTGCCCTTGGCATAGTATTGCAGTATCTTTGTGATGTATATTAAGCCTCCTTATCATCACTGTTAAAGCACATTCCTTTCTGATCTCAGCTACCTTCCTTTTCCAAGCACCACCTTGAAAGCTGTAAAACCTACCTACAACCTGCAACCCCTCCTCCACATGCCCCACCTTTTTGGGCCAGGCCAATGGAAAAACTTTTCACCACATTCCAAACTCTGTCTTTTGCTCTCAAAATAAAATAAAAGGAACCCCTGTACCTAATCACCGGAGAGAAAGGCTAGCTTTGCCTCCTCTCTGGGCCTAGGTCACTCATTCTGCTTAGAAATAAACCACGTGAATTATTAATTAGTTTAGAGTTGGTTGTTTTCCATTGACACTATCTATTCACCCCTCCCTCTCTCCACTCTTTAAGGTTTACCCTGTCATTCTGAATTACTCCGATAGGAATTATTCTTGTGGCATCTATATTCCTATACTTAGACTTTCTGGCTTTAAGGAAGATTATTGTTAAAATTCAGAATTTAATAAAATAGAGGCAACTTAGTCACCAGAAGTTGATTGTTTCTGACTTAGGGCTTCTTAGCCCTGTTTTTTACGGAGACTTTGGTAGTTTTAGTTACATGTGAGTGAGTTGTTCATTCTAGGTAGCTTGCTCTAGATGTTTTATATGAGTTTAATTTTCAAGGTATATCATAACACTATTTTTAAAATAACGGAGCCTTGTGGTGGAACAGACAACAGGATTTACAGAACCAGAGGAGTGGATATGAATCAGCGTTCAAGAGAGGATAATAGAAATGACAAACTTTTGGGACCAGCAGGTGGCATGATGGTTAAGGTGCTGGACACTCTCACATGGCCGACCACAGTTCAAGTCCCAGACCTGGTGGCTTGCCTTCCCACTTTCTCTCTTTCTCTGTCTCTGGTTAAATTAAAATAAATGAATGAATAAATAAAATTAAGTAAAAACTTCTTCCTTAAAAAAATAAACGACAGACTTTTTTGGAGTTATTTAGTAAGTTCTATTATTTTACCTTCTTTGTCTACCTTGAAAACGTTCTGGTATTTATTTATTTATTTATTTATTTATTTATTTATTTATGTTTGCGCTATAGGGCGCGTGCGTTCGCCAGAAAGAGAGAGAGAGAGAGACAGAAAGCGAGAAATCACTCCCCCAGGGGAAATGGTCACGCCGCAGTCCCTTCTCCTCCATTCTTCTCTCAGGATCTTGGGCATGCACGCACACGCACCCTGAGTGAATTTTAAACCACTGGGTCTGGGACGCGAACCGCGGTCAACTTCGTGGGAGTCCAGCAACATAGCCATTACTCTAACTGCTGGTTCTCACACTCTGGTATTTATAATTACTGATTCTTTGATTTTTTTAAAAAAGTATGTCTAGTTGAAAGGTCGTTTGGGTAAAATTATGTGAGTTGGAAAATACTCCTGTGAATTTCTTTGCAATGTCTTTGCCTATTTCTGGTCATTATAGTCTCTTAAGTATAATTATCTCAAATGTTCCTAACTTTGTAGCATTCTAGTTTTCAGTTAGTATAAATAATGAAAATCCTCAGTCGTAACTGTATGCAGTTGATTCATTACAGTGTCCTGAAAGGAATAGGTATAGGAAATTAAGTAGAAACTAGAGACCATAGGAGGTAATAGCAAAGAACATGTGGATAGGAACAGTAAAGAAGTTTATTTGGGCTAGCCTGTGACATGGTAGTTAAGGTGGCTGGATGTCACATGGCCAACTGTGAGATCTAAGTCTTGGACCCTTTTGCTTGAACAACACATCCAGTGCATCTGCATGTGTGCCCAAAATCCCGAAAGGAGGGAGAGATGGAGAGGAAGGGATCTCAGTGTGACCTTTCCCCATGGGGGTTTCTTTCTCACCTACACCCCCAAACAGCATGCACATGCCAAATTATAAATAAATAAACATGGAATTCCCTAGGGCAGTATAAATTATTAAATCATAAATTTACTAATTTATAATTATTAAATTATAAATAAATAAATATAGGATTCCCTTGGGATGGCTACAGTCCCTTCTCCTGTTGGGATTTTGGGCACTTACACACACACACACACACACACACACACACACACACACATGTTTTTATGTTTTGTTTTGTTTTTTTTAAGCCACTGGGTCCAGGACTCGAACTGCGGTCGACTACTTGGGAGTCCAGCAATGCAACCATTATGTCATCTGCTGGTCTCAAGTTTACATTTCTAATAAGTTCCAAGTGATACTAATAGTGCTGGTCCTATAATCATACTTTGATAACCACCACACTACTGTGTTGATTCCAGAAGTCTCAGATGGAGCTAAATCTAACCTGTGTTAAATGAATGCTGAGTTGCTTGTATTGTATTTTTCTATGAAAAAATGCATCATGACTTTCCTGATGACCCAATAATTAGAGGATAGTTGTATCTATTTGATGGGTATTGTACCAGCAATCATCATTTAATATAGTACTGTTGTCTTTTTTTTTTTTTTTTTTTTTGTAGATTGGAGCATATGATCAACAAATATGGGAAAAATCTGTTGAACAAAGGGAAATCAAGGTAACAAGTTTATATCATTTTATTTATCCTGAAACATAGTTCTATGAATTATTAATTACATTTTATTTTATTTTGTTCCATATACTTTTAAGGTATAAATCAATATTTATTCAATCTAAACTCTGAAATAAAGAGGTAAACTCTTTTATGATAACAATCATGTGTCTTTACTTTTCTGCATCCTTCTGTTCTTTTACATTTAATTTCTAATGATTATTTTCTGTCAGCTTTTTTCCCCTTTCACTTGTCACCTTATACTTCTAGTTTGCTTTTCCTCCCTTTTGATGCTGTCATTGCTCTGTACAGTTTATTAAAGTGGTAAGTTTTTCAGGATTTTTCTCGCCTGAGTGATCCTGTGCAAATGCTGCTCTGCTTAATTGAGATCTGCTTTTTGGTGCTACTAACAGAATGACTTGGACATAAAAAGAGTTGCTGAAAAGTTGGTCATATTTAAAAAGAAATTTATATTTTTCATTTGCATAGATACTAATCAGTGTGTTCGTGCACGAGCTAAATTTAATCTGGGCCCATAGACTGTTATTTTAGTTCCTTCAGTTTTCTGTTTTGTATAGAAAGATTTGTATTATATTGAAAACCATTATCTAGTTATTTAAAAATCTGTCCAAGAAATTTATCAGTGTTTATTAAAGAGCAAGATTTGCCTTTTGGCCAGAACCACCATCTTCCAGTAATTAATCAAAATGATGAACACAAAGGGACAGCGGAGAGGCTGACGAACACAACGGGAAAGAGGAGAGGCACCCGATATATGTTCTCTAGGCCTTTTAGAAAACATGGAGTTGTTCCTTTGGCGACATATATGCGAATCTACAAGAAAGGTGATAGTGTAGACATTAAGGGAATGGGTACTGTTCAAAAAGGAATGCCCCACAAATGTTGCCATGGCAAAACTGAAAGAGTCTACAATGTTACCCAGCATGCTGTTGGCATTGTTGTGAACAAACAAGTTAAGGGCAAGATTCTTGCCAAGAGAATCAATGTGCATATTGAGCATATTAAACATTCTAAGAGCAGAGATAGCTTCCTAAAACGTGTGAAGGAAAATGACCAGAAAAAGAAAGAAGCCAAAGAGAAAGGTACCTGGGTTCAACTAAAGCGCCAGCCTGCTCCACCCAGAGAAGCACACTTTGTGAGAACCAATGGAAAGGAGCCTGAGCTACTGGAACCTATTCCCTATGAATTCATGGCATAATGGGTGTTAAAAATAAACTAATCTGTGGTCTATTAAAAAAAATTAAAAAAAAAAAAGAGCAAGATTCTTGCTATTTGTTCATTGTAGTCTTCATGCTCTTTTTGGTGAAGGATTAATGTGCTTTACAAAGTTGTGGTATGTGTTAAATATAGAATTAAGGCATTAGGACAGAAAGATAAAATAGATTATAGTTTTGTGGGTGAGATACACAATTACAGGTGAGATAAATCCAATTAAGAGAGGCATATGTAGGGTAGGGCAGGTGGCATATTGGTTAAGGCACTGGACTCCAATCAACTGCCAGTTTGGAGTCCCAGACCTGGTGGCTTGTTTTCTTACCCCACCACCACTACTATCTCCACCCTAGCTCCCCCACCCCTCGCCGACTCTGTGGTTGTGTGCACTATAGCAAATTAAAAAATAATAATAATAGTAAAATTAAATAAATATATTTTTTAAAAAGAGAAAGAGGCATGTATAAGCCTTTGTAAGGAAACACAGAGGGAGACAGCTCTATGGAGGTAAAGAAAGACTTCACTGAGGGAGTGTCTCATGAGCTGAGTTGGGCAGACATGAAGGAGAATAGGAATAACATTTCACACAGACATTCCATGTCTACTTTTCATTATAAATAGACATAATGGAAGAAAGAACTTGACAGAGTTAAGAATCCTCAAGGAGTTTGATTTGGTATTGGATAGAGGAAAAAGATTAAGTGGTTATAAGTAAAACTAGAAAGGGAAATGGAAGTCAGATTATGAAAGGGCTTAAATGCCTTATCCAAGAGGTTGGATATAATCTGAAAAATAGCTGAGAAAATACTGAAGGATTTTAAGCAGAAAATTAGATATATTTTTAATAAATTTGAGCAGGCAGCACTATGTTAGGGCATAGTGGGAGAAGAGTAGATCCAACATTCTATTTTAGAAATACTCAAGTAGTACTTGGAGGAGAGATTTGAGAGTCTTAGTATATAGAGAACATACATGTATAGGGATACACACACACACACACACACACACACACCTATATATATTATCCATATTATAAAGATACAGCCATAGAAGTGAATAGAATTCCACTGAATCATGACAGAGAAGGGCTGGGAATGAACATTGGGGTCCATCAGTATTTAATGGGTAGGCAATAAACGAGAAGCCACATAAAGAAGGAAAGAGAATAGGAGATTCATGAGAAAATAGTCTGGAGTGTCAATAAAAGTATAGTCAAGCAAATAAAATACAGCAATGGAGGTCTAGTAAGATTCATTAAAACCTTTTATTCTTGGGACCAGCACATGGTGTAATGGTTGCATCACTAAACTCCCATATCGTCAACCATGGTTCGAATTCGCAGACCCAGTGGCTTAAAACTCAATGCCAGCCACGTGTGAGTGCATGCCCAAAATCCCAAAAGAAGAATGGAGAAGAGATTGCGGCATGGCCATCCTCCCTGGAGGGTGATTTCTCTCTCTCTCTGTCATCTCTGTTTCTCTGAAGCTTACAAGTGTACTCTGTAGTTTAAAAAAAAAAAAGTCTATCTTTTTAAAAAAAAACCCTTTTATTCTCTGACAATTAAAAAACTTCAGCCCTTTGGAAAGGGCACATTAAATATTTTGAGAAGGTTGTGTTTTCAGTCAGCTCTGGATGTTTCTTAAATTTAAAAACCTCAAAAAACTACATGAATAATTTTTTAGTTTTCGGAAGCCATTTATCACAAATTACTACATTACATACGTAATTTCCTCCTTTTAAAAACAATTACTTTAATGAATAAATACAGCTTAGGATAAGGAAGAATTATATTAGGTGTTACTTAGTACTGGTCAGGATGATCTTAGGAAAGGTTCAGGCCTATCACTTCTTTCTGAACCATGTCTTCCTTTGAAGATAATACTTCGTAATAGTAATTGAAGAATTAAAAATAGTATTAAGACTTCTGTTATTTTGGATTATAAGAGTCTGTTGACAGAGCTTCAAAGTACATTCCTTACTGGCTAGACATTCTGGTGATTCTGGTGTAGGTAAATTATTTATAGTATAAAATGACTTTGTATTTATCTCTAGGAAGGTAAAGAGTTGTATAACGGTTATATTAATGTCAATAGTTTATATTTTATAAAAGCCAAAATATTCTGTTTAGAGAACACTGGACCAAATGTATTGAGTTCATTCTGTGTAGTTCATTCTCTCATTAGTTGGCAAAGGAGTGAGCAACTAGTAAAGAAGTCAAAGATGTGTAAATATGTATGTTGGAAATGCTCATTTTTGAATTAAAAATCCATAGTTGTTGTTGCTAAATTGTAAAATCTTTTATACATTGCTAAACATTTTAGAAATCATAACTAAAACCTTTGCTTAATTTTCTTATCACTTTGACCAAAATTTGAAAGTAAATTCAGAATTTTTTCCATCTTTAGTACCCGTAAGACTTATGAGGGGACTTCAAAAAGTCTGTGGAAAAGTGAAATTAAAATACAAGTTTATTTTGGTATAAAAAATAAACCTTGAAATCTATATGTAGTTTTCATAACATACATTTTCCATGAGCTTTTTGAAGATGTCTTCTAATGCTTCAGCAAAAAGCTTATAAAGTCATAGGAAAAAGGGGGTTGGGGAACTCAACAGGATTTCCAGAAAAGAAAACTGATGTTTCTATCCTTTGATGGAGTCCAAGTACTACAGTAGTTGCACACGCAGGACCTCTGGGCCACTGAACAGAAATACTTTCTAAACACTTTGTTTTCTGCCTCAGTGTTATAGAGACTTTTTTAAATGCAGTTTTGTTTTGTAAGTCATCGCACAGTAGAAATGTACCATAAGGGTTTAAATGTAGAACAAAAGCAGCATTTTGATTCTTGGGGATTAATTGCATTTATATTGCTTGATTATACTTTCTAGTTTATGCCTAAATCAGTAGTTTTAAAATTTCATCCTTTTTCATTGTTAATGTTATTTTTCATTTTCGTTTACTCAGCTTTTTTTTTTTTTTTTTGGAGAGGTTTTTGCTACAGGGCGCGTGCACTCGCCAGACAGAGAGAGACATAGAGACAGAAAGCGAGAAATCACCCCCCCCCCCCCCCCAGAGGGGATGGTCACACCGCAATCCCTTCTCCTCCATTCTCCTCTGGGGATCTTGGGCATGCACGCACACGCGCCTGGCGTGAGTTTTAAGCCACTGGGTCCGGGACGCGAAACGTGGTCAGCTACGTGGGAATTCAGCGACATTGCCATTATGCTAACTGCTGGTTCCCTTACTCAGCTTTTTGAAGGTCTATGATAGTTATAACTGAAAGCTATCCTACCTGTGTGAAAGTAAATTTACCCGAAACCAATGTAAAATTTTCTGACTTAAAATACCTACTTAATTAAAATCAGATTTTGTAAAATGTATATATATATATATATATAGGACATCAAGGTGCTAAGATCTTTCATTTGTGTAAAATCATTACTATTTGATTTATCCGTGACATTTTTCTATTTTTAAAACTTTAAATATTCTAATAGTTTACTGTGAATAAGAAATTTTATTGAAACTGGCAATTACTGTGTGGCTCTACAATATAGCTCAAAATAAATATGCTTTAATAGAATATAATATAGGAAATGACTCAAATAAACAAGGTCAAGTAGAATGAGCATGTTGAAAAACAACACAGTTTCGTAAATCAAGACAATTCACTGTTTTTCTTAGAAGGACTTTAGTTGATGAAACAATCTTGATAAAACATTTTATATGTAGCAGTAATCTTCAGATTAGTCAGAAAGCATTGACAATAGTTTTATTTTTTCTTCAAATTGTTAGAGAAAGAATTATTGGAGACAGAAAACAGTTACAATAAGTTACCATTTCAAATTTTTTACACTAATGAACGTGAAATTGTTGTGGGATGACTTTGCAAAGATTTTCAGGTTCTTAGTGTTTTGGACAGCGAATTGAACAAAACATGTCAATAGTGAAAGACAAGGTAATTAAGTGAAAATGTAAGTACCCTCCGGAGAGGTAAGAGCAGGCTAAAGCAGTGAGAGAGAATGGCTCAAAGGCCCCTTGATTTACGTTCTGTGGCTCAAAGGCCCCCTGATTTACATTCTGAGAGGTTTATAATTTTTTAATATGGGTAGTGTCTGTTGACCTTTGGCTGGGCCCCACTGATCGTTTTCATCTCATTGACTCTATCCAATGTGGTTGGACCCACTGATTGGCTGTATCAAATGTGGATTAATAGCTAGACACCCCCCACTGGAAATCTTCTGTCTACATGACCCTGGGTAGGGAATTTTCTGCCCTGATCAGTTTTTCTACCTAGCTACATAGGCAGATATTCCAGCCCCTTTACCCACTTCCGTTTTCTAGCTTTCTACTGCCTCACAATTCTATTGTTCTAAAATTCATACCAAATCAAAATAGTGCTTTACTAATGAATTTTTGTTTAAAACATTTATTATTAGAATTGGCTTTCCAATTTGTAAAATCTTGGGAACAAATTATAATCCATTGGCTGCTCCATTGTAACATTAAGATGGAAAATGAAATATAGATTACAGTTGAATCTCATTATTCATGATTGTTAGTTTCTGTAAAGTCACCATGAACACTGAATTAGCAAATATTGAACTCTTGCTTCTAGGGGAAGTACTGATTGCTGTGAGTCTGTGGTCACAACACTTTCATTAGTCAATCAATACCTAACCTCATTTATGTGTGTTTCTATTTAAAGGTACCTCAGGACCAACAGCGTTATACCTTATGTCTGCCCAGAGGTTTTCTTACACACATTTTCTCCATAAAGCCTTCTTGCACTTAGAAACACTAGACAGTACTTAAGCACTGTGCATGGGGCCATCTTAAGTGACAAACTTACAGACAGAAAGCACAAAATGTAAGAAATGAAACACTGAATAGACTGAAAGGAACCTTTGTTTACAGTAAGGAGAATGAAGCAAGAAGACAGATGTCACCTTTTTTGCGACTCAGCTGGGAATGTACATATGGATGACTTTTTTTTTTTTTTTTTTTTTTTTTTTTGCCACTGTGCATGTCTGCAAATGAGAACAAATGCACTGCATATTGATTGGGGATACAAATGAATCTTAGTAGGAGAAATTACAGATATGGATCTGAGAGTATATGGATTGACGGCATATAATAATCTTCAACCCTGATCCATTCTTTGTCCTTCATTTTTATTTTTATATTTTTGACTGGTTTGCAACTTCAGATGGACACACTATTAGAAGGGTTCAAAGATTAGTTGCATCTCAGTTTCGTGGTACATGTTTGACTTAGACGTTTCAGTTATATCCAACCTCAATTGCTGTCCTCTTTTGTTTTGTTTTGAGAGATTTTTGCTATAGGGTGCGTGCGCTCGCCAGACAGACAGAGAGACAGAAAGTGAGAAATCACCCCCCGGGGGGATGGCCACGCTGCAATTTCTTCTCCTCCATTCTCCTCTCGGGATCTTGGGCACGCACGCACATGCACCCGGTGTGAGTTTAAGCCACCGGGTCCAGGACTCGAACTGCGGTCGACTTCGTGGGAGTCCAGCGACATAGCCATTATGCTAACTGCTGGTCCCATGTCCTCTTTTGTTTTAAATACAAATAGTACTTAAGCAGGTTTTTTACTTTAGAGAATTGCTGCTACTTGGATTAGGACCAACAACATGATTTACTGTGCAAATTACTTGATTAATTGAACGAATAGTAAACCAATCATCTGACACACTTGTGTCATCTCTCAGGACTTGGCTCATGAAGAGTTGAGCCAAGCTCTTTAATTCTTAACATTCTAATCTTAAGTAATAAAGTAATTTACTTTTCCATAGTTTTTTCCCACCAATTTTGAACTCTACCTCCACTCTGTACTGATGATGGAAACTAAATCTGAGTTAATGTTCAAGTTTAAATTAATTCAGTTCACCTTAACTGCCTCCTCCTCCCCCACTTTCAAGTCATAGCATCTAAGATCTGAAGTGATGAGGTGGCATTATGGTCTGGTCAGTGGTTGGCATGTTAACATTGTGGCAGCCCTGAGATGCGCATCATCCTATCTGGATCTAAGCTGATACCACCCCTTATCTGCTGGCCTCTGCCGAGAAATCTGCATCCTTGTATGGTCCTCAGCTCTGTGATCTGCTGCTTTCTGCAATAACACCCTCAGCACCATACTTTAAGAGCCTTTGGGGACCACTGTGCCCTTAGCCAGCCTCAGCACTCTTAACGCCAATGTGAGCCCAAATGCAGTCTCCTGAATTGCCTCAGGCTGTATACCCAAATTTGCTTGGTAGTTAGAGTCTTTGTATTAGAATTTTATTCTTAGTCAAAAAAAAGTGGCCTCGCATGTTTCACACATTTCTAAAATATATCCTTTTGGAAAGTAATATAATTTATTACACTCCTATAATTATGTTCCATTTGTAATAAATGTAAAATGTGTCCTATTTTTCTTCAATATATTACTTAAAGATTTTATTTTAAATTGAAATCTGTAGAAGTCAATTTTATTTATTTATTTATTTATTTATTTATTGCCATTCTGGATTTAAATACAGGTACAGACAGGAACACATGTATGCATACACACAAATTGAATTTCAATACTACTTTTAATATATTCTAGGGGCTAAGAAATAAACCAAAGAAAACTGCACATGTGAAACCAGACCTCATAGATGTTGATCTTGTAAGAGGTGAGTCTTGGATAAATAAATGCTTAATACAAATAGATATTGACCTTGAAGGAACAGAAGTCAAAATGGTGGAGAGTTCACCACAGAATAAGTAAGCCTCCTCAGGGTTAATAAAGAGGGACCAAGATGAGCCTTACTCAAGGGCTTAAGTAACCCAAGGATTAATGCAAGGATAAAGCCCCCAATATAAGCTTTTTTCCCCATAAGGCACTTGCTCTTGTTGGAGAGAGACAGAGAGAGAGAAAGTAAGAAATCACCCCCTGTGGTGATGGCCATGCCACAATCTCTTCTCCATTCTTCTCTCTGGAGTTTGGGCACACACACCCAAGTGCCTGGCATGATTTTCAAGCAGCTGGGTCCAGGACTCAAACAGCCATCAGCCATGAGGGAATCCGGCACTTTTAACCACCATGCCACCTGCTGTCCCCAAAACCCCAGAAATAAGCTTTTACAACACAGGAAACCAATATACCCCCAGCTGACAAGCAGTCACCTGTATCTGATAGCACTGAATTCCTAAGAAACATGGACCATGGTCCCTCCCATCCAACCCCTGCCTACAAAGTTTCCATTATCTTCCCTTATGTAGATTAAGACTTTAAAAAGGAGATCCTCCCTGCCACTCCCACAACCTGCTCAGGTCTCACCCTGGGCACTGTCTCCAGAACTCTAATAAACCTAACTTCTTACATTTCTGTCTTTGGTAAAGTCTTTTACCACTCTCTCACAGACCCTCAAATGCCCCACTGCACCACTGTAAGAACAGATTAGATATACATAGGGATAAGGGCATTCAAAAAAGTAATGGGAAATGCCTACTGTGACAAAATTATGTGCGGATTTCAAAAATATTTTGCATCAAAATAACTCATATTTTAATTCTATTTTTCCACAACCTTTTTTTTTTTTTTTCTGAGAGGTTTTTCACTATAGGGCATGTGCACTCGCCAGAAAGACAGAGAGATAGAAAGAGAGAAATCACCCCCGAGGGGAGATGGCCACTCCCTACTCCCTTCTCCTCTCAGAATCTTGGGCACGCATGCACATGCATCCAGTGTGAATTTAAGCCACTGGATCCAGGACTCGAACTGCAGTTGACTACATGGGAGTCCAGCGACTAGCCATTACGCTAACTGCTGGTTCCTCCACAAACTTTTTGAAGTGCTCTCATATTTGTACAAATAAAAAAAGATTGAGCCTAACTCAAGGGAGAAATAGTATGAAAAGGAATGGAAGGTTTAAATAACATTGACTAGTTCCTTCACACTAAAGATGATATAAGTAAAAAGAATAGCAGTTTTTGTTTGCCTATAGGACTTGATTATCAAGATTAAAGTGACAATTTGTAAGTGAAACTGATGTTTGAATATTGTCTTATATTTATAAAATATGTGGAAAAAATCCTACTATTTTGATTAATAGTTTTCAAAGTACCTGAATTTGTGACAGCATGAAGGATGTTTTTAAGTATTTGAATGGTTCTTACTATAGCATAGTACATAATAAAATTATATATGTGTTCTGTTTCATACATTGAAATTTTTTTCTGAGAAAATTTATAATAGTACTCTTCATTTTATTTTAACCTTTTTTTAGGGTCCGCATTTGCTAAGGCAAAGCCTGAAAGCCCTTGGACTTCTCTGACTAGAAAAGGAATTGTTCGAGTTGTATTTTTTCCCTTTTTCTTCCGTTGGTGGTTACAAGTAACATCTAAGGTCATCTTTTTCTGGCTCCTTGTTCTTTATCTTCTTCAAGGTATGATTGAATGATGAAAATGCATTTTGCTTTTAACTTTTAGAATGTTATATTTGTAGAGTTACTAAGGCTGTATCTAAATATACCCTAACTACTACTAAGTGAAATATGAGTATGTTACTAAGACACAAAACTAATTGATATGAAAAAGTTTGAGAAAACAAAGCAGTTATTTTTCAATATAATTTTATGAACATTTTAATATGTAGCTGTCTAAAGAAAAAGAGAAACTGAAAGGATTTTTAAAAAATAGAAAGTAAAACCTCTTTAAAATGCACGCCATACACATACATACATACCGACTTTTTATTTTTTTATTTTGGGCACTCACACAGGTGCACCCAGATTGTTTTCAAGCCACTGGGTCCAGGACTCAAACCACAGAGTTGGCTGTGTGGGATCCAGCACCTTAACCACCATGCCACTTACTGGCCCATATACCAGTCTTTTCATTATGCACTTTTTACAAGTTTTTCCTGCCAAAGGCTTGGTTCATTTTTTTCTGTACCTTTTACCACTGTGATATGGGCTGTCCTTAATTCTGTATTGAAATTCTATATTCCATGCCATCATCAAAGAGCTTTCTTAGATCCTCATATAAATGTCTCAACAATTCAGTGAATTATATGTAGGATTGTTATGCATAGCTTACAGACCTGGAACCTGAGAGAACTGAGCTGTCCAGACCCACATGGTCACTAAGTGTGGGAAAGCCCAGGTTCAAGTCAGCATTCTCATTTCAGAGACACATACTTAACAATCTGTTGCCTATTCAGTTCCTACTTGTTTCACAGTAGTGTCAGGTGTCTTTCAGATACCGCTTTCTTTGAGAACCTTTTCTTAACTCCCAATTTAGCTACATGTCTTTCCTATTTAGGTCTTCAGGAAAAGTCATGACGTATTTGACTATGCAAAAATGCGTCAACACTTTGCTAACCACCCAATATATTTTACTATATATTTATCATAGGTATTATGTAGCTTGGGCTGTCATAATAAAATACCACAGATTGGGTGGTTTCAACAACAGAAATTTATTTTCTCACCATTCTGGGAGCTGGAAGTTCAAGATCAAGTTAACATCAGTTTCGGTGTCTGGCGAGGACTCTCTTCCTGATTTGTAAATGGCCACCTAGTCACTGTGTCCTCACATAGCCATTCTCTGCAGTACAAGTGGAGAGAGAAAGTGAGCTCTGGTATCTGCTCATTTTCTTATAAGGACAACAGTCCTGTCAGGTTAAGACCCCACCTTTATGAACCATTTTATTACCTTTTTATAGGCCCTATCTCCAAATGTATTTACATTGAGGATTAGATCTTCATTTACCAAAAGAATTTGTGGCAAGGAAGAAGCACAATTCAATCCATAACAAGTATTTTAGTTGTTTATTTGTTCTCCTTTTCCTCTAAACCAGTTAGAGACAGGGAATAGAGACTGTCTTGTGTTTTCATCCCCAGATTCTAACACCTGTCACTAAATCTTAAAGACTGACAAACTCAGACATTGAATTTAGATACTTTATATTGGTGATGATTGCCTGTTGAGTTCTGCTTGGCTAATATGCGAAGTTCTGCCTTGGAACTACTTGTGCCTGACAAATAATATTCTATCTTAGTTGATCTCTTACTGTACTGTCTAGTTCACAGGAACATTAAATAATCAAAATATAAGTATTATGTAGGGGGAGTGAATGTTTTCTCCTTAAATATTTTAAATCTTCACTTGACAGAAGAACAAAAAGGAGAAGGTGTTATCAGACTTATGAAGAAGGAACCACTGCCTCAGGAACTGAAACCACGGAAGAGACATGACCATTATTTTTAGAGAGAGACATAGCCAGAAGAAAGAATAGAAAAGAGAGAGAGGAAAAACAAGTGACTGCTTTTTCTAATGCTTCCTGTTGTCAGAATTTCACAGTATTTAACTACTTCCTGTTAAGTTATAGAAAATACAATTTGTATTCTCCCAGTGCTAGCATTACAGAAAATCGTGATCGTAGGGCTAAAGGAGCTCATGTAAATAACCAGCTAAAAGGATACGTAAAATCTCAAGTTTTTAATAATGTCCTCTTTAGGCATGGTTGGATCTAGAGTCTCAGATTATGTCTCCACTTTTCTGTTGTTGACTATGCTTTTTCTGGTGGTCACATTCTTAGGTAGACTTTTTCTGGATGGAGACTAAAATGGCCTCTGGTACTTTTTTATATTTCCATAGTCATTAGTGTTTGTAATATAGGTGAAAAGTCTTAATCATCTATGTTACTCCCTTTCAAAAAAGATTCTGATTGGCCTGGGTAACTTCAGTCACATGCATATCTCTTTATCAAAATTGATGGCCCAGGCTTAAGACTGTGGCAAGCCTAGATTACATTCCATTCCTAGATGATTTGATTCACAGGTAAAGGAGCAAGATTCCAAAAGGTAAAAAGACTTAAGAGATGTTGAGCAAGCAAAAACAAGATTTCTCCTTTATGTGATAATGATTAGCATTGATGGGTATTTAGTAGTTTCCCTGGAAAGTATGCCCAAATAAATTTGTGTTATTAATTCTAAGGAGAGAGACCTGTATTAGTAAGAGTTTTTGCCCTTCCCACCTTCTACTGTCTGCTCGCTCCCATCCTTTACAGTCTCTGGTATTTACACTTACTCTCCCTACTATCATATCTTCAGATCTCTGAGTTTCTGCCATAGAGTACAGACATTCAGTATGGGAAGAAACACTTAACAGACAAAAAATGTAAAGTTCTCTATTAAAAATGGTGTATAGGGGGAACCAGCAGTTAGCGTAATGGCTATGTCTCTGGATTCCCACGTAGTCGACCGCGGTTCGTGTCCTGGACCTGGTGGCTTAAAACTCATGCTGGGCGCGTGTGCGTGCGTGCCCAAGATCCCGAGAGGAGAATGGAGGAGAAGGGATTGCGGCGTGACCATCCCCTCTGGGGGGTGATTTCTCACTTTCTGTCTCTCTGTCTCTCTCTGTCTGTCTGGCAAGCGCACGCACCCTATAGCGAAAACATCTCAAAAAAAAAAAAAATGGTGTATAGGGACCAGCAGATGGACTCCTGGACTCCCACATAGCTGACCATGGTTCAAGTCCAAAACATACTGGCTTGAAACTCAACCTTGGGCACGTGTATGTGTTTGCCCGTTGATCCCGAGAGGAGAATGGAGTAGAAGGGATTGCAGTATGGCCATCCCCCCAAGGGATGATTTCTGGGCCTCTGTCTTTGTTTCTCCAGTGAGCACACACTCCCTGTAGCAAAAAATCTCTCTAAAGAAATGGTCTATATGATAGTATCTTTGATTGATCGTTATGCACTGAGTGCTTACTTTACAGATCATGTTGTAAGGTATAGAGATTTGTAATAATTGAATGTAAATAAGAAATTTTTTCTTAAATGAAGGCAATAAAACAGTAACCCCTTGTGGTAGCAAAAGGGTTTACATGAGATTAGGTTAAAGACCTGACACATAACGTTCAGTATAGGTTAATTTGTTCTAATTAGGTGCCTTCAGATTAATAGCTTCTCAGTACCAGTTAAGAGCATGAACTTTGGAGAATACAGGCATTTCCCAACTGGATATTCATACCATCATCTTTCTCCAGTCTTCAGTCTCGGCTGTGTGGTGTGTGTGTGTGTGTGTACATGTGTTTTTAAAAAAATCTTATTAAACCACTTGTAAGGAGGGGCTGGCAGTTAGCATGGTGGTTAAGGTCGCTGGATTCCCACATGGCCAACCACGGTTCGAGTCCCAGATCTGACGACTTGCTATTGCACTCTATCCCTCTCTGGTCAAATTTAAATAAATAAATTGATAAGTAAAGTTAAATAAAATATTTTTTTAATTTCAAAGTAATTTTTAAATTAAAAAAACATTTGTAAACTTCGTAACCTTCAAGTTACTCTATTCTTTATGCCACAGTTTCTTCATATAGGTACAATGAGATAATAGTTCTTTTTTATAGTAGATTTTTAAGGTTGCTAAGATTAAACGAGATAATACATTGAAATGTAGTATCTGGCACATAAGTGCTTAGTAAAATATTAGTTGAATTTAAAAACAAAAACAAACATAACCAGTGTCCTTTTTTGCTTTTTTGTAGAGTTTTTTGCTACAGGGCACATGCACTCGCCAGAAATACAGGATGCGAGAAATCACACCCCCCACCCCAGGAGGGATGGCCACACTGCAATCCCTTCTCCTCCATTCTCCTCTCAGGATCTCGGGCACACACACACACGCACATGGCACGAGTTTAAGCCACCGGGTCCAGGACTTGAGCCATGGTCAACTACATGGGAGCTACGCTACATAGTCATTACGCTAACTGCTGGTACCAGGAGTTGATATTCTTCTCAAAAAAAAAAAAACAAAACAAAACAAAAAAGAAAAACTAAACAAAACCTACCAGAAAAAATAAGAGCTCTTTATAGACTTATCATACACTTATAAGACCTACTTATTTATGAAAGGAAGACATAAATGTTCCTGACGTTAGTGTGGTTCTTTTGATTGTCTGGGATCTTATTTGGTTTTTAGATTCCTACGCATCTAATTTTCATTGCGGTGCCGAGGTGTGTAGATTAGAGTGTATGTTGGATATTATTTATCTGTTCAAACATTTTATTACTAAATACCATGATTAGACTGTGGCAAACAGCAAAATAGTGTGGAAGAGCTTGTCTGGAGTAACATTTTAAAGTCATTTGTAAGAACAATTTAACGTTTTTTTTTTTTTTTTTTTTTTTTTTTTGAGTGGTTTTTGCTATAGGGTGCGTGCGCTCGCCAGACATACAGAGACAGAGAGACAGAAAGTGAGAAATCACCCCCCGGGGGGATGGTCACACCGCAGTCCCTTCTCCTCCATTCTCCCCTCGGAATCTTGGGCACGCACGCACATGCGCCCAGTGTGAGTTTAAGCCACCGGGTCCGGGATGCACACCACAGTCAACTACATGGGAGTCCAGAGACATGGTTATTACGCTAACTGCTGGTCCCAGAACAACTTAAAGTTTTAAAAGTGACTATCAGATGTATAATTAAACCTATTTTCTTTCCCTTTTTGTAGTCGCTGCAGTAGTATTATTCTGTTCCACCTCTAGCCCACATAGCATACCTCTGACAGAAGTGATTGAGCCAGTATGGCTGATGCTGCTCCTTGGAACTGTGCACTGTCAGATTGTTTCAACAAGAACACCCAAACCTTCTCTAAGTACAGGGGGTAAAAGAAGAAGGTACGTATCAAACTAATCTTGTAAATTTCTATAATTTGAATTCAGGATTGTTAATGTTGTTTTTAAGTTTGTTTGTTTGTTTATTTATTTATTTATTTATTTATTTATTTATTTATTTTAAGTTGACAAGGGAGAGACAGAGTGAGCGAGGAGAGTGAGGAAGCAAGCTGCCATGTCTGGGACTCGAACCGTGGTCAGCCATGTGGGAGTCCAGCTTCTTTAAGCACCACACTACCTGCTAGCCCCTAGTTCTGTATTTTGAAACCACATGGATGCCTGTGTTTTTTGCTTTTTTTCTTTCCTTTTCTTTTTTTTTTTTTGGAGAGTTTTTTGCTATAGGGCATGTGCGCTCGCTAGAGAGACAGAAAGTGAGAAATCACCTCCAGGGGGGATGGCCATGCCACAATCCTTTCTCCTCCATTCTCCTCTTGGGATCTTGGGCATGCACGCACACATGCCCGGCGTGAGTTTAAGCCACAGGGTCCAGGACTCAAACCGTGGTTGGCTACATGGGAGTCCAATGACATAAACATTACGCTAACTGCTGGTGCCAACATTTTTTTATTTTCTTGAAACTCATTTCTACTCACCTAATGTCAGTACAGGGAATATATGTTAGCTGGAGTTACTGATAATTCCCACTACTTAGAAAATCTTGTATTTCCAGCATGCTTTCGGCAAAAACAAGAGTCAAGAAAACTTTTGTCAAACTTTATTTATTAATTACTATTTGATGCTGTGTAGTATTGCCCTTTGATTAAGTAAAGATAGCAAGTCTCACTAGCCTCTCAGCATAATGGTGTTTTGTCATAAGGGTCTTTTAGAATAATTTCTATTGTTTTTGTTTTAAGATTTTTGCTATAGGGCCTCTGTGCTTGCTGGAGACACAAAGAGACAGAAAGCAAGAAATCACCCCACCAAGAGAGGGTGGCCACATTGCAAACCTTTCTCCTCCATTCTCCTCTCAGGATTTTGGGCATGCACATAGACGGTATGAATTTCAAGCCACTGGTTCTGGGACTCAGACCTCAGTCAGCCATATGGGACTCCAGCACCCCAACCACTATGCCACTTGCTGGGCCCTCCTCTTTTGAATATAGTTGCTAAGTGATTATGACATTTGTAGGTTTGCGGTGTTGAGATTTAAACCCTTTTCATTTTGAAAAGATATGACTTAAATTAGATAAATACCATTGTTGATCAGGTAGATAATAATTCTCTCCAGTCTAAATTATCTTCTTTCTTCATCTGCAGATAATTGGCATTCAGATGGGGAAGAAATGCTTTTGTAAATAAATGTAGGGACCAGTAGTTAGCGTAATGGCTATGTTGCTGGACTCCCATGTAGTTGACCGCAGTTCAAGTCCTGGACCCAGTGGCTTAAACTCACGCTGGGCCCGTGTGCGTGCGTGCCCAAGATCCTGAGAGGAGAATGGAGGAGAAGGGATTGCCGCGTGGCCATCCCCTGGGGAGTGATTTCTCGCTTTCTATCTAGCTGCCTCTCTCTGTCTTTCTGGCGAGCGCACGTGCCCTATAGCAAAAACCTCTCCAAAAAAAAAAAGTAAATAACTGTAAAGTAGGATCCTTATAACCGTCTTATCCATTGACCTGCCATTATAAACAAGGAACAATAGTATTTATATAAATTGATCTTGTATACACATGATGATGTTTGCATTAAATTTTATGTAGTAAATCTGCATTTTATTATATATTAACATTTCAGTGTTTATATTTTTCTAAAATTCTGAACATGCCACCAAGAAAATAGTTGTTAAAATTGTTAAGCTTCCTTGTATTCTTAATCTCTTTTGATAAAGGAAATTGAGAAAAGCAGCCCACTTGGAAGTTCATAGGGAAGGAGATGGTTCTAGTACCACAGATAACACACAGGAAGGAGCAGTTCAGAGCCACGGTACAAGCACCTCTTACAGTGTTGGCGCTGTCTTCAGAGATCTCTGGCATGCTGCTTTCTTTTTATCAGGGTTTGTATTGATTCAAGGCTTTATATGACATAGAGATGCACTATCCCTTTTCTTGTGCTTCTGATTCAGTCAATGAATATTAATGACTTCAAGTAATTCAGCCTCATGGATTTTGTTTCAGTAAAGTATAATGCTATAGATAATGGAAAAATAGACTGTTTACTTTGGGTTATATGTAAATACATCTTTCTGAGAATGAATATATGCTACCAAAGATATTTAGTTAGCATTTTAAATTTCTGGGTTTTTAAAATATTTTTCAAGTAATATCTTTTTTAAACTAGTGAAATTATTTTTATCAACATTATTAGTCAAAATTTACTCATTACCATATCTTAGGAGTTGAATCACATTTTTTTCTTATATTCCTGCCTCTGTTATCCAAAATTATCTGAAATAAAACAGATAGGTATTGTTATTTAAATGAATAAAATATATATGATAGTATGAAATTCTGCTTTTTACATTGGGCCTTTTGTATAGTTGTACCAATAATGAAGATTTACCTGTAGGTTTTGCAATTACAGCAAACTTCAAAAATAAATTTAATTATTTTTAATTCAGAATATTTAAGGGCTATGCCACTAGTTCAAATATAATAAATTTTTAAAAAGTTAACTGTGATCAAATACTGAGTGGAAGATGTTAAATCAAGAAAAGGGATACTGCAAATAACTGTTTTCTGTCTCTTTGTTAAACTCTTTCACTAAAATTATTTCATCAATTTGTGACTGTGCTCTTAAGATAAAGTTTATCATGCATTGACGAGTAAACAATTATATCGTGGGCATATTTTCATTAACTGTAATCTTTGGCAAATTTTTCCAAAATGTTTAATAGTTTGCAGTAATATAGCATTGGTTATATAGCATTGGTTAAATTGAAACTGACCATTCCAATGACCTCTTCTTCCTCCAGAGGTAGTGTTTTGGTTTTGGCTTTGGTTTTGGTTTCTTAACTTGAGTTAGAGTCTGTCTATATCTCTCTCCAGTCTTAAAAATATATATCTCCTTTGTAATAATAGGATGTGTCAGTTTTAATCACTGCAAAGTCAGTTACTTAAGCATTTATTAAGACTTTCAGAAAATGAGTTATAGTTATAATTAGCATAGTAGAAATACCTTTTTTTTTTTTTTGAGAGGTTTTTGCTATAGGGCGCGTGCGCTCGCCAGACAGAGAGAGACAGAGAGATAGAAAGCGAGAAATCACCCCCCAGAGGGGATGGCCATGCCGCAATCCCTCCTCTGCCATTCTTCTCTTGGGATCTCGGGTACGCACGCACACATGCCCGGCATGAGTTTAAGCCACCAGGTCCAGGACTTGAACCGCGGTCGACATGGGAGTCCAGCGACATAGCCATTATGCTAACTGTTGGTCCCGAAATACCGTTCTTTTTGAGAATCAATTGTTTCGGTTGTCTGCAACTGTTACTATACTATACACACACAAACACATGCATACATATATATATATGAATGTTGTGAAAGTCATGACACATGTTTGCATAGAAAAATATGTCATGATACAACCTAATAGTATTCAGAATCCTCCTAAAATCAATAGGTTGGTATATTTGCAAGTTTGCCATGTTTTTCTACTGAAATGGGATAAAGACTTTAATTTTCCTCTTCTTGGTGTATAGCATGACAATGACCATTGCTGTTATAGTAGCTAACTCCCTCTGGATTTATTCATTGTTCTTATAGCAGCTAACTCCCTTTGGATTTATTCCCTTTGAAAATGAAACCTATACATTTGGATATTTGTAAACATGCACTCTTTTCAACTGTTTCATTATCAGCATGTAAATGGGTCTGTTTCAAATATTAGATGAAAAAAGATCTTAAGAGAAATATAAATTTTAGAAGTCCTAAGCTGAATTCTGAAATCTTTTTGATGTTACGTTCTTTTAGGCACTGATAAGACAGGAAGGACTTAAACTGAAATAGTATCTGAGACATAAAACTATTTCTGGTGATAAGCTGAAAAGCAGGATATTTCTATAATGTATCTCAATGAACATGACTGATGGGAAAGTAAATGAACAGCCACACAGATGTCTAAGCTTTATGTGCAGTGTCTTGGTAGTTTTTTTACATGTTAGAATGAAAAATAACTGTTTTGAAACCCTGGAGTTTTGTTTGTTTGTTTGTTTGTTTGTTTGTTTTAGTTTTGTCGTAGGACACACATACACAAAGACATTACCACTCAGAGGGAGTGGCCACACCACAATCCATTCTTCTTCATTCTCTTGGTACACATGGCCAGCAAACTTTTCAAACTGCCAGGTCAGGATGGGTTTGGCCATGTTGGATCTAGCCACTTTACCACCATGCCACGAGCTAGCCCATTATTATTAAGTCAGAAAGACACTTTATTATCTCTAAGTACATTTTGTTCTCAAGATAAAATTTCTATTTAACAAGACATAGTACTTCTCATTTGAAAAATTAGAAATTACTGTTTCAAAAAAACTTTATGAACCTGAGAAAACAAAGCATAATAAAGTGTTAGTTTTTTTTTTTTTTTTTTTTTAGAAAAAAACAATGATATATTCTAAGGATTTAGTGCATACTTTAATTTCAGTAAATTGTCTTCATTCACATGGTTTCTGCTGAAAACATTGAATAGGAATATTTTTTTTTTTAATACAAGGGAACAATCATTTCAGAGTTTATGTATTTATTCTATGAATGCCAACTGTGAGTTCTTGGTCCTGCCTCAATTTACTGAGCAGTTGGTAACAATTGGTGTGCTGCCATGCTGGTGTGTTTTTTGTTTGTTTGCTTTGTTTTTGAGGGTTTTTTTTTTGCTATAAGGCGTGTGCGCTCACCAGAGAGACAGAAAGGGAGAAATCACCCCCCAGGGGGGATGGCCACACCACAATCCCTTCTCCTCCGTTCTCTTCTTGGGATCTCGGGCACACACGCACATGCGCCCAACGTGAGTTTAAACCACCAGGTCCAGGACTTGAACTGCGGTTGACTGCATGGGAGTCCAGTGACATAGTCGTTACGCCAACTGCTGGTCCCATGCTGGTTTTCTTTTTTAGAGTAGGCTGGAATTAAACCTGTGTGGCCTCAACATGCCAAGCAAGTGTCCAGCACATGGTATTGAGACAGGAGTTAGACCCAGGTCAATAGGGCAGGAACCTCCCAAGGAAGAGTCACTGTCATGGGAAATGGACACACATGTATATTAAAATAGAGCCAACTTATAAATTGGAGTCACTGTTGTCAAGCTTTTAATCATTCACTGCTCTTAACTAGAAATCAAGTATTAGCTCTCACTGCTTGTTCACAGAGAACTGCTTATAGCCAGAGCTGCTTACAGCTTGCTGAAGGTAATGATAGCTGAACAAAAGATTAACAGATCTTGACCAATAATTTACTCTTCTATAAGGGGACCCCTATCAATCACAGCCTATCAGGGAGTACAAGCAGACCCTCTGTAGAAACTCTTCCTCCCACCTGTCTCCTGGCTTTGGGATGAGATGTTAAGTCAACATCCTGATTCTCACTGGGCCAATAAACTAATCAGTTACCCAGTTATGGATGCTCATATCTTCAAAGACCACACTAGGCATGTGTGATTAGATAATTAAATTCTTTTGGGGCCAGCGTATAGCATAGTGGTTATGTTGCTGGACTTGCAGATAGCCAGTCATGGTGCAAGTCCTGGACATGGTGGCTTGAAACTCATACTGGGCACTTGTGCGTGCATGCCCAGGATCCTGGAGGAGAATGGACCTGTGGGAGGAAAATTGTTTTGTGACCATACCCCTGGGGCATGATTTCTCACTTTTCCTCTCACTGTTTCTGTTTCTTTCCCTCTCCTCTCATCCCTGTGAGCACACACCACCTAAAGTCAAAAACCTTAAAAAAAAAAAAAAAGATACTTAAATTCATCACCTGTGAGAGAGATGCACAAGTGCAGGGAAAAAACCCTGAAGTTAATCAAATAACCCAGATATGACATACCTTCCCCTGCTAAATATTTGTTACCACATCTCCAAATAAAAGTATCACCTAGCCCCAATGTCGAGTGCAGTTGTCCTTCTCTGGCAGATGCCCAACTGCATGCCTTTTTGTCATGGGGGTACATTTCCTTTCTATTAAAACTTCTCTTTTCCTATTTACCAGTGTTTGTGGTTTTTTTCAATTCTAGTACTCAGGGCAGACCTCTAGAGATCTGGATCCAAAGAACCGAGGATTTTGCACAACACAGCTCATGTGCTTATCAGAGAGAGAAAGGGAAAGTGAGAAAGCAAGCTTCCATGTCTGGGAGTCAACCATGGTTGGCCTTGTGGGAGTCCGGCACCTTAACCACCAGGCCACTTGAGCAACACTAAGCTTGTTAACGAGCTGGCTTTTCTCAGTCTGGTAGCCAGTCTTTTTGCAAGCTGCTTTTCCCATCTTACAGATGACTCATTTCACAGATACTGAGCAAGCATGAATAAAAAAATGAAACCCAAACAAAGCCCCTCAGACCCAGATAAAAACCCCTCACCTCAGTTTTTTGACAGTCTGTTTTCTTGGCCCATTCTCTGCCTGGGATCTGTGTTCTTTCTTCCCTCTCCTAATAAACTACTGTTTGCTTACCTATGTCCATGTTTCTTAATTCTTCATGAGCTATAGACAAGAACCAGTGTCCCACTGCAAGTGCTAGACCTGATCACACTTGTACCCCTGCATCCCTGTGTCAGTATGTCAGTATCAAGGTTGGGCATTTCCCCTTTTGTTTTGCTTTGTTTTTGTTTGTTTTGCTTTGTTTTTGTTTGTTTGTGTTTTTTGTTTTGTTTTGTATTTGCTCATAGGGCACATGGGCTTTCCAGAGAGAGAGGGGGGATAGTGAGAAAGCACACCCTAGGAGGATGGCCACTCTACAACCCCTTCTCCATTTTCTTCTCAGGATTTTGGGCATGCATACCCATGTGCCCAGTATGTTTAAGATAAGGGGACTGCCATATCTAAGCTGCTTAGTCAAGAACTTGAACTGTGCATTTATTCATATGGGTTCCAGTTGCCTTAACCATCACACCACTGGCTGGCCCCCATTTCTCCTTTCAGCATTTTCTCCGTACTAAAATCTGAAAAATGCCCCAGTCAGGTGACAT
This sequence comes from Tupaia belangeri chinensis, assembly GCF_000334495.1. NCBI lineage: Eukaryota > Metazoa > Chordata > Mammalia > Scandentia > Tupaiidae > Tupaia > Tupaia belangeri. The sequence goes on along the minus strand of NW_006159500.1, from coordinate 1,248,160 downwards.
ATCAATTTGTACTTTTTTCAGTATATAATTTTTTTTGAGAGTTTTTTTTTTTTTTGCTACGGGGTGCTCGCTCTCTCCAGAGAGAGAGACAGCAAGAAATCACCCCCCAGGGGCATGGCCACATCTCAATCCCTTCTCCATTCTCCTCTCAGGATCTTGGGCACTCACTCACAGTGCCTGGTGTGAATTTAAGCCGCCGGGTCCAGGACTTGAACCACGGTCGACTACATGGGAGTCCAGTGACATAGCCGTTATGCCAACTGCTGATCCTTCAATATATAATTATACTTTGAAAAAAAATTGAACTTACAGAAAAGTTGCAAGAACACAAAGAACTTCCTTGTATCTTTCATCTGTAGACCTGATTAAAATTCTGCTCTACTGAATTAGTCTGTTCTTCATGATTACAGCCAAATGATGCTTTTTTTTTTTTAATGCCACTTGTATGGGAGGAGGAGGAGAAAGAAGACAGATGATCAATTTGACCTAAATTTGGCCAGTAGAGCACTTCTGAACAGTTTGTCTTTTTGACATGTCCCCATGATTTTTTGAACACTTCCTTACTTATTGGCTTAAGAAAATACATACAATTTGAGCTTCCTCTCTTCCAGGCCTGAAGTCATCCATTCGTCAAGGAAAATAGTATATAGAAACCAAAATCTAGGTTGTAAGATGTGCTTTTTGTTCTTGGAGTGTTGCTACTTCCCTCCTAGGCCTTTTCAGTGTACAGAGTTATAAAGTGTGTGTGTGTGGTGTGTGTGTGTGCGCGCATGTGTGTGCATGCGCATGCACATGCATATGCATGTGTGTTTAACCCTTTGCATTTATTATTTATTTCTGTAGACTTCTAGATGTATTATAAACCATGAATTTGCAAAGATAGCTCCAGTTCAAATATATCACAGAGTTCATTCTATCTTTCCTTCTTTCTGTGTTTATATCTTTATCAGTGAAAAATCTGATTCTTATTATCCTCAACAAGAGGATATTCATTCAGTGAATTTCCTGTATGTAGCATATCTTCTGACCCTAATAGGTTGTACGCTGACCTAATCCTGTCTTCAGATGGGCTGCCATTACTGACCATCATTGGGCTGCTCGTGCTAGTATTTTTGCAAGTGCTGTTAGTAACAGCTAGTGCTAGGCTGCCTCTCTTTGTGTCTTGAACTATTTTGTGAACTCTGAGGGTACTACTTAGATTTAGTATTTTCTTTTGCCATTGTTGCTTAGTTTGCACTTAATCTACATTTGGTTCATGATACCCATCAAATAGCTACTGTAGCTTAGAAACTTCCTGTCCATGTATCCTTAAAGTGTTCAGTGTTTTTTGAGAAGATAATGGGGAGAGATGCAACCCAGAGAAAATGGTAAGGAAGCAGAGATAAGGGAGGAAGAATGAGAGATAGCTGAAAGATACCATATAGTATGAATGTCCATATCTACTGATAGAGTATTCATATATAATGAGTACTTCTAGTAATTGCTCCCATGGTTGACATAGTTTTTACCATCTTCTGGAAAGAAAATAATACATCCTATCTAGAAGAATGCTTGGAACAGCAGTTATGGCTGATTCAAAGACCTTTTCACTAGGCTCTTACCTGTTTTGTTTATAGAGTTCTGATTCACACCTGTTTTCCCAAGTTGTTGGCACTATTTGTGCTTTGACCATCAGCCTCCAGGCCCATGTTTTCAGTTGCCTACTGATCTTTCTCAGAATGTTCCATCTTTTACCAAAAATACATTTCTTGTGTATTCTGTCTGCTGAATGGTTCTACGAACTTTTTCATTCTTTTTCTTTTTTTTTTTTTAAAGTTTTGTCTTAGGGTGTGTACACTCCCCAGAAAGAGAGAGGCAGTGAGAGGAAAAGGGAGAAATCACCCCTTAGAGAGGATGGCCTTGCCACAGTCACTTCCCCTCTCACGATCTTGGGCACACACACACACACATGCCCAGTGTGAGTCTCAAGCCACTGGGTCTGAGACTTGAACTACAGTTCACTGTGTGGAAGTCCAGCAACGTAACTGCTATGCTATCTGGCACCTCATTTCTCTCTCTTTTCAGTCCAGCCTAATTTCCATGAGCCTTCATAAATACTTTTCCAGCACATTCTTCCTTTTATTTTATCTTTGAGGATTTGATATTTTGGGGATATCAAGTAACTTAATTTTAATTTGGTCTTTTCTGAGATCTGCATGTTGTACGATATTAGAGGGAGAAATAAATAAGTGATTCTTTCACAGAAGGTCACGCGTTTCCTCTGTGCCTTTTATTTCCTATTTTTGCCCATTCTTCTCTCTATTATGTAACCTATTTTATTTCATCTCGCTCTCCACCTCTCTTGAATGATCTTCATTCTGTGGCTCATTGTTCCTTTGGTCTCTCCATGCCTTTGAAGATCATATTGAAAGGTAACAGCCAGGAAATTGGGCTTCCAAGTCTCGCAGCTCTGTAGAGATATGTTCCGAAGAAGTAAAAAGCTTTCAGGCTCTGGAGAACATGTGGGAAATATGGTCTGTCTGTCCCCTTTAGGACCCTTGCAGAAGGTCAAGAAGGAGAGGGACCTGTTTAGGTAAGACAAACTTTCTAAGCTTTGAGGAATGAGTTAAGAAATTCTAACAGTTTCCCAAGAGTGGACAGTTGGAGGTAGTTTGGAAAACATGATTAATCCTTAGTCAGAAGATCTGTACTGACTTCCAACTGGCTATGTCATCTTAAATAAGTCAGACTTCTTCGTACTTCTGATTTCTTGTTTCAAAGTTAGCATTTAGAATAGGTGAGTTCTGCCCAGTTCTAAAACAGATTTCAGTAGAACTGAGAAACTAAAATGTTAGAGATAATGTGAGGGGCAGGAGTTGGTCTTTTTGAGAGAGAGAGATTTTTGCTTTAGGGTGAGTGTGCTCGCCAGAGAGAGACAGAAAGTGAGAAATCAACCCCCAGAGAGGTTGGCCATGCCGCAGTCCCTTCGTCAGTCTCCTCTCTTGATTTTTGGACACACCCACACACACACACACACACACACCCGCCTGGTGTGAGTTTTAAGCTGCCAGGTCCAGGACTTGAACTGCAGTTAACTATGAGAGTCTGCAGGCCCCCTTTGTTCATTTTTAAAAAACATTTTTTTGACCCATTTGGAGCTAGTACACTTATTTTTTGTTTGTTGCATAACTGATGCTCTGGGGAAAATTCAAGGGGCTTTATGTAATAATAAATATAATTGCTTGAAAAAATGTTTCATGATAGACTTCATCTACATTGAGCACATTTTAATTTTGTGTGGGACTTATATTATTTTTATTTTTCTACAATTTCTTTTGGATAGCCATTCTTTCACCCACTGTAGACTCTGAAGAGACTTTCTTAAGTATTTGCCTGTTGATTTAAAAAGTCTTATTTATTATTTCTTATGTTTTATTTTCTATATTGAGAAATATTTTACTCTTAGAAATGAATATTCCCAGTTCTACCCTTTTAGGTTTTACAAGCTCCATGATTGCTAATTTTTTTTCCCTCAGAATATTTCAGTGGATGAAAGAGGTCACTTCTCTATTTTCGTTTTGCTCTTCATTTTACTGTCTGTTTTTTTAGAAACTTGCTTAAAGTTCTCCCTTTTTTCATGTATTTTTATATTTCAAAAGAGTCTGTGTTTCTGTAGTACATTAAAGTGAATTGAATATGACAATTTATCAGAGATACTTATGTATGTATATTAATATTAAAATATTTGAATAAACTTGAGTATATAAGCCACTAACTGGAACATAACCTGATAATTGCTAAGATGGCTTCTAAAACAAAACTTCAAAATATATTATTAACCATGATATAATAGGCAAAATTTTAATTCTAGGCTTTAATGAAAGACCAGATGAGTTTTACTAAGAATTGTTTGACAAGTTAGGGCACGCCTCCTAGAACTGGTATTTGTAAAACTTAAAAATCTTAAAAGCTGAATTACGACATTAATTTACATGTTTATTTTATCTGTTAGATATCATGTTTCTAAATTGTTTATTGTAAAATCATGTAGCTATTAAAATTCTGCAAAATTTCACTAACCCATCCAGAATAAACTGTTGGGTCGTCGGAAAAGTCATGATGCATTTTTGCATTGAAAAATATGTCATGACTTTTCCGACAACCTGGTAAGTCCATACAGCATGCTTCTTTTCTTTTTTTAGATCAAGCAAATCAAAGAATTCAATTGATAAGTCAACTGAAACTGACAATGGCTATGTATCCCTTGATGGGAAAAAGACTGTTAAAAGCAGTGAAGATGGAATACAAAACCATGAACCTCATTGTGAAACTATTCAACCTGAAGAGACAGCATGGAATGCAGGGACACTAAGGAATGTTCCTAGTAAAGTAAGTGTGATATTTTAAATAGTTTGCCTGTGTGAACTTACACTAACTAATGTGAAGTAACTTAGACAGTAGTTGCCCTTGATCTAAATACTTTTATCAGAATTCATTTAATGAGCCTTTATTTATTTATTTTTTGGAGAGGTTTTCGCTATAGGGCGCATGCGCTCGCCAGACAGACAGAGAGAGACATAGAGACAGAAAGCAAGAAATCACCCCCCAGGGGGGATGGCTACGCCGCAATCCCTTCTCCTCCATTCTCCTCTCGGGATCTTGGGCACGCACACACACGTGCCCGGCGTGAGTTTTAAGCCACCAGGTCCGCTAATTTTTTTTCCCTCAGAATATTTCAGTGGATGAAAGAGGTCACTTCTCTATTTTCGTTTTGCTCTTCATTTTACTGTCTGTTTTTTTAGAAACTTGCTTAAAGTTCTCCCTTTTTTCATGTATTTTTATATTTCAAAAGAGTCTGTGTTTCTGTAGTACATTAAAGTGAATTGAATATGACAATTTATCAGAGATACTTATGTATGTATATTAATATTAAAATATTTGAATAAACTTGAGTATATAAGCCACTAACTGGAACATAACCTGATAATTGCTAAGATGGCTTCTAAAACAAAACTTCAAAATATATTATTAACCATGATATAATAGGCAAAATTTTAATTCTAGGCTTTAATGAGTTTTACTAAGAATTGTTTGACAAGTTAGGGCACGCCTCCTAGAACTGGTATTTGTAAAACTTAAAAATCTTAAAAGCTGAATTACGACATTAATTTACATGTTTATTTTATCTGTTAGATATCATGTTTCTAAATTGTTTATTGTAAAATCATGTAGCTATTAAAATTCTGCAAAATTTCACTAACCCATCCAGAATAAACTGTTGGGTCGTCGGAAAAGTCATGATGCATTTTTGCATTGAAAAATATGTCATGACTTTTCCGACAACCTGGTAAGTCCATACAGCATGCTTCTTTTCTTTTTTTAGATCAAGCAAATCAAAGAATTCAATTGATAAGTCAACTGAAACTGACAATGGCTATGTATCCCTTGATGGGAAAAAGACTGTTAAAAGCAGTGAAGATGGAATACAAAACCATGAACCTCATTGTGAAACTATTCAACCTGAAGAGACAGCATGGAATGCAGGGACACTAAGGAATGTTCCTAGTAAAGTAAGTGTGATATTTTAAATAGTTTGCCTGTGTGAACTTACACTAACTAATGTGAAGTAACTTAGACAGTAGTTGCCCTTGATCTAAATACTTTTATCAGAATTCATTTAATGAGCCTTTATTTATTTATTTTTTGGAGAGGTTTTCGCTATAGGGCGCATGCGCTCGCCAGACAGACAGAGAGAGACATAGAGACAGAAAGCAAGAAATCACCCCCCAGGGGGGATGGCTACGCCGCAATCCCTTCTCCTCCATTCTCCTCTCGGGATCTTGGGCACGCACACACACGTGCCCGGCGTGAGTTTTAAGCCACCAGGTCCGGGACGCGAACCACGGACTACATGGGAGTCCAGCGACATAGCCATTATGCTAACTGCTGGTTCCCAATGAGCCTTTATTAATAAGGAGTGTTATTTATAACACGGATGACGCTGAAAATCAGATAAAATGTTAATAATTAAGCTTAAAAATTATTCTATTAACATATAATAGCTATACATGTTTGTGGGGTACAATATGATTTTTCAGTACAAGAATACAATGTGTAATAAATAAGAGTACTTAGCATATCTATCATCTCAACCATTTATTATAACTTGTGTTGGGAACATTTAAAATTCTCTCTTTTAGCTACTCTGAGATAACACAGCAGATTATTGCCATCATTAAGATATTATGATTGGGGCAGCAGGTGGTGTAGTGGTTAAGGTGCCAGACTCTCACATAGCTGACAATGGTTCTAGTCTTAGACCCTGCGACTTGAAAAATCCCACCAGGCCCCTTTACATACATGCCCAAAGTCCCAGGAGGAGAAGGGATTGCAGCATAGTCATCCCTTTTGCCGAGTGATTATTTCTCACTTTCCCTCTCTCTGTCTGTCTCTGGCGAATGTACATGCCCTTTAGCAAAACCCTAAAAAAAAGGTATAAACTTTATAATGTGGCACCTTCTGAACTGATTGATGATTGTAATTTTTCAATTGTTAACAGTACTTTATAATTTATAGTCTATGTTTGTTAAACCTTACTTTTTCTTTCCC